>NC_066363.1:100004113-100329113 GCF_013377495.2 Cygnus atratus | reverse complement strand
TCAACTTTTTCAAAGATCTTCTCTGTCTGATAGCTTACAGTTCTTTCTTCTTATAAGACAGTATGATTGATATAATGTTGGGGAACCAATGACCCTGGTTCTTTTCTTAACATGGTAATACACCATAAACCACTGTTAAAGCAGAGCATTAACCTTGCATATTAACTCACCCAAAAGACAATTGCTATCTCATGTACTTTCTTTTGCATGTCTTTCAAAATGTCTGTCAAAAGTAGGTGACTTGTATTCTCTCTCAGGCAATTTCATGGATAAATGTCAGAAGGTGGGAACCAAACTGAGATGGTGTAGACAAGTATTTATGTCAATTGTTCATTGTCCTTCAGCTTTACATCTTAGTTGAATTCTGGTGAAGCCACAGTGTTGTATCCAGTTCTGGACTCTCCAGTACAAGAGAGACATGGACATCCTGGATCATGTCCAGTGAAGGTCCATGAAGACGATGAGGGGTCTGGAGTATTTCTCCTATGAGAAAAGTCTGGGACTGTTCAGTGTGGGGAAGAGACACCTGGGTTCAGATGAACATGGATAAAAATTTTTATTGCAATGAACTATGATTCTTCAGCTCATTATTTAAGACTTTCTATCTATCTTGAAAATTCAAAATTCTCAATGACAGTATATCAGTGCAGGTTAATGATACTTTATGACAGAAATAGTCATCCGATTACTACAAAATCACACTCTACACTCAGACTCTTCAGTTGGTCAGACCTAGAAATTAAAAATGTTAAAACTAAACAAAAATAATCTCTCTTTTTTTTTTTTTTGGTCGTATGCTAACACATTGCATAACAAAGTCTAAAGGAAATCAACTCATTAATTCCAAAAAATACCAAAACAAGTTCAGGATGAACAAATTCTGTCAATGTAATATAAATGTATTATTTCACCCTAGGACAGTAAGTTAAAGACATTAGTATGTTTTTTGTTGTTGTTTGTTTGTTTTTCTTTGTTTTCATTAAAATCCCCCCCCCCCCTTTTTTTTTTTGTTTGGTTTAGTTTTGATTTTTTACCACAGGTGTTCACATTGATGGAGTATTTCAAAATGTATCTGAGACTCCAACAGACCTGCAACATTGGATTTCCAAATACAACACCACCTTCAGTTGATTGATTTGTGTATGTCTGTTTATAAAAGAAGAAAATAATTCAGAAGACTAAGGCTCTAACCTAGCACTATTGCTGGTTTGCTCATGTGATCTTTGATAAGCCACTTCAGATTCTATGCCTTAACTTTCCCATTTGAAGAGGGGAAATGATGTTGCTTACATCACAAGTGTTTATCAGAGTGTTTTGTCCACGTTAAAAAAAAACACAAACAAACAAAAAAACAAACAATAAGCGACCTAGATGGTGTAAATTTTAGTATGTTCCAACAGGAATTCATTATCATGTTCTAGCTGAATTACTGAGTTACCTATTTTGTAATTATTGTAACTCATTTATTTAAATAAAAAGGCTTTAATAAAGGATTTTTAAATGTTTTTTTAGAAGATATAAAGTATAAATCAGTGTGGATATTTCCTTTTTTTCCTGGCATAGTGTGAGAAAAATATTTTCAACTCATCTGTAAATGTTTTAGGTCAAATACACCAGTGAGTATATCTGAGGAAGATAACAACATTCAGTGAACAAATGTCAACTCTACCCTGCCAGCATCTGTTAAGGAAAATGATTGTATCTGTGTTGATAAATAAATAAATAAATAAATAAATAAAGGAAATAATCTCTTTATCACGATACTGTTTATAGTGTCCACCACTAAGAACCAGTAAATGTGGCTATCTTTCAAAAATAGGCAGAGAGGAGAGTGACACAAAGAATTATCAGCTGGTTATTCTCACTGCTATAACTAGAGAGATAATAGGAACTGAACATCAACTATTCATTTCTAAGTATAGAAAGAATATTAATAATACAGTAAGGAAGACTTTAAAAAAAAAAAAGCTCCAAAACTAGCAAAATTCAATTTATTCCTTTGATAGGATAGCTAGAATAGTGTTACAAGACATCAGGCAGCAGAACTGAAAATGCCATTTAAAACTTTGACGCTTCTTCCTTCCACAAAAATATTAAAAACAACCTCATGTGCTCATTCAGTCTCCAAAACTGAATGCATAGCAGGTTAAACCATTTAAGTGAAGCAGTTGTTACAATTTATATTCTCAGAAGACCATCTTCGTAGTCCTTTGAAGCATTTTTGTTAGCCACCTGAATGATGAGATAAAGATAACATTTAGACTATTCACAAATAGTAAACAGATAAGTAGAGTCATAAACACTCTGCAAGACAGGATGAAAATAATTTTGATAGACTGGAGAAAGTGACATCAACGAGATAATAATAAAAAAATGTGAAGCACTACATTTTTAAGAGAACAAATACAAAATTAGGATTATCACTTATTAGGATAGACACTGAAGGAAATGGATGTCAAGGCCTAAAGCAAACTTTAGGCTTGATAAGAGTCAGCAAATTGATGCTGTTAAAAATGATGCAAATCGTCATGTGGGCTGTGCTAGTAAGACTATCAGATGGAAAATACAAGATGTAATTGTTCTATTGACTCTTTGAATATAGTTCAAGAAAATTTTAATAATCTTGGGATTCAGGAAAAGGAGGACATTAATTTGTTTTAAATTTAAATATTAAGCATTATTTTTCAGGTAAAGGGGGGCTAGCTAAAACAAGAGTGGGATAGAGGGGTAGCATTATGATAAAACTTTTGAAGGTATAATATAAAATAGTTAGAAGAGCAGAGTTAGAAGAGTTACAAAAGCATGTAGCCCTGACCACTTCAGGACTAAACAAAAGTTAAAGCATATTAGTGAAGGTATTATCCAAATGCCTTTTGAACACTGACAGGTTTGGGACATCAACCACCTGGCTAGAAAGCCTATTCCAGTGTTTGACCACCCTCACAGTAAAGAATTTTTTCCTAATGTGAAATCAGCAGTATCCATTAAAGCAAAAGTTTTACTTGAGACTGTGAAAAGCAACTAACTACAAGAACTGGAAATATTGCAGCAGCATGTCTGAGGACATGTTTATTACTAGATTTCAAGGACTATAGATAGCCAAATTACATTTACCTTAACCTTTTACCTCAACCTTTAGCAAAAAGGTTAGAGTAGCTAAGCTATATTTCTTGTTCTCTTTTATTAAATACTTCCCTATTTTTACACACACCATTAAAAGAAAAAAATATTTATCTTTACTTGTGTGATTTTGTAGAAACAAAATATACCATGATGCACAAGACTGTGAATTAATAATATAGGATTTGAGTATAGAGTTATACAACCCACATACATGCAGAGACAAATGTTTAATCAAAAAGTTACAAATGAATCACTGTATACTTTGTCAAGACATTGTTTTATACAGCACTCATGTGAAATAGTATTGTCAGAGGCAAGTAGAGATTGAAATGGTTTTTAGGTAGATTTAGATTTACAGGTCCCTTTCCTCAATTTTAGAGTACTGAATTTAATTTCTCAAAAAGTTGTCATAAAGAACCAGCATTAAGAAGATCATTAATATATTGAAACTTATTTAATTTTCACTGCCGTTTGCTTTTATGTGTAATAAGACACAGAGATGAAAAATTCATGGCAATATATCGCACTAGAAAATTGGATTTCAAATTGAGACAAATGATATGCAAATAAGTGATCAAAATTCAAACAAAAAGTGCAACTATTAATTTAGTAAAACAAAAGAAAAAAGAAAGAAAATAGATAATAAATATGTAAAATTGTACTTGGATGGTAAAAATGCATTAGTCCTTAAAGTGCCAAGCCTCTTGTAAAAACAACAGTATTAGTTCTACCTTTTAAGTCACTCTGTAATATCTAGAGTTATGAATTTTCTTAACAAACTAATTTGCAATCAACATTGAAGGTGATTATAATTAGTAACTGCTATAACATGCCAAAGGCATAATTTGATACTAAGAATATTAATTATAGCTAATAATGTAAAGAAAAGGCAGAAACTCTAGATATATGCATAATTAAAAACAACCATGCAGAAGAATATTCTGTGTTAGGGAAAAGCTCTCAAAGTTCCATAGACAAGCTGTGTACTTTCTTGTTTTTCTCTAATATTTTCTTATAATAAAAAATACATATAGAAGAGGACACAGCAATCACTTTAAGAGTCATGATTTAGTTTGCCCGCTTAAAGTCTCTTTCAAAACTGGTAGTCTGTCTCTAGAATCCATAGAAGCCACAATAAAAGCACATCCCAGGGCCACATTACATTATTCCAAAAGCTTACTATCAGAGAATATAAGAGATTCACAAGGGAGGAAAACAGAGGTATTGGTGATTTTTATAGAAATTTAGAACTGATTTGTTTATTTATACATAAATAAATAAAATATAAAATTCACAGAGAACTTTTTATTTAAAGCCTGTGTCAAAAAAATCATTTGATGCTTCAAGCAATTATCTCTGTTGATATTTAATTTTGTAGTTTTGTAATTTTAATAAGAAATTTTGATAAATAATATTCAATATTACTGCTTGTAAACTTCATTAGTGTTGTAGTGTAAAAAGTTCTTAGGAAATGATAGTTATATCTTATGAAATTACTGATACAAGACAGTAATGCAATATTTCAGATGAATTTAGATGAATTAAGATGATGAATTTAATTCAGAAAGGAAGAATAGAATTGATGTCTTCTCTTGAAGAGAAGAAATAATGGAAAGTCTACCATGATTAAAATTTCAGATAGCAATTGAGACTAAATCTAGTAAGGAACATGATATCCATTTTATAGGAAATGTATAGCAAACTTTCCTAACGAGCTTTAATATTTTCTCTTACATACAACTGAAATATTGAGAACATAAACATTGAATTGTGTTGTTCCAGACAAGAAAGTGCAGCAAAGCTGTTAGGTTTTGAGGATTTGAGTCTGGAGAATGATTTTTGGAAGAGCATCCAGATTTTGTCCTTACTTTTCTTCTATACATCTAAAATTAATAATTAATATTAGTAATAAAAATAATTTGTCCTCTGTTGTCAACAATGAGATCATCTGATAGAAAATAGTGTTTCACTCTCTCTAACAATCTCTTTCATTAGCTTCAGTTAACAAAGTTTAAGTAGTGACCTAGCCAAATGTTGAGATAGGTCATGGAACAGACATACCCTGGGGAAAAACAAAGAAAAGAAGACTCATTAAGAAACAGCTACTTTAACAAACAGCTACTTTCTCACTAAGCTGGAACTTAATATGGTTCTATCAAATCCAGTTTCATTTATATGTAGACAGATATATAGGAGGCTAAAGATACGAGTATGAAAAAAATAGAATGAGTGGGGTCAAATAACAATATCAACAGTCACTTAACAGAAGACTTGAAGACCAATCATCCTTTGAAATGCTATTTCCATGGCATTTCAATGTGAACCTCTTAAATATGGATTGGATAATTGTCATTTTTTTGAAGACCAGTAACTATTAAGATGAGTGATGTTAACAATCTCTAGTGAAAATGAAAAGTAAAATTTTCAAGTCAGTGAAGCACATCAGTTTCACCCACCAGTTATTTAACCTCTTAAATTAATTCCTTAGGATGTTATTGAAAACAAGATCCTGGAGTATTTTCAAGACATGTTATTTTATTTTATGGTAATAAAAGATGTTAAAATAATAATAGCAGGACTAAGAAAAATAAAATGATTATAAATATATTTTTTTTCCTTTTCCATCTTTTCTGTTGAAAATATATGTATGTTATTGCATGCATCACTATTATCATCATTACTTTTGGGCTGATTTGACAAGGATCTTCCTGTTCTGAGGAAAAAAGAAAAAAAAAAAGTACTAAAGTATTTGGTTATAAAACAAACATTGGGAATGTGTTCAAAGCAATAATTTTCCTGTTTAATCTAGGAGGTTAGAGTAAAATACTAGAAGTTTTTATACTAGTATATTTTTGTTCCAGTACATTATGTATATATAGTTTACAGTGGTATATATAAAATCCTAGAAAATTCTAGAAAAAATATCTGTGTTAGATCAAAGCAACTCAATAATTAATGTTGCCAGAAAACATTTTTATTTTTATTTTTAAATAAAAAATCTGAGCCAAAGGTACCACATACTAGATTATTGGGACAATTAGAAGACATATGCTTCCTGTCACCTCAATTTATTTTCATTGACTTAGAAAAATCTACATAGAAAATTTCACTAATAGCATTTAACTTTACAAGTGAGCATGGAGTCAAAAAGTACCACTTCCCCCCCCCCCTTTTCTAAAGGAAACTTAATACTATTTCAAATTCTACCTTAAAATATAATAAAAAAAACCACTGCATACATCTAATTTAGTACCGAAAAATTGAATTTTTAGGGATTTTTCCATCTCTCAGAATCAAACAGATTTGAGTTATTTTTTATTCAAATAAATATTAAACAGAATATTAACTAAAATATATATATATAGTATAAAGAGGAAATAATTTAAATGTGAATGTATTCACATTTATTTTTGCCATCTTAACTTGCCTTTTATTTTTATTTATTTTTTTAATATAAAATGTCTCATATCTGTCCCAATGTTATTTCTGACCATCGAGAAAACAGAAAGGGGAAAAAGATTTTAGCATAAAAATAATAAAAGTATGTATTTTTAGAATTATTAAATCCAAACCACCAAATAAACCTTATTTTTCTTAAAATAGAAGGTAAGCAGACATTCCCACTTCATTCAGCACTTGTTACCAAACAGAACACCATCAATTATTCTATTATAAAATGAAATAAAATACCTACTATTTTACCACATAAAATTATTTAGGGGAAAAAAAAAAGTCTGAAAACTGTTATTTGACCCAAGGACAAATTTGAAAGCAAGTGATATAATGAGTTTTACTGCTACTTTATGGAAACTGAACTCTGGAAACAAAACTTCATTTGGAAGTTCTTAGTAGTTAGGATTCCTTAACATTTCCCTAGAGGTCTTTAAATCTTTTGAAAAATACCATCTCCCACATACAATCTGATTTTGAAGCAAAACATTATAAAGCATATGTTATGTTTTAAAAGTCAAACAGATAGGCAGCCCATTGGGACACTAACAGTCATCATCTTCTGAACACCTAGCTTCAAATACACTGTCAATCACAGCTGGCTAAGAAATGCACCATAAATTGTCCTACTCTACAACATGGGGAAATATCTGTGCAGTTGTGAAAGCTCCAGGATCTGAAAGCATCGTTCTTCTCTAACATCACTATTAATTAATAATTGCAGAATGATATTGACCCCGTAACAAGATCAAGTCAAAAGGTATAAGCAAAAGAAAAGAGATTCTCACATAAAACACATGAATTCATTACATAAAAGTGAAACTTCTTCACTTCTGTATGTCCACAAGTTAATGCCATGTGAGCTTAAGAATCTGGAAGGCTGTTAAAAATAAAAAATTAAAGGGTCAGTTAAGTGAATTAAAATATTACATACAGTGTGGAGACTTTTAAGGAACTGTATTGCAAGCCAAGAACTAATTTACAATATTCATGAAAGTCTTGAGAAAAGAAACAAGCTTTGTTAAAAGGTAGGGGCAAGGGCAGTTATTTGAAAACGGTCTTCAAAAAAATGGGATCATGTCCCGATGAAGAAAATAGAAGAAATGTAATATCTAGAGAATTAAAAATCTCCATGAAGCTGGCCAATAGAAGAGCTACAAGTAGAACTAGCAAAATACACAAAGATTAATAAGTCTTCCTTCACAAACATCAGGATTAAGAAGTCTAACAGGGTCTGCAAATTCCAGTAGATTATCAGGGTAAAAAAGGAATATTCAGGAAAAAAAATTCACAGCAGAAAGTGAAATAGACACTTTGTGACTTTGTTCACTGAAGACCACACAAAGATTTTCTTACCAGAATCCTTCTATCCTTCTTTCTCTCTTTCTCTTTCCCTCCCTCCCTCCCTCCTTCCTCTCTTTCTTGCCAACATACCTTCTGGCTAGGTGGCCCCCAGCATGTATTTCTGCCTGTTTTTTTTTTTTTTTTTTTTTTTCTTGTGTTAATGAAGATGTTAAACAGGACTGAGCCTAGTATAGTAGTATATAGTATATTTGCCTGAATACCCAGGCAAAACATTCTCTGTGGGCTACCTGGTTGCTGTAAGATATTACACTGAAAGACATCCTTAAATATGCAATCTCAGAGTGTTAATGCTCCTTGAGTACAATTCTGAGAATAAGCCTTGGCCACATTTCTTTCAAAACACTCTCAAAGATTTTGCATCTGGGATGAGAGCCAGGCTTATGTATCTGGGAGTGACACAAAGGCTGTAAAGTCTACTTCCTTGGAGATATCTAGAAGCCACCTGGACATGGTCCTGAGCAACTCATCCTAGGTGTCCCTGCCTGAGCAGGGAATTTGGATGAGATGGCCTCCAGAGGTCCTTTCCCACTTCAGACATTCAGAAATAGCCTTGTTAGAAGTCTTCTGTGCTGTTTCTAAACTGTTCTATGCCTTTAAGAAAAGCAGATTCTAAACTGTTCTATGCCTTTTTTAAGAAAAGCAGAGGGTGTATAAATTTTAGTGTTTTTTTGTTTTGTTTTGTTTTGTTTTTGTTTAGTGCTGCTGTAAATGATAGTAGCAATGAAGGAAATAAAGGCATTTTAGTATTTATTAACTTAATGCTATGTATATTTACTTGTCTCAGTCTGTTGATTCCACCTGTGATGCTGTCTTGTAAGTTGTTTTTATGCTCCTAATTTACTACTACTTACAAATACATTGCATTACAAAGCATTTTGCCATGCTAGTAAGCTTGTAATACAGTGTCAGGATCTTCCATTTTTTTCTTCCCCTGTACTGCTGCTGATAGAAATTAAACACACTGGTCTTTGTATGAACAACACACATATGGCACATCATAGGTATCCTATATAATAACAGTAATTGTCTTTGAGAATCTTTTTACCGTGGTTCATTTATGTATAAAAAGCCACAGAGATTCCAGTCACAATTACATGGGTAATCAGATTAGAAATTGTAATGTGCCATGTTTTGTGATTACTCATTTTCATCATTAAAAAGAGACTGATTATCATAATAAATTTTTTATTCAGTTAGACCATAGGCCAGCGTAAAAGCTATACAGAGAGAAAGAAGAGACAACATGTCTTTAAAGACCCACCGCAGTTACAATATGCGCCAAACTCTAGATCATGAGTGGGTCAGTATTAATCCATCGAACCCATATCTTGGATAAATTACAGGAGAAGTGGCAGACCCTAGAAACAAAGCAGAGTGTACAGCTGTGCATTAACATCTCTCTGCTGGGTTCCCTCTGCAGGAATAATAAAAAGCTTAAAGACAGAAGGTGGCTTTATTTGCTAAGTGAAAGTTTCAGGTGTTTATGCAGGACAACAGAGAACCAGGTTCAAATCTCCATTGTAGAAATGTAAAACAAGGAATTAAAAGAAATGTCCTGATCAGATAAACCCTCAGAGCAAAGACTTGGGGGAGGGAAGAAAAAAAAAAAAAAAAAAGCCTCTGCAGTGATACACAGCTCTTTATTATTTAAGCCTCTTCTGAGCATTCTCCAGTTCTCTGATTCCCTGATGAATGCAACTGTGAAAGCATCAGATGAAAGTCATTTCTCTGACAGAGACAGCTTGTATCTAAAAATGTTTTGGTTCTTGAGGATGATTAAGTGACAGAATGAACAAAGGGATAACTTGAAAATTGTTTATCAATATTTCTCTAACAGAGACAGCTTGTATTTATAAATATTTAGCATCTTAGGTGAAATATAAGCATGAATGGAAAACAAGTTAACACTTGTACATGCAGTATCTGGCAATAAACTAATTACTATTATAATCAATTATATGACTGAAATACTCTGCATTTTTAATAGAGCATTAGCTAAACAAGTTTTTAGAACTGATTTGTTGAATGTATTGATGTAAGGCATTTATTTTACTATTTTAATCTGGACAAATATGACACCAGCTTTTTCTTGCTAAGATTCCCTCAAACCTTGAAATGCTTCAGTTCTTTTCAAAGTACAAACATACGCATATCAACTACTTAGATGAATGAAATATTGAATGTTAACTGGGAATCTACAGGATTAATGTAAAATAGACTGAAAACGAGCTTTCTGGAAGGACTGTTGGTTGTATCTTCCAGATACAAAAATGTGAACAATACTTACTGTCATTCTTTTATTTGAGCTTTAATGTACACCTATTTAGGCTGCTGTCGCAATGAAGAAAACTGTCCAGTCTTGACAGTTATATTAAGAAGACACTTAGCAGATGAGCAAATTCTGAAATAAATGTTTCTGGATGACTGGTTCTAGGCAGTTAAAGTGAAGCACGGTAAGCTTTGGAACTTCTAGGGCTTCATCCCTAGAAGACAACTGCTCTTCATGTGTTGTTAAGCAGGTCAGTGTGTAGCACAAATTCATTAACACAAAATAATCCTTATTTTGTGATAACAAAATAACAATAATAACAATAAGTGATTCTTACACATAACAATAACAATAAGTGTTACACATAAGATAACAAAAAGTGATTCTTGATAACAATAAGTGATTCTGAATATGTGTAATCAGAAAGATGATGTACAACAAATGTTTGGGAATTTTGGTTAATTTGGTTAATATTCTGTGATTGAGCTTACAATGAGTGATATTTTCTAATTCTAAATAAATCATCCAAAACTTAGAGCAGGAGCAACACTCTATGAGAATATTCAGTTGTGCTTTGCACAATGCATGGATTGAGAGCTGACACAAGCTGGTACTTGAGCTTTTACAGCACAACTCTACAAAGAACCATGAGCTAAGACCCAGAACTGCTCCGAATACTTTGCAGGCTTTTTTGTCACTGGGACATCATCACAAGTATACTGCTTTCAAAGCCGTGCTTACCTTTCAAAGCCTTCTTACCTTGATTATTTGGTTGGCTTTTACAGGGTTCAGCATAGTTCACAGACATAATGAGGACGTTACTTCAATGTCAAAGCATACAGGACAGACTTTCATAAACAATATTTTAGACACTGTTGCAAATGGAATTATGCACTTCACTCATAAAAGACAAGCAGCAACATATTTATTGATGAAAATAATGATTCAGCAAAGCTTAATCAGGAACAAAACAGCGATTTAACAAAGCTGTAATGGTAAATGTAACAATAAGAAGATTTGTGATGGCAAGATCACTTGATTATTTACTGCATAGAGGACAGAGGCAAACTAAAAGCATCAGGGAGACCCTCATGTTGAATCACAAGGTTCAGAATGGAGTCCCTTTAGCTGTCCAAATTCCAAGGAGTTTAGATACAACTGGATCGTATTGCAATCCTAGACGTAATGGTTTATGCCTAAAGGATTATATGCACAGTAAATCCTTTATATCACTTAGCTAAGATTACAAAGTTTCAGCAGGTTTAGCAAATTATTTGCAAAGTTTCAGAAAAGTAGATATTACTTACTTACTGACTATCTGTACAGGTGAGGAATTTGTCAACTTTGAGGAATAATCTTAAGAGGTGTCCCTGTTCAAGGGAAGATCATGACATGCAACTATACACTATCACAGTCCACCTCATGATTATAGTCAACTCGTCTTACCCTCACAGAGTGTTAGTCCAGCCACCTCTTGCCTCCATGCCACAAAGAGTATATTGATAATTTATGTGCTTATATATCCACGGTAAATAGTAAATTATTGTTATTTGTTATGTACATATGTTTTTGGTGGCTGAAGTTGGGCTATTTGTTTTATCATATCCTAAAACTTTATATACAACATAAGTAATAATTATATATATATTTAAATAACATTATATGTAATTATAGACATGCTAATATTAGAGTTAATAAAATCACAACTGGATGACGTATGTAATTAAAAATTCAATGACCACCCAAGAAGGGTTTCTCATCAATGATGTTCTCCATTTCTTCTCACTCATACCAGTACATGGTGCATTTCTTCTGTGTCATGATGTGTTATAATTAGAGGGTTTTGTCTATTGTTTCAGGCATGTTCTAGCAGTTACCACAAGTCATTGTGTTTCAGTAATTTTGCCACCTGTGTAAGATTCATTCTCATGGGTTTAGGCAGTAAATCTTGATTCAATGCATAATTAGATTGTGGCAATTGATAAGATGTAACAGGAGCTGGATAATTAAAGTCCCATCCCATAATTTCAGTAGTTACAAACGCAAATATTTAAGTGACTACTTGTATCTACGGTAATATTGCTTACAAATATAAAATCACAAAAAGTTTTCATACATACATATCCTTTTCCAATATATATGAATACAGTTTCCAAGTTTTGTAAGTAAAATTAACTAAATACCACGAGGTTTGGAATTCCTTTTCAAATATAGTTGTATTATCCCAAATTACCTTTCTACTTCCAGTGGATAAGGTGCTGTCTTTGCCTTTTCTTAGAATTGCTGCTACCATAGAATGCAAGCTGAGCTTGGATACAACTAAGAACTAGAGAAATGTTATTTTGAGCTATACCAAGTTCATTCACAGTCGATTGGTGGTCCCCTTCATTAATTTTCCTATCAAGGCAGTGTGTCAGATAAGGGCCATTTGTAAGTTGCTAATGCTAATAGAGAAGACCACAATGGGTATTCTAATTTGTGTAAATCATTTCTGGCTGTGCTCAATTTATTTACAAGTACTTCAACATCAATACCATTTAAGATTCCTCCTCCTGTCCCTGTGATACTGGTCACATCTCTCCTGTTTTGTTTTGTTTTGTTTTGTTTTGTTTTGTTTTGTTTTGTTTTGTTTTGTTTTGTTTTGTTTTGTTGAGGAGAGGGTTTCCTTATCCAACAGTGTTGCATAGGATGCACTCAAGAATGGTGAACAGGTTACTTTGATCGTAGAGGTGTCAATTTGCATCAGTAGGTCTATTCCTTTAAAAGAGTCTATCAGACACTGTACGGGTATTGCCACAGCTCCACGGATTTCAGAGTAACTTGTGAAGTGCTGTGTTTGTAATGATACACAGATAGAATTTCAGATTAGAATTTACAAAAACAAATTAGGTGCACAAGTTCTCTCACAAAATGGATTAAATGAATTGAGTACTTACTGTTTAAATATAGTTTCCATAATGGAAGAGTTATAGTAGATGGTATTTTTATGCACCTAAATACTTGTTGAAGTCTAAAGCAAAATGCTTGTGAGTGCATGTAAAATGGAGTATGAACATTCTTCTTAGAATAAAAATCTGCCTCTCTTCCTCTGAGCACAGATGGCTGCTCTTTTTCAGTTTAACTCAAAGAATCTCTTTTTCATGACGGAACTCACCTCCAAGTGGAAGGAAAGAAGAATCTGTCAACCCTTGCCTGGCCCAGAGTCAGGTTTGCAGAGTATACTTGGAAATTAATGTGGGTCTGGAGGTGGGTAATATGGAGAGTAAAGTCACACTGGGATCCTTCAAAAGTTCTTGAGTGAATGAAATCCCTCCCCTTTTCTGCTATGTATTTCAGTGAAAGTTTCTTTTCTTAATGGAGCAGCTACCACAAAGTGATTAAATTCTAACAAATGCATTCTAATCATATTTCTAAGATGTTATAATGCAGTTTCCATAAAGGAATTTACTTCTCATTTGAAGTTACATTTAAATAGAGTCCGGTCTAGAACATTCACCAGAATCCAGCCTGAAAATACAAAAAAAAAAAACAAACAAAAACAAAAACAAAAAACTCTTTAAAAGTAAACTTTGGAAAGGTTTAGGTTTCTGTTTTCCATTTTCTATTTTGTCAGGTGATACAAACTGATGCGATACCATTAATTTTGATAAGGGTGCACTGACTTTCATCATTAAAGATGCACCAAACTTTGTGTTTTATCATGTTATCCTCCCAATAAATAACACTAGAAGATCACTTGTTATTACATATATATAAAAAAATCTATTTGACAAAAGGAAAATGGAGGGGGGATTTATGATTATTTTTTTCCTAGAATATCTACAAACAGACCTTCTTATGTGAGTAATTTTTTATCCCTCTTGCACTGTATATTTCTCCCATGGAACATCTTTATCTAGTATTATGTACTTTATCAGTCATTTCACTGTGTTGAAACTCTGAATATAGAAGTTTTACATTTTTTTGAAAGAGAATAAATTTGACTTCAAATAACAATGAAATTAATGCAGAGTTATCCTTAATATAATAATCCTTTTTTTCTTTTTTTTTTCTTTTTTTTTTTTTTCTCCTCTGCTGATAAAGAATAGTCCCATGTACTAAATGCTTGGAAATATTGTTCTCTTACTGAAACTTAGCCAAAATACATTTTTTTTTTCCAACTGAAGAAATACAAAATTAAGGTCAAGACCCAACCTATTTAATCCAGACTATAATAAGCAAATGTTGCAGTCTTTTTATTCCTGAACAGAGGTCATAGGAGTTTGATCTTTCCCTTTATTTTGTCACAATTCTCTTCTGTAATTCCAG
The DNA here is from genome assembly GCF_013377495.2 of Cygnus atratus. Lineage (NCBI taxonomy): Eukaryota > Metazoa > Chordata > Aves > Anseriformes > Anatidae > Cygnus > Cygnus atratus. The sequence continues at coordinate 100,314,598 of NC_066363.1, read as the reverse complement.
GGGCTACCTGTTCTTCACACATTTCATTACACAGCTGCTGGTCTCCTGTCAGCCATTAACAGGACAAGAAAGGCTGCCACAGAAGGCTGCTTTTGGAGGCAGTGGGCTTGGATGCTTTACCTGTCTCTACTGTCTTTCATCTAAAGATCTCAGAATGCTTTGGGAACATGAAAGGAAAAAGAAAAAAAAAAAGTCCCCAAATTTCCCAAGGTTGTGTGAGAGAGAAAATGCTCTGCCATCTTCCAAAAAGTGGCAAAAAGTCCTTTAGTATTCATCATCATACAGATGGTGACATATATGTGTGGTCCCGGTGAAATAATTAATTTCAACATGACTACTAATTAACATAAAATTATATATCAACAGGTCTGAAAAAGCTGTCATAGCCAGTCTTGTGATAGGCTAGCTCATCCATCCTAGCTTGTCCATCCAAGATGACATGGAAATGTACAAAAAGGACTTAAATGAAAAACAAAACAGAAAAATGGAAAGGAAAACAAACAAACAAACAAACAAACAAAACACAATAAAACAGCAAGCTATTGCAAACTCCAGAACTCCAGTACTGTAGTTACAGTCATGAATAAGTAAAATGCACCTAAATTGGTAATGTACTGCAAGAAAGATTAATTTACTTAATAAGATTTAATTAAACAAAATGCAATTGGAGCTGAAATTTCAGACTGAGAGAGCCTGAAATGTTTCTTTTAAAGATCAATGAACTGCTGACAGTCCTAACCAGGACATGGTGTAGACGAAGCAGACCTTGATAGCACAGAGTTCCTGCCTCTCAGAAATACCTCAACTAGTCATCTTCATAGGTGTCCTCCCCAGTAACAGCCACCCATTCACCTCTAAGTGCTCAGAACACCTTTGACTGACAAGCCTGATTTGGAGCCAGAGCTCATCCAGACTGTCCCAGCTTTCGTCCTTGAAAACAGAAAGCGGAGCAAAAAGTGTTGTTTATCTCTGCAGAAGCGTGCACCAAAATCTGAATGCCAAAAATTCTGAATGCAGTGTGAACTGTGATAGCTTCTGATTTCACTGTTAACACTGAGACTTTGTCTAGTCCACTTAATAAAGCAGACAAATTCATTCACACCGCTGTCATCTATCTGTCCCATTTCATTGCTAGATTGCTCCCTGGTGTGGTTGTGACTGCTGAAACAATACATACCACAGACCATTCCCAGCACACGGAGGGATGAAATCCCATGGTTGTTCAGCTCTCTCCACAGTCCTTTAGCAGCAGACTTTGCATCATCAGACAACGGGTCCTACTTCATCTCTCATGTCTTTAAAATATAGCTTCAGTTTCACACTATGAAAATATCTCTGTGATGGACACCATATATCTCTATCTACATTCTATGTACAGTGGAAACAGGGACAGGTGGCTTGGGAAGAGTACAGGGATGCCATCCAGATGGGTAGGAATGGGATCAGGAAAGCCAAGGCACAGATAGAACTGAGCTTGGCAAGAGTTGCAAAGAATAACAAGAAGAGATTCTGTAGCTCCATTAGAAATAATGTAGAAAAATAAAAATAAAAATTAAAGTTAAAAAAGGTAGAAAGGAAGACCCCGTGAACTACAGACTGGTGAGCCTCACCTCTGTGCTGGGAAAGAACATGGAACAGATCCTCCTGGAAAGGCACATGCAGGATGAAGAGGTGATCCGAGACAGCCAGAATGGCTTCAACAAGCGTAAATCGTGCCTGACCAATCTGGTGGCCTTCTGCAATGGAGTGACTGCATCAGTTGACAAGGGAAGACCAACCTATGTCATCTACCTGGAGTTCTGTAAGATCTTTGACACGGTCCCACATGACATCCTGGTCTCCAAATTGGAGAGAGATGGATTTGGTGGGTAGACCATTCAATGGATAAGGAGTTGGCTTGAAGGTCGCACCCAGAGAGTGTTGGTCAATGGCTGTATATCCAAGTGAAGGCCAGTGATGAGTGGTGCCCCTGAGGGGTCTGTTTTGGGACTGGTGCTTTTCAATATCTTCACACATTTCATAGCGACAAAGATGATAGGATTGAGTGCACCCTCAGCAAGTTTTCAGATGACACCTAGCTGAGTGGTGCAGTTGATACAACAGAAGGAAGGGATGCCACCCAAAAGAGATATGAACAAGCTACAAACGTGGCCCCATGTGAACCCAATGAGGTTCAACAAGTCAAAGTGCAAGGTGCTGCACGAAGAAAGGCTGAGTGAGCCGGGGCTGTTCAGCCTTAAGAAGAGAAGGCTCTGGGGTGACCCTGCTGCAGCTTTTCAGTACTTAAAGGGTGGTCATAAAAGAGATGGTAAATAACATTTTTCTCAGGCAGATAATCATAGAATCATTGAATCATTAGGGTTGGAAAAGACCTCCAAGATCATCTGGTCCAGCCATCCCTCTACGACCAATATCACCCACTAAACCATGTCCCTAAGCACCACATACAATATTTCCTTTAAACACCTCCAGGGATGCTGATGCCACAACCTCCCTGGGCAACCTGTTCCAATGCCTGAATACTCTTCCTGAAAAGAAATATCTCCCAATTTCCAATCTAAACCTCCCCTGATGCAACTTGAGGCCATTCCCTCTAGTCCTATCACTAGTTATCTGGGAGAAGAGGCTGACCCCCAACTCCCCACAATTTCCCTTTTTTCCTTTTTTTTTTTTTTCCTGCTGTAGAGAGCAATAAGGTCTCCCCTGAGCCTCCTCTTCTCCAGACTAAAGAACCCCAGTTCCCTCAGCTGCTCCTCATAGGACTTGTGTTCCAGCACCTTCACCAGCTCTGTAGCCCTTCTCTGGACACCTTCCAGGGCCCCGATGTCCTTCTTGTACTGAGGGGCCCAAAGCTGAACACAACACAGTAGTCGAGGTGCAGCCTCACCAGAGCTGAGTACAAGAGGACAATCACCTCCCTGGTCCTGCTGCCTACACTATTCCTGAAACAAGCCAGGATGCTGTTGGCTTTCTTGGACACCTGGGCACACTGCTGACTCATGTTCAGGTGAGCATCAATCAGCCTCCAGGTCCTTTTCCTCTACACAGCTTTCAAGCCACTCTGCCCCAAGCCTGTAGTGCTGCATGGGGTTGTTGTGACCAAAGTGCAGGACCCGGCACTTAGCCATGTTGAACCTCAGACATCGGCCTCTGCCCATCGACCCATGCTGTCCAGGTCCCTCTGCAGAGCCTTCCTACCCTCCAGCAGATTGACACTTCCCCCCAACTTAGTGTCATCTGCAGACTTACTGAAGACACACTCAATTCCCTCATCCAAATCATCAACAAAGATTTTAAAGAGGATGGGCCCCAACATTGACCCTTGTGGAACACCACTGGTGACCGCTCGCCAGCTGGATTTCATTCCGTTCACCACCACTCTCTGGGCCCAGCCATCCAGCCGGTTTTTGACCCAGGAAAGAGTGTACCTGTCCAAGCCATGGGCTGCCAGCTTCTCCATGAAAATACAATGGGAGTATATTACTATTTTATGACAGGACAAAGGGAAATGGTTTAAAACTAAAAGAAGGGAGATTTAGATTAGATGTTAAGAGAAAATTCTTCACTCAGAGTGTGGTGAGGCACTGGAACAGGTTGCCCAGAGAAGGTGTGGATGTCCCATTCCTGAAGGTGTTCAAGACCAGGTTGGGTAAGGCCCTGAGCAACCTTATCTAATGGGTGGCATCACTGCCTATGGCAGGGGAATGGAACTGGATGATCTTTCAGGTCCCTTCCAACCCAATCCATTCTATACTTTTATATTATCTTAAATACAGTGTACTAGAAAGAAAAAAAAGTTATATCTCAGAGATAGAAGGTCGTAATGTGAGCTGTAGAGTTATGACATTTAAGTTATGAAAATGTGTTACGTGTATAAACAATATTGTAATTGTAAGGTCATAGTTCATATGTTTAAGTGAATAAACGTGTTTCTATATTCAGTAGAGGTTGTGTGGGTATATACAGATACATATGCATATATGTATATATATATATATATCTGTGTGCATATGCATAAAGAGAAAGGGAGATTGTATGTATGACTATAGGATTAATGGTTCCAAACAGCCTAACAAAGAAAAAACCCAAGACCAAGCCCTATGTATTTTTTGAAGGGTTAAGATCACGTCAAGTGGCCTCACAGTCAAAGAACAAACCTTGCTCCTGTTTTATTCAGAAGTACAGGTGCAGCCTCAAAGACAGTTCTGCAGCTTAGGAAAATTTATTACACTAGGGATACCTCTGTTCTACTGCAACTGGTAAAATTCATAATCCATATACATTTCACTAGTGATGTATTTCTTGTTTGTTGTGAAACGGGAAGAGAATCCAATGTTATCAGCAAATATTTGGTACAGGAGCTATTTTCTTCAGAAAATAGCCCCAATTTTTCTTTTGGTCACACGTGAACCTAATGAGGTTCAACAAGTCCAAGTGCAAGGTGCTGCACCTGGGCTGGGGGAATCCCTGACACAAGTACAGGCTGGGAGAAGAACTCATTGAGAGCAGCCCTGCAGAAAAAGAATTGGGGGCTCTGGCGGACAAAAAGTTTGACATGAGCCACCAGTGTGTGCTTGTGGCCCAGAAGGCCAACTGCATCCTGGGCTGAATCAAAAAAGGAGAGTCCAGCATGTGGAGGGAGGTGATTTTCTCCCTCTACTCTGCCCTTGTGAGTTCCCAGTTGCAGTACAGGTTGCCCAGAAAAGTTGTGGCTGTCCCATCCTTGGAAGTATTCAAGGCGAGGTTAGATGAGGCCCTGGTCAACCTGATCTAGTGGGCGGCATCCTTGGCTATGGCAGTTCTGTTGGAGATGGCTGATCTTTAAGGTCCCTTCCAACCCAAGCTATTCTAATGATTCTATGAAAACATGTTAGCCCCAAGATGACATTGACTAAGAAGGAGAGATAGAGGCTGGTCCTGAGTAGATCTGTACCTGTGAGAAAAGTACTCCCAGGTACTTCTCATAAAAGGAATTTACAGTTCCGAAAATTTATTCTGCTTGTTCTATTGTTCTGAAAACTGCTCTAAATTTGTTCTAAAGAAACACACTGGACACTAGAGTAGGTTCACGTACAGAGTACCTAACTTGAATCCAGGTGGGAGTGATATTTTTACCTTACAGAAGTTCTAAGACAAAGCATTTAAAAAGGGTGAAAGAAGGGGACAAAACCTGTGGTGGGAGATGTGAGTCATAGACAGGAAACATTGCCATTTAAAAGAAGCATGCAGCGTACCATGCATAGAGTAATTTCACAATTACAGGTTAAAACAGGCAGACACCAACCAGTCCTGAGCTCCAGTGATCTGTGGTTCAGTGATGTGATTAAACAAAAACTGAGTCATCATCTCTGCAAGGTTACCTAAGTTCTCAGAAACTACGTTCAAATTGAGGCATACTACAGAAGCTAAAATAAATAAATAAATAAAAATCATTTTAAGGGCAGTGCTGGCATAATTTACATTTTAATTTCTGCTGCAAACTTTGTATTCCAAGTCATCCAACTTGTACCTGTATTCTGTACCTTCAATTTTCAGAAGTTAAATATTCACTTTAGTCAGTTGTTAAGCCTATTCAGGATGGTGGAATCAGCATGAAACTAGTAAACGAAAGGCCTATTGGATACACCAAGACTTCATTTTAAAGTAAAACAAGGCTCATAGGCAGCTCAGTACACCCTGACTTCTGAGACAGGCTTAGAGGAATCCAGTAGCAGGGAATGTATCCTGCCAGACTGAAAAGGGTCACTAAGGAAATGTAAAGAAATGTTTTCCAGCAAAGCCTTCTCATTTCAAAAAAAGAAATCTTACAGTTGCATTTCTTATTTTTAAGACAATATTTTTCCATCAGAAAAAAGTTTCCTGAAAATTTCAGCTCAGTGAAAGTCTGAAATACACTGGATTCTGTGAAACAAAAGTACAGCCATAGAAACTGGAAAACAGCACCATACTGCATCAGTTTCTGTATATCTGAATAACACTGTAACAAATACTTCTTCAGATAATATTTTCTGTATATATATAGGATTGCATTTATTCCCCATTTATTGTAATGTGAACAACATTACTTTATTAATCTAATCAAATTTATAATGGTACAGAAGACTGCATATTTTAATCACTACATATCTCCACAAAAACAATGCTCAACATGTTTTTCTCTTTTCTCTAAATAACTGTTTCCCTAGTCATTGATAAATAAAAGTATAATTAAGCTTTCCCTAAAAGTCAATTTTCATGTAAGGAAAAGGGCATGAACATCTCATTATTATCAATGCAGAAAGCTCATAAACAGAACATTAAGCTCAATGTAATAAAACCGGAGAGTTTCAGTTCTTGAAAAAAAAGGAAAAAAAATAAGAAAAAAAAGGAAAAAAAAAAAAACAAACACCAAGATATCTTCAAGAGATGGAGTACTGTGATTAACTCTATTTGTTTCAATAAATGGAGATTATACAGTGACCTTTACTTCAGCTGCCTTGGTTTCTCCATTTTTAATCATTATGCAAGATTTGGTAGGAATTGTTGCTGACACTCTGCTCCTCAGGGGGCAATTAGTAGAGAAGTGAATTCACTAGAAAGTCAGCAGATCTTTTCACTTTATTACCTAAAATGACAGGAAAGAGCCCAACTTTGCTGGACTGTCATAATACTCATCTATGGTTGGATCAGACAGAATCCAGACAATTCAATGCACCGCAAAATTACATAAACCTGTCTGAATTAGACACTGAAGAGAAGGAATGCTAATGATATAAAATATATTCTATGTTGCAATTAAAAGTTTTACTGCACAGTAATGTTTGCTGTTTTCATTATGAAGAACTGTAATGACATATTATCCAGCAGTGAATTTTCTTCTCTCTGCCCTGAAATTTAGAATCTTTTTCTCTGCATAAGTACTATTAATATTGAGATTTTATACATAAGTATATGTTAAGGGATTTTTTTTTTTTTCCTTTAAGTTTTATAGCTAATTCCTGCCATCATATCTCATGCAGACAAATACATTCACCTTCATGACTATTGCAAAGACCTTTGACTGACATATGACATTGTATATTGTGTTAGCTTTGTTTGTGTTGTTCTGCATTTAGTTAGAAATGCAACTAAAAATTCTAAATCCTGTACTTGAAATTCACAACCTCAGGAGCTCTTTCAGAATAGGATAACTAAGCCATAATCCCATGATCACCCACTCCTACAAGGAAACAAGCATTTCTCTGGGATTCTATACTAATAGCTAAAAATATAAGAATACATGATCAGAAGGAAGAGGCATATTGCGCAGGGTGGCCAAAGAGTTATAAAAAAGGAAAATGAAAATTTAACACACATTGCCATGGAGAAGTGCATAATACTGGTCCCCCAGAAAAACTTGAGACAGCTTAATCATTGCAGTGATTCAGACACACACTTATTATTTGCAGTAGAAGGAGAAACAAAGGAAAATAAGTCTGTAACCTTTCCATTTTCCTTTCATAAGTGAAAAGAAAGTCTGAGAACTAGATAATCTCAGGTATTTTTAGACAAGCAGTTTGGTAAAACCTAACTATGAAGCCACATGGAAAATGATAGAATATAGCAAAAGAATTCTAAAGATCTTAAATGAACACATTTTAAGCTAAAATGAAAGTGTTAAAATGACATGATTTTGGCTGGGATAGAGGTAATTTTCTTTGCAGAGGCTCGCATGACGGTGTGTTTTAGATTTTTGATGAAAATAGTGGTGAAAACACACCAGTGCTTTTAGTTGTTACAGAGTGATGCTTACACAGCGTCAAGGACTTTTCTACTTCTTGTGTTGCCCTGCCAGTGAAGAGGCTGGGGGTGTACAAGATGATGGGAGAGGACACAGACAGGACAGCTTACCAAAAATTGCCAAAGGGATATTCCATACCGTATGACATCGTGCTCAGAAATAAAACTAGGGTAAAGAAGGAGGAACGGGGGGACGTTTGGAGTGACGGCATTTGTTTTCCTATTACATATGATGATCCTTGCTTTCCTGGAAGTGGCTGGACATCTGCCTGCTGATGGGAAAGAAGCAAATGAACTCCTTGTTTTGCTTTGCTTGTGTATGTAGCTTTTTCTTTTCCATGGTAAACTCTCTCTATCTCTACCCATGAGGTCTCACACTTACCTTTCCAATTCTCCTTCCTACCTGACTTTGGGAGAGTGAGTGAGTGGCTGTGTGGTACTTAGCTGCCTACTGGGGTTAAACCACAGCAAAATTTAATCAAGGATGTGCAACTATAGGTCAATGCAGTTGTGAGAAAATAAAATCATTTAAAAATAGTAAAATTCACAAATATTTCAGTGAGAAAACTTATAAAGTCTTTCTTTTAGAATGATCTATTTTCTTTTTTCCCTTTTTTCAATATAAATTTCTCCTTACTTCTGTTGTTGACAAAAAAAAAAAAAAGTATGAGAAAAGGTAAATTTGTTTTTCTTTTTGTTTCTTGATGCCTGGTAGCTTTCTATGATGTTAAATAGCAAGTATACTGGAGGTGAAATATATTTAAACAATTAGATTTTCATTCAATAGTTCTGGTACATGACATTTCTTTAAGAATTATTTATTATTATCAGAATAAGCAAGCACACTCTGTCATGTTTGTTTCTTTGCTTCATTTGTTTACATTTTTATTATGAATCTATATGCATGAGGGTTTGTTTTCCTTTTAATTTTTTTTTTTAATGAAGCAGTATATGTAGTAAATCCAAATTTGAACTACAGGAATTAAAATAAAATAAATAAAGTGTGAAATGGTCATGTAAATCTATACTTCTAACAAAATCTGTGTGTATATCATGAAACAAATGTGATATTTTTGTTTATACTGCCTGTACAATTTTATCTCTCAGGGCATATATTTGCTTCAACCATTTTTACATGAAATTTAACAGTAAAATTTTCAGATTGTTAGTGAATGTTGCTGTTGTAAAATATCCTGTACTTAGAATTTTAATATTTGTCAAAAAGCAATGGCATGTGTTGAGATACCATGCATAGTAGTTGTAATGACAATATATGTTTCCATAGACCCTAGCTACACTAATTAAGAAATGTCTTTAAAAACTCAGTGAGATTTAGTCCTGTGTTTTAGGAGTACAGGAATCTCTTTACCAATCTGCTGAAGACAAAGGAGACTTTGCATAAAAGAAATGGTAATTGACAAGTAAACATGGTCCGTCGAAATAAACTTCTCAACGTGCATCTTATACCTGCACATATTGCCTGAACAATCTGCAGACTTTTAATGCACATCTAACATGCAGGGTCAATTTAAATTCTGCAACGTGAACAGTTTTGATGCTAATACTGGCAAACACAGGAATACTCACCACTGAGGACCCAATAGTTTTCCATCTAAAAATCAAACTAGAAGAATAACATGTGGCTGATAAATATTGCAGGATAACTTCTGTTTCTAATTATATAATACCAAATCCAGACAGCCACAAATACCTTAGTCTCACAGTAGTATAAATAAAATATATGCTTTTGCTGGGCAGTTGCCAGTCATGCAGTGGGTAATTTTGTTCTGAACAGTATTGCCTTAACCCTAGATGTACCATGTCTTGTGATAACATAAACTAGATGAACATACACAACTTATGAACACAGAAGCAATGAGGTCAGCATGATGTCAGGTAATAGATTCTCCATGGTGGAGTCAATGGCTATATAACATTAACTCCTTCTGGTATCTGATACCATTGTTCTCACAATAATATGGCATCTGCAAAGTTCAAATTAAGAAAGATGCATACTCTTATTTATGATAACATTGACTTTGTTGTTTTTGAGAAAACATGAAGAAGCTAATTTTAATTGTCAGCTTGTTTATTTTAACAAAGTTAAAGAGGAAAAGTGTGCTTGTGTGGAGATAAGTTCCCAAACTATTCAAGAGTATCATAAAACTAGTGCTCCCTCTTTCTTTAAATTTGTTTAAAGGAGCATCAAGACTCTCATAAGACAGTTCTGGGAAAGATAAGTACACATTGCATTGTGTTGTCAAGAAATAATTTACCTTGACAACCAAATTTATATAAAAAGTCACATCTTAGTGACATGATTTAATGGTGGACTTGACAGTGTGAGGTTAAAGGTTGGACTAGATGATCTTAGAGATCTTTTCCAACTAAATGATTCTATAATAAATACTTGCCGAGGCGACCGGCTCCGGGGCAGACGCGTGCTGCAGCGGAGCGCGGGATCGGGACAGGCAGGGCTATTTTTCGGGCATCGGAGCCTACGTGAGGGAGCCGCCAGGCACCGGCAGCCCTCGTGAGGGAGGCTGACGAGGCGTAGGCGGAGCCAGCAGCGTCAGCGACAGCGTCAGCGGCGGGCCTTTTAAATCGGGCACCACCGTCATTTTAGACACCACTTGCCGAGGCGACCGGCTCCGGGGCAGACGCGTGCTGCAGCGGAGCGCGGGATCGGGACAGGCAGGGCTATTTTTCGGGCATCGAGCCTACGTGAGGGAGCCGCCAGGCACCGGCAGCCCTCGTGAGGGAGGCTGACGAGGCGTAGGCGGAGCCAGCAGCGTCAGCGACAGCTCCTCCCCCCGGCCGTTCAAAGGCAGCCCTTAGGGAGCGCGAGCGACCAGGAGCGCGGCGACCAGGGCCGGCAAACAGGGAGTGACGCGGCAGTTAGCGAGGCAGTTAGGGCGGGCAGGAAGGGCAGGAGCGCTCACACCCGCTCATAGGGACACCTCCTCTAACGGCACTCTCCCGTCAGCTGGGCTGCAATGGTCTCCACCAGGCACGGTGCTTTCTCTAGGAAGTCAGTACACACCCAGACCGACTGCCTGTCCAAACATGCGGCGGTTCAGGTCTCCGGGTGCGGGGAGTGTCTGAGCCTCTTGCTGCCATCGGCGGGAGGCAGAGGGACTGCTTGCGTGAGGTGCGAGCAGGTGGACGACCTGGTCCGCATGGTGGCGGAACTCAAGGAGGAGGTGCAGAGGTTGAGGGATATCAGGGAGTGCGAGCGGGAGATAGACTGGTGGAGTGACTCCCTGCAGGACCGGAGGGAGAGGGACCGGGGTGAGACGCCCCAAAGGGGGGTGGACCCCCTGCCCTGTTGCCATCGGGCAGAGGGAGGGGACCTGCAAGTTGAGGAGGAATGGAGATGGGTCCCCTCTCGACCTCGCAGGAGATGCCCTCCCCTTCCGGCGCTGCCTTCCCAGGTGCCCTTGAACAATAGGTTTGAGGCCCTGGAGCTTGAGAGACCGGTGGGTGAGGACGATGTAGGAAGCCTGCCCAGGAGGATGCCTGAGGTGAGGAAGTTGACTCCATGCCTCAGGACTGCCTCCACCAAGAAAGAAAGAAGGGTGATTGTTGTGGGCGACTCCCTCCTCAGGGGAACGGAGGGCCCTATTTGTCGGCCTGACCCCACGCATAGGGAAGTCTGCTGCCTCCCTGGGGCCAGGGTCAGAGACGTTACCAGGAAGCTTCCAAACCTGGTTCGCCCCTCTGACTATTACCCGCTTTTGATAGTCCAGGCTGGCAGTGATGATCTTGAAAAGAGAAGCCTCAAGGCTATCAAACAGGACTATAGGGGGCTGGGACGATTGGTGGAGGGAGCGGGAGTGCAGGTGGTGTTTTCGTCTATCCCTACGGGGGGAGGGAGAGGCACGGAGAGGACATGGAAAGCTCACGTGGTTAATAGGTGGCTCAGAGGCTGGTGCCAGCACAGAAATTTTGGGTTTTTTCACCATGGGGAGCTTTACTCGGCACCCGGCCTGATGGCCTCAGATGGGTCCCTATCTCCAAGGGGAAAACGGATCCTAGGCCAGGAGCTGGCGGGGCTCATAGAGAGAGCTTTAAACTAGGCGAGAAGGGGGACGGGGCTCAAACAAGGCTTGTTGGAGCCGTGCCGGGGGAAACAATGGCTAGGCTGGGGAAGAAGGCGATGGCCCAGCTGAAGTGCATCTACACTAATGCACGCAGCATGGGTAACAAACAGGAGGAGCTGGAAGCCATCGTCCAGCAGGAAGGCTACGACTTGGTTGCCATCACGGAGACGTGGTGGGACCGCTCCCATGACTGGAGTGCTGCAATGCCTGGCTATCGGCTCTTCAGGAGGGACAGGCAGCACAGAGGGGGTGGTGGCGTGGCTCTCTACATTAGAGAATCTTTTGATGTTGTGGAACTCCAGGCTGGGAATGATAAGGTTGAATCCCTGTGGGTTAGGATCCGCGGGAAGGCCGGCAAGGCTAGCGTCCTGGTCGGGGTCTGTTATAGACCGCTGAACCAGGATGAGGAGACGGATGAGGAGTTTTATAGGCAACTGACAGAAGTTGCACAATCGTCGGCGCTTGTCCTCGTGGGGGACTTCAACTTCCCGGATATATCCTGGAAACACAACACGGCACGGAGAAAGCAGTCTAGGAGGTTTCTGGAGAGCGTGGGAGATAGCTTCCTGACGCAGCTGGTCAGTGAACCCACCAGGGGTGGTGCCCCGCTAGACCTTCTCTTCACAAACAGAGAAGGACTGGTGGGAGATGTGGTGGTCGGAAACTGTCTTGGACAGAGTGACCACGAAATGGTAAAGTTCTCTATTCTTGGCGAGGCCAGGAAGGGGACCAGTAAAACTGCTGTATTGGACTTCCGGAGGGCTGACTTTGAGCTGCTCAGGACGCTGGTTGGCCGAGTCCCTTGGGAGGCGGTTCTGAAGGGCAGAGGAGTCCAGGAAGGCTGGGCGCTCCTCAAGAAGGAAATCTTAACGGCACAGGAGCGGTCCGTCCCCACGTGCCCAAAGACGAGCCGGCGTGGAAGAAGACCGGCCTGGCTGAACAGAGAGTTGCGGCTTGTGCTTAGCAGAAAAAAGAGGGTTTATAATCTTTGGAAAAAAGGGCGGGCCGCTGAGGAGGACTACAAGGATGTAGCGAGGCTGTGCAGGGAGAAAATTAGAAAGGCCAAAGCTCATCTGGAGCTCAACCTGGCTACTGCCGTTAAAGACAACAAAAAATCCTTTTACAAATATATCAATGCGAAACGGAGGACTAAGGAGAATCTCCATCCTTTACTGGATGCGAGGGGAAACCTAGTTACTAAGGATGAAGAAAAGGCTGAGGTGCTTAATGCCGCCTTTGCCTCAGTCTTTAGCGGCAATACCGGTTGTTCTCTGGATACCCAGTGCCCTGAGCTGGTGGAAGGGGATGGGGAGCAGGATGTGGCCTTTGCTATTCATGAGGAAATGGTTGGCGACCTGCTAAGAAGCTTGGATGTGCGCAAGTCGATGGGGCCGGATGGGATGCACCCGAGGGTACTGAAAGAACTGGCGGAGGAGCTGGCCGAGCCGCTTTCCATCATTTATCGGCAGTCCTGGCTATCGGGGGAGGTCCCAGTTGACTGGCGGCTAGCCAATGTGACGCCCATCTATAAGAAGGGCCGGAGGGCAGACCCGGGTAACTATAGGCCTGTCAGTTTGACCTCAGTGCCAGGAAAGCTCATGGAGCAGATTATCTTGAGGGTCATCACGCGGCACTTGCAGGGCGAGCAGGCGATCAGGCCCAGTCAGCATGGGTTTATGAAAGGCAGGTCCTGCTTGACGAACCTGATCTCCTTCTATGACAAAGTGATGCGCTTGGTGGATGAGGGAAGGGCTGTGGATGTGGTTTACCTGGACCTCAGTAAGGCTTTTGACACCGTTCCCCACAACATTCTCCTCAAGAAACTGGCTGCTCGTGGCTTGGACTGGCGTACGCTTCGCTGGGTTAGAAACTGGCTGGATAGCCGGGCCCAGAGAGTTGTGGTGAATGGAGTCAAATCTGGTTGGAGGCTGGTCACAAGTGGTGTCCCCCAGGGCTCGGTACTGGGGCCGGTCCTCTTTAATATCTTTATCGATGACCTGGATGAGGGCGTCCAGTGCACCCTCAGTAAGTTTGCAGATGACACCAAGCTAAGTGCGTGTGTCGATCTGCTCGAGGGCAGGAAGGCTCTGCAGGAGGATCTGGATAGGCTGGAGCGATGGGCTGAGGTCAACTGTATGAAGTTCAACAAGGCCAAGTGCCGGGTCCTGCACCTGGGGCGCAACAACCCCAAGCAGAGCTACAGGCTGGGAGATGAGTGGCTGGAAAGCTGCCTGGCCGAGAAGGACCTGGGAGTATTGGTTGATAGTCGGCTGAATATGAGCCAGCAGTGTGCTCAGGTGGCCAAGAAGGCCAACAGCATCCTGGCCTGTATAAGAAGCAGTGTGGCCAGCAGGTCTAGGGAGGTGATTGTCCCCCTGTACTCGGCTCTGGTGAGGCCGCACCTCGAGTACTGTGTTCACTTTTGGGCCCCTCGCTACAGGAAGGACATGGACGTGCTCGAGCGAGTCCAGAGAAGGGCGACCAAGCTGGTGAGGGGTCTGGAGAACAAGTCTTACGAGGAGCGGCTGAGGGAGCTGGGCTTGTTCAGCCTGGAGAAGAGGAGGCTCAGGGGCGACCTTATCGCTCTCTACAGTTACCTTAAAGGAAGCTGTAGTGAGGTGGGGGTTGGTCTGTTCTCCCACGTGCCTGGTGACAGGACGAGGGGGAATGGGCGAAAGTTGCGCCAGGGGAGTTTTAGGTTGGATGTTAGGAAGAACTTCTTTACCGAAAGGGTTATTAAGCATTGGAACGGGCTGCCCAGGGAGGTGGTGGAGTCGCCATCCCTGGAGGTCTTTAAAAGACGTTTAGATGTAGAGCTTAGTGATATGGTTTAGTGGAGTACTTAGTGTTAGGTCGGAGGTTGGACTCGATGATCTTGAGGTCTCTTCCAACCTAGAAATCTGTGTCTGTGTCTGTGTCTGTCTGTATAAAATTCTATGATTCCATAATTCTATGATTTAATTATCTGGATACTTGTTTTTCTCCTCATTGGTCCTGTTTGTTCCCAGTAGTTAAAGATCAGTTCTATCACTTGGAGATTAGAGTAGGGTGAAAGGCATTCTGAGCCCTGAATAATATCCTCTGAGCATAGAAGTGTTAAGGAAAGGAAAGGAACTGATACCCATTAAACATTTTTTTTTTTTTTTTCAGGAAGAATGATTCATTACTTGCCTCCCTGCACCATACAATTGAATTCCCCATACAGATCTACCTAATCAGCAGTTAGCTATTGTTTTCCCTACACGGTTCCAAAACCTCAAGATGTACTTTGCTTCTACTGCCCACTGTTGTCAAAAAACACACATCTATTTTGTTTATTGTTTTAATTATACATTAAAATGGTTATCACAATTTCCATTCTCAGCATGGATCTATCCAGCTGAATAATAAAAAAAAAAATCTATCATACTATAAATCAGTCTGAAGAGATCTAGCACTTTATTTCATTACTACTGATTTCTTCCACAAACTATCAAGCCAAGCTCAGTTTAAAGAAAGGGAAATTTCACAGTATTGGTTATATGCATTTTCATATAGTGAAAAGAACAACTGTTTCAAAAATAACAACAAAAATCTATTAACAAGAATTCACTCACTATATTAATTATGGTATCATCCTAATATAAACTGATCATATAAGAATCATAGAATCATTCAGGTTAGAAAAGACCTCCAAGATCATCTGGTCCAGCCATCCCTCTACGACCAATATCACCCACTAAACCATGTCCCTAAGCACCACATACAATATTTCCTTTAAACACCTCCAGGGATGCTGATGCCACAACCTCCCTGGGCAACCTGTTCCAATGCCTGAATACTCTTCCTGAAAAGAAATATCTCCCAATTTCCAATCTAAACCTCCCCTGATGCAACTTGAGGCCATTCCCTCTAGTCCTATCACTAGTTATCTGGGAGAAGAGGCTGACCCCCAACTCCCCACAATTTCCCTTTTTTCCTTTTTTTTTTTTTCCTGCTGTAGAGAGCAATAAGGTCTCCCCTGAGCCTCCTCTTCTCCAGACTAAAGAACCCCAGTTCCCTCAGCTGCTCCTCATAGGACTTGTGTTCCAGCACCTTCACCAGCTCTGTAGCCCTTCTCTGGACACCTTCCAGGGCCCCGATGTCCTTCTTGTACTGAGGGGCCCAAAGCTGAACACAACACAGTAGTCGAGGTGCAGCCTCACCAGAGCTGAGTACAAGAGGACAATCACCTCCCTGGTCCTGCTGCCTACACTATTCCTGAAACAAGCCAGGATGCTGTTGGCTTTCTTGGACACCTGGGCACACTGCTGACTCATGTTCAGGTGAGCATCAATCAGCCTCCAGGTCCTTTTCCTCTACACAGCTTTCAAGCCACTCTGCCCCAAGCCTGTAGTGCTGCATGGGGTTGTTGTGACCAAAGTGCAGGACCCGGCACTTAGCCATGTTGAACCTCAGACATCGGCCTCTGCCCATCGACCCATGCTGTCCAGGTCCCTCTGCAGGGCCTTCCTACCCTCCAGCAGATTGACACTTCCCCCCAACTTAGTGTCATCTGCAGACTTACCGAGGGCGCACTCAATTCCCTCATCCAAATCATCAATAAAGATATTAAAGAGGATGGGCCCGAACACTAGCCCCTGGGGAACACCACTGGTGACCGCTCGCCAGCTGGATTTTACTCCGTTCACCACCACTATCTGAGCCCGGCCATCCAGCCAGTTTTTAACCCAGGAAAGAGTGTACCTGTCCAAGTCATGGGCTGTCAGCTTCTCCATGAGAATACTGTGGGAGACCATGTGAAAGGCCTTGCTGAAGTCTAGGTAGGCTACAACAACAGGCTTTCCCTCATCCACCAGGCAGGTGTAGTGGGTTTACGTGGCAAGGTTTTGGTAGCAGGGGGCTACAGGGGTGGCTTCTGTGAGAAGAATCTAGAAGCTGCCCCATGTTAGGTAAGGGCCCCACTGCTGACCAGAGCTGAGCCAATAAGCGATGTTCTTTGAGCCTCTGTGAGAGCATATTTAAGCCAGGAAAAAAAAAAAAAAAAAAACAACACGCTGTGCCACACAGCAGCTGGGAGAGTGAGAGGAGTGAGGAATAGCGTTGCAGGCGCCAAGGTCAGTGAAGAAGGAGGGGGAGAGGTGCTCCAGGCGCCAAAGCAGAAGTCCCCTGTGGCCTGTGGCGAGGACCATGGTGGAGCAGGCTGTTCCCCTGCAGCCCATGGAGTACCACCGTGGAGCAGGGTTCCACACTGCAGCCCATGGAGGAGACCATGGTGGAGCAGGTGGACCTGCACTGACGGAGGCTGTGGCCTGTGGAAGACCTCTGCCAGAGCAGATTCTTGGCCGGACCTGTAGCCCGTGGAGAGGAGACCACACAGGAGCAGGTGACCTGGCAAGAGCTGCTGCCAGTGGGGGGCCCAGGTTGGAGCAGTTTGCTCCTGAGGGATGGACCCTGTGGTATGGACCCATATCTGGAGCAGTTCTTGAAGAGCTGCTGCCTGTGGGAAGCACAGCACAGGGGACAAGAGTGATCGAGAAGGAGTGGCGGAGAAGAAGCGCTATAGACTGACCATAACCCCTGTTCCCCCGTTCCCCTGTGCCGCTCGGGGGGAGGAGGTGGAAGAGGGTGAATGGGGCGGAAGGCGCTTTTGGTTTCTTTCCTTCGTTTCTCACTTCTCTAGCTTGTTAGTAATAGGTAATAAATCTTACTGTCTCCCTATGCTGAGTCTGTTTTGCCCTGTCATGATAATTACTGCGTGATCTCCTTCTCCTTATCTCAACCCTTGAGCCCTTTTCATCGTATTTTCTCCCCGTTCCTCTTTGAGGAGGGGGAGTGAGAGAGCAGTTGTGGTGGAGCTCGGCCGCCCACTCAAGTAAAACCACCAAAGCAGTTCACCTGGTCATAGAAGGTCACCAGAACATAAGAAATGTTTTATTAAGATTAAATAAAAATAAAAATAAAAATAAAATCTTACAAATACTCTGTCCAAACATCAAACTACAAAGCTTTCCATGAAGCCATTTTGAGGTGATCTACATTTACGACTAATCAATTTAATTTATAAAGAACTTTTTCATTATTATTATCATTTGCAAGCTGATTCATCATTTTGGTGCTAACATTTATATATTTTTTGTAAATCATAGTAAAATGAAATTGTTTTTGCTGGGCACTGTCCTCTCATAAAGTTGCAAATATATCATTAACAAAGGAGCTTTATACCAGCAAAGATATTCCAGTATGAGAAGAGCAATCTCTGGAAAATACGCCATATACCATTTTTTGAAGGATTTGTTCCTGTCCTAAAATTTGCATATATTGACTCAGCCATTCAAACCTAATTTGTCTGAGCGAGCAAACAAACATTTTTCACATATACATTTTAGAAAAATTTTCACTTTAGGCTTTGTTAATTAATACATCCAATTTATAATCCATTGAGAGAGTGGTAACTTATGCTAAGTTTACACAGAATTACATTAAATACTTTGCATACAAAATTAGCAAACAGGTGTCCTGATGCAGATGCAATTGCATATTTAGAACATATCTGCATTTAAACAATTACACAAATTTTTCTTATTTCAGTGCATAATAATTTGTTTTGTATCGAATGTCAGAAACACGTTAGAAATAAAATGTTATGTCCAGACAGATGTGTGCAACAGTAGGAGAGGACTCTGCTTTCTGTACATACAACATTATTATTTCTTTTAAAAATGTAGTCACTCACGTCTTTTTAAAGAAGATGACAGAGCTTCAGGCAGTTCACACTTTTCAAGCTGTGGAGTGTGCTTGGGACTACTCTGTGAGATGGAAAGTGATAGCAAACACCAGTGGTAGGTGTGCCCAGGTAATTATCTACTCTGCCTGCTGACCAAGCTTCAGGAAGAGGTGGGGAGACTGAGAAGAATAAAGGAGACTGAGAAGGTGATAGGTCAATGCAATTATGCTTCGACCTCTCTGGTATGCACAAGCCAACACAGCATGGCCACTACTGAGGCATGTCCAGTATTTGATCTGCATCAAGATAAAGGTAGCAATGTAAGGGACACAGAAGAGCGTCAGCAAGTTATTGTATAGAGCCGGAAGAGGAGCCCCTCTCTGCTCACCCAATTTCCATTACTGTATAGGTGTGAGGCTCTTGGTATGGCAGACAAGGGATGTGAAAAGATGGAAGCAAGTTCTCCCACGGAGGTCAGATCAACCAGCTCCTCATAGCAAATGCTGCATCAAGATCAATGCCATGAAAAAACTGCAGTGAGTTGCAGCAATAGGTAAATTTCTTCTGAAAAGAATGGAGGCAGACCATATCTTCTTCACAGAGAAGTTTATTGCCTCCCCAGGGCTCAGATAAGGAATGTCACTAGCAAACCTATGAGCTTAGTACAGCCTTCATATTACCTACTCCTTCATTTTCATGTGGGTACCAACAGTGTCACAACAAGACGCTTGACGTCTATCAAAAGAGATATCAGGGCTCTGGAAAGATGACTAAAGGATTCAGGAGCACAAATAATGTTTTCCTCAGTCTTTCCAGTAATGGGTCGAGACTGAAAAAAAACAGGCAAGCCGTATTACATTGTATACAGGGCCGGGGTGGGGCGGGGGGGGGGGGGGATGGCGTGGATAAGTCTGTACAACACTTGCTGTTGTACAGATGTTGCAGTAGAGTAGAGAGTCTCTAGGTGAGGTTTAAGGAGATGGGCAGCAAAGCAGACATCATCATGGGTGTCAACTGCTAACTACCCACCCAGGACGATAGTGTGGATGAACTATTCTATAGGCAATCAGGAGAAATTTCTGGATCAGTTGCCCTCATGTGATATTTCAAATTCCCAGACATTAACTGGGAATAAAACTGGGAATATCACACTCCTCTCCCTGTCTCTTCTCCCTGTTAACCAAAGATAGGACATACGGGAATGGCACAAGGCTTCCTAGAGATGTGGTTGATGCCCCATGCCTATCAATGTTCAAGAGGTATTTGGACAATGCCCTCATTAATATGCTTTAACTTTTCATTAGCCCTGAAATGGTAACACAGTTGGAGTTGATGATCATGTCCTTTGCAACAAAACTATTTATTTTTGTTTACTAATAGCAATATTAAAATATATGTGATATTTTAAAAGGTAAACCTGTTCTCTTATAATTCCTTCTAATACAAAATAAAACTTCTAATGCAGTTTCTCAGGTAAGTAGTCTGAAATACTGGCTGAAAGAAATACCTAACATATGCACACAGACTAAGTTAATTGAATCTTAGAAGACCAGTAATAGGAAAAATAAAAGTAATAATAATATACATATATGACTCCTTAGAGTCACTTCAATGTCTTGAGATCATTGAAGAGATTAGGCATAAGAATTGCATTAGAGAAAAAAAAAATACAGGAAAACTGTGCATAGATCAGAAAGTAGAATATGGAAAGGGGTTGAGGAAAAGATGGAAAAGCAGGCCAAAGAAAAAAACTGTACTGTCAAAATGAGCAAGAGTCAAAAATATTTTATACAGTAATTAATAATCATCTATATATTTATTTTCTGCATAAAGATGACTTTTTTTTCTTTAATTATTATTTGCTTGCAAATTTACTGACATAATTAGCATTCTACTAAGCACAGCAGAATATTCTATTATGTGCACTATATCTGTAAATAAAATTTGGTCTTTTCCTCCATACTTGATCTGGCTGGCAAGGCATTAATTTTCTTCATAGAAGCCTGCATGGTGCTATGCTTTTGTTTGTTTGTTTTTGTAACAAAGACAGTGTTGATAACACACCAGAGTCTTGGCTATTTCTGAGCAGTACGGGCAAAACATCAAGGCTTTCTCTTTTTTCCACTGTGCCCCTGTAGTGGGTACGTTGAGGCATGCATAAGGATATCCATGGAATGCAAGGTGAGTGACAGAACAAGATTAAGTAAAAGAAGCTTATAAAGCAAATTGCAACAGATCATCTTATTTGGTATACGGAATTATGGTCATTTGATAACTGTACTTCCATAGTTTAAAAGTACATAAAATCAGATACCTACTTCAAGTTTGGCTTGGTCTTTCCTATTAACTATGTTACCTAACTTGAAGAGGACCCACTACAGGCAAAACAGGAACTATGAAACTCCGATGTTAAATGTAATATTAAATACAAGGAGTAGTAAGGCAAATGCATCAACTTCTGAGAAAAATGTAACTTCACCAGGCTTTAATTGCTCTTATACAGTAACAGTCAAATGCAGCTGCTGTAACATGAAAACAGAGAATTTGTATATCTTTCCTTATTTTTGAAAGGAAAAAAAAATCCAAGAGAAGACAGATGTACTGACTGTCTGAAGAAGCACACTTCAGTTTGATATCACTGCCTGCATGGGTAACAGAATCATAGAATTCTGTGATGGTGTGACAAAATTCTGTGTAACGCTAAGTAAGTGGCAAAACTGGCTCGATCTCTAGATCGTTACATATACTTAATGAGATATGCAAAATGTGATGGATGTGTCCCGTCACCTTCCTAGGTAATGCTGTCTCATTAGCTCTCTAAATGACACAAATAAAACCAAATATATCCTTTTCTCTTTCATGGAAATCAATAAGCTTTTGAAGGATACTGCTTGATTAATTTTCACATATGGAAAATATCTTGAGAGATATTGGACTCCTGTAATTCCTTTCACTTTACTGAGGTTGCCTGGTTTTGCTAACATTTGTGATGGAGATTAACAACACTGTGTCTGCATTATTTTTATAGCACATAAACATAGTCATCATGGAAAAGACTCATTTTTCCTTTGTTCTTCTTT
The DNA here is from genome assembly GCF_013377495.2 of Cygnus atratus. Taxonomy (NCBI): domain Eukaryota; kingdom Metazoa; phylum Chordata; class Aves; order Anseriformes; family Anatidae; genus Cygnus; species Cygnus atratus. Next base: position 100,292,951 of record NC_066363.1, on the reverse strand, counting down.
CAATACCTTTGAAACTTTACTAGCTCTAAAGATGTGACCTGGTCCCAACACTAATTATTTATTATTTGTTTATTTTTTAAAGTAGCAGGAGAAATTGCTCATTTGTGAACATCCAAATTAGCTGGAGACATGAAGAAAATATGAAGATATTCACATCTGTTTGTGATAGGTGGTGGATATCTTTTTGTATTTAAACATCTTTGTCAAAGGAGTTTGCCTCCTTTGACAACTGTCTGGCTTAAATTTCTAGATGATTAATTATATTGTGCATTGTCACATTAAATCATGTTAATAAACCAAGGTATTGCATGATATTAAGTCAGAATAGAGCTTCTAGCACTTTTGCAAAATTTCACATAAACAATGTTAAAGTGTGTGTTAATTCGTTAATCCTTCCTCATATACATATACTGCATGTTCCATCACCTCAGAAATCTTCCTATATGTCACAGCCAATGCTCAGTTCATTTCTTAGGATTCTTTAATTGACTTTAACAATTAAATTGATATTCCTGAAGGCAAAAAATGAATAAAATAAAATAATAAATAAAATAAAATTAAAATAAAATAAGATAATAAAATAAAATAAAATAAAATAAAATAAAATAAAATAAATGCACTTGTTATTCATACTTGTTGACAATAGGTTCTCTACAGATTTCTTTGTGAAACTGTTCGTGAGAAAGAGAGCTGTAACTTTAGAGATACTTTGAACAGAAGCTGATGGAGTAAGAAGTACTTGTTTTTTTTTAAAAAAAAAAAAAGTGTTGCTATCTTCACAGTGGCCTGCAAAAAGATAGAAAGCAGATGGGCCTGAAGAGAGCAGTGTGTGGCAAAATTACCTTTATTCATATTTGTGACATAGACTTGTGCTTTCAAGAAATTCAATGTATCTTCATTGGTCTAAAATGCTTAATTTATTTTTCTAGTTATTTTCTGTTGGTGTGCAAGTAATAATAATGACAACATTTTTAAAAGTATCTGTCATATTATCAATATACACAGGTGTCCTGGTTTCGGCTAGGATAGAGTTAATTTTCTTCCTAGTAGCCGGTATGGTGCTGTGTTTTAGATTTAGGATGAGAACAGTGTTGATAACATGCTGATGTTTTAATTGTCGCAGAGCAGTGCTTACACTAAGCCAAGGACTTTTCAGCTTCTCACTCTGTCCTGCCCAGTGTGCAGGCTGGGGGTGCAGCAGGAGCTGGGAGGGGACAGACCCAGGACAGCTGACCCAAACTGGCCAAAGAGGTATTCCATACCATCTGGCGTCATGCTAAACAATATGTATGGGTGGCTAGCTGGTGTGGGGGGGCCGGCTGTTTGGGGATAGGCTAGGCATCAGTCAGCAGGTGGTGGGCAATTGCATTGTGCATCACTTGTTTCGTACACATTATTAGTAGTAGTACTATCATCATCATTATTATTATTTTTTCTGTCCTAATAAACTGTCTCTATCTCAACCCACAGGCTTCATTTTTCCTGATTCTCTCCCCCATCCCAGAGAGGGAGGGGGGAAGGTGAGCGAATGGCTGTGTGGTGCTTGGCTGCTGGCCGGGTTAAACCACAACAACAGGGTGAATAACAATTAGACAATGCATTTGCTTCCTATGCCCCTAAACACAGAGGCTCTTTTATGCTTCTACTCTAGTTAATGATTTTTATTATTATTTTTTTCTGGACACTACCATTCAGCTACCATTTCCTTTTTCCCTTAGTCTGCTTTAAACACTCTCTAAGGATTTTCTTTTTTAATGCAAAATACATGTATACAGTGAGTTAATATTAGAACCCATACCAAAATACACTTCTCTAGTGTCACAGGGCTCTGTGAGGCAACTGAAGATCTTAAAGTCTTAAAATCAATAGACATTTTAAAGAAGTTAAATAGCAATGGTAAAATAAATATTTAGTTGAAGCCCTTTTTTAATTTTAGCACTGTATTACCCAAATATGTTAATTTAAGCCTATATTTTTTTCCAGATAGGCTACATCTTGTTTATGTAATTGTGATGTGTACCAACAGCAGCATTGCAAAACTGCATATTCTATTCCATTCAATCAGATACAGAAAAGTGCATTCAGCATAACAGAGGTTACCCAACATCAATTTGCAAAGTTCACTCAAAGACTAAATGGTCTGCAGCAATTGCTTTCCAGCTTATGATCAACCATACACTACCACCCTTAACTCTGACAGGCTAAGAAACTGCATTATGTGTGTTGTGCCTTGTGAGTGAGCAAGAGTGAGAAACGTTCAACAGGGCAACATGCTAAGGATATGTAGGCAGCATTTGGCCTTATACTGGCATATTTCCCTTTCATTAAAATGACTTGCAACACATCATGAATTCTAAACTGCAACTCTGCATTTTAATTTTTTTTTTTTTTGTCAGAATACACGCAGTATTTTAACAATGAAGAATACAGAGAAGGGGAAAAGAAAACAAAAAAGAGTTAGTTCATCTTCATTTAAAGTACTTGATCTAGAAAGCAATGCACTAGCAATATAAATATCTCTATTACAAAAACAAAGATGAATATTAAGATAATCAGTAAGATCAATAAGATCAAGATAAACGATTCTTCAGACTTTACCTGTATAGGTTTAGACTTAATCCAAATGATTTCAGAACACCTAATTGAGCACATCCATTTCTCTGATGTTGTCTTAACACTGGGACAAATGGCAATTAATATTAAAAAAAATACCCTGAAAGACTGAAACAGAGGTCAAACCACAGACTATTAGTAAAGTGGTTATTTTAATGGTTACTTATGAATTAATCATATTTTCTGTGAGGAAGAAGATCACTTAACACCAGTGTCATGGCTTGATAAGCACAAAACGTGTTCCACACACAGTTTAATCTACAATCTGAGCTGTCATATCTACAACCTTAAATAGTCATCTAGAAATTACTTTATTGACAGCTCTGACTTAATGACCCATCATGATTAGACAACAAAATGGAAGAATCTTCTTTTAATTATTACTGAAGCTTTCCAAGTTGATTAAAAATATCCCCTACTTGAGATTCTCTCTATTGTGACATTCAGATAATGAGCTTAGATCGCTCTAGATGAGCAATTCTATTTTCATTCTTCATTTACTTTATTAAAGAAGAGGAAATCTTTCCAGATATAACAAAGTTTAAAAAGTACTGGAAGTAGAAACAATATATGATTTAACCCATCTACAACAAATTGAATAAACTTAAAAATAGAATAAACTTTGTAAATACACATTTGCTTAAATCAACTCATGAAATTTCAGATGAATGAATTTCAGATGAACCTTCTGTTCAGAAAGTAGCATTGTGAACTTTTCCGTCCTTCTCAGTCAATATCAACAAAGCAACTAAAAATATCTTTAACTGTAACATAGTTATGATTGTTTTCTCTTACTAAAAGTATTGACAGAATGTGAAAATCAAATACTGACCATTTGAGAATTTGAGCCTTTTTCTCTCTGATGAGTTTTTCATCTCTGAAATGTATGGATAAATCCCTAGCTTGCTTATGCCTAGCTCTAATTTTAATGTATTTTGCCTCTGTCTTGAAGGAAGATGTGAAACTGTCAGATATGAAACAAACATCCCATCATTAAGCAGATGACTAGCTTGACCATTTTACATTTCTGTTCTAATAACAGTGATTTAATTGCATTGAAATGTCCTTTCTATGCTTCGAAGAGAATGCAGTGCCATGAACACAACAGCATTTTCCAGCTATCACTGCTTCCAGAATTGACAGTATTTGTAAGCTTTCCAGATCAGATACTTTGTGCTAGATATCACAATAAAGAGAATAGTTGTCTGTTCTTCAGTCTAGGTTAAAGTTTTCAAATCAATTACAGTCTGAATAGTATGGGTTTCATGTTCAATGCATGTCATGAAGTTGTGTCAGGGATTGGGTAGGAGGAAAAGGATTTTCACTGAGAGGATGATTGAGCACTGGAAGAGGCTCCCCAGGGAAGTGGTCACAGCAAGAACCTGATACAGTTAAAAAGCATTTGGACAATGCTCTCAGTAACATGGCTTGATTTTGGGGTTGTTGGTGTGGAGCCAAGAGCTGGAATTGATGATCCTTGTGGGTCTCTTCCAGTTCAGGGATATGCAGACTTTGTCCAACTTTCACATAACATGTGCTCAGGATCTCATCTAGTCCTGTGTAGATTTGAGCAAGCAAAACAGTTCTTCACTCAGTAGAATTTCCAGTCAAATCATATAAACACGCACATGGATTGAACAGAAGAAATGTAGTAAGAGAAAAGGAAAACAAAGAACAAAAGATATAAACACTGACTGTAGAAGGTTGTAATTATTCCCCACCCAAAGTACACTAACTCACTAACTTGAAGATTTGAGGGTAAGACTTTTTTTTTTTAATGAAAACTAAAATTTATATTCCGTAGAAAATGCAATATGTGGAAATTGTAAAAATTCAAAAATTACATGTAAGAGCTGTTTTCTGAAATGAATTCATGACAACTTTTTCCAGAAAAAGAAACAGCAAAAAGTGTCTCTAAATTGATAAATTGATATTTTCCCTTAAAAAACAAATAAACTAACTAATAATAAAAAACAAACAAACAAAATATTAGAAATTTTCGATTCTATTTTCTTAGAGCATCATGTTTGGAGAAGCTTGGATTTATATTTGAACAATTTGCAGGAGAAAAATACACCATAGAAATGAATTACATTTCTGTGAGATTCTATAACAAATAAGATAAAGATGGACAGTTTTTTCCGACAACCAAGAGGGCAGGGCTAACAAGCAGTTCAGCACAAGGAGTCCATCTGGTGTATTGCAGTTACAGCTACAAAACTGTATTGTCACAGGAAGTATTTACATCTTACATGATCAAAGCTTAAGTGGAGAAAGAAACAGAATGGTACTGAAGTAAACACTTCACATCAGAAATAAAAGAACGCATCCAAGTACACAACAACAGAACAAAATACCCCAAGGAAAGACTGAACTAAGGATCCTCCCTTGAAAGAGAGGGAGAACTTTCTGAGCATTAGGAAGACTACAGATCCTTGTATGATGCCTCAGTTGTACTTCTATTTTGCTTAATAAAAGCAAAAGACCCTAAAACAGGCATAAGTGAAAAACAGTCTGTTCTTCAGACAAACAGACTGTTTGTAACGAAGCAACGGGGATGTAGCTAATGCCAAGCCAGCAGGCAAAAAGCACAAGTACAAATACGTCAGGAATCTTGGGTTAAGTGAAGTCATGAAAATCCAGTAAGTGTTGAAAAAAAGGTAATGTGGGCTGAGGTCCAAAAGCTCCTGAGGAGCCCTGTTCCAATAGGCCTCATTGGTTTAATAAGTTTTAAGTTCCTACAAATTCAAGAGGAGAGAATGAGGGTGCCAGCAAATTCCAGCCTCAGCATAGTAAGAGGAACCAATTTTCCTTCAGTAAGAGCAGAACGGGAGGAGAAGGGACTCAAGACAAATAATCTGCATGAGAAGATTTTCTCATGGTTCTGCAAGTGATTTTGCTTCAGCAGAACATTTTCCATCTCTTTTGTTTCATTTTTCATTTTCACAGGCAGTTGGATAGTGCAAGTTAAACAATTTTCTTGACACAAAGTAACAATAAATTAAGTTCTAAAAGTAAAAGCATTTTTTTTCCTCTGTGCAAGAAAACAGGTTTTCCTCTACCATCAAGGAGATGAAAGAGAGAAAAATCCAAAGCAGTTCTTCAGGTAAATAATTAAACCGAGTATAACCAAATTCCTTCTCTTAATCTTATAAAATCTAAAACTTATTTAGACTTCGAAAATTATTCTGTCTGACCGCTAAGAAAACATATTCAAGTTCATTTTTCCTAAGCATAAAAGTTGTGGTTGAAGTAAAATTTCCCTTCTCCAAAATATAAAAATGGTCTCAGGTATTCTTGAGCAAAGAAACAATTTTCAAAATGTCATCTCTAGTATATCTTTACCATCTTGTAAAGGAAGCTCACACTGCAGTACTGTCTTGTCTGATCCAGCATCTATTTTCCATTAAAATGTTCACTACAGTAAGCAGGAGACCTGACTATCTTCTCCCTCCAACAGGTGCTTTCTGGAACTGTTTAAACTTTTTTTTTTTTCCTTGCTACCATTTCTGGTAATGTAAGGTTTAGCAACTTCTTAGGTCTGTTAAACAATAGAATCATAAAATCATAAAACATAGAATCATAAAATTGTTTGGATTGGAAGGGACCTTAAAAATCATCTAATTCCAATCCCCTTGCCATAGGCAGGGACTCTTCCCACTACGACATGTTGCTGAAAACCTCACTCAACCTGGCCTTAAACACTTCCAGGGATGGGGCAGCTACAACTTCTCTGGATAACCTGTTCCAGTGTCTCACCACCCTCACCGTAAAAAATTTGTTCCTTATATCTAATCAGAATCTACCCTTTTTAAGCTTAAAGCCATTATTCCTTGTCCTATCTCTTCATCCATTGACAAAGAATCCCTCTCCTACTTTCTTGTAGGCCCCCTTTAGGTACTGGAAGGCCGCTATAAGATCTCTCTGGAGCCTTCTGTTCTCCAGGCTGAACAATCCCAGCTTGCTCAGCCTTCCTCACCTCGTAGGAGAGGTGCTCCAGAATGATCATCTTCATGGCCCTTCTCTGAACTCATTCTAATAAAATGAAGTCAATGAAGTCAATGAGACAATGAAGTATCAACTGATGATGGACATCATGAGCTAGGACAACAACAACAACCAACAAAACAAAACAACCCACACACACACACACACATACAAGCCATAGATAAAATCCTATTCATTTATCTCGTGCAAAAGAACAGCAAAATAATTTTGTACAAAAGACCAACAAGCTTTGGTCCATACAGGTTCGGTCTGTTGACTTTTAATAATGGTCTGGATAGAATTCATTAAAAAATATCCTCTGATTTCCTGCTGTGAATATACAAATTTAGCTGTAATGTTTATCCAATTTAAACCAGAACATCCACTTTTTACACTGATTTGAGAACTAGAGATAAAAAAAGAAAAAAAAAAAAGGGGGGGGAAGAAAAAAAAATATTCTTCTATATTGTGAAATTATACATATATATATACATACATATATATATATATATACAAAAGGGACTCACAGTGGGAAAAGAAGTGGTTTCTTATATGATGATGATCCTTCATAAGAGGTGATAAACAGCACAACATTTCCAATAAATAGAGCAGAAAGTCCTGCCACTGGAGAAAGAGGCAGTTCACTGAAATATCTTGATGTGTGGATGCTGAGAATATTTTGCATAAATATGAGGAGAAAATTATTTCCATCTTTACAGGAAATACATAAACACAGGCTCATTACAAACACTATTGCCTGGGTAAATGAATCATCATGAATCAAGTAAGCATGCTGAAAGTGATCACAAAGTTCATGAGATCGTAGAAAACAATTGTAAAGTTTAAAAATAAGAACTAAATGCCTTTGTCTTCTCATGTGAAACCTAAAGATGCCTATTACTCACTAAACAACGATTTATTTATATTGGCAGTGAAAATGAGAGGTTCTACAAACCATACACCTGGGCTCTGAATTCAATTCAGAAAACATTTTGCATTTATCCACTAGACTACTGGAAAACAAAAAGGATGAATGGCACCAAAAGCAAATGGTTTAAGAACATTTTTTTTTTCATGTTCAACTTCCTTGCCAAAGACCAAGCATAGTTTGAGGGTACATTAGCAAGAGGTTGGGGGACTGGGGTGGGGAAAGGTGCTTAAGTTGCAAAGTTTGCTCTTGCTCTCCTTACTCAGCATCTGTGGCTATTGCTTTTTGTAGCTGTCTTAGTGAGACAAGAAAATTGCCAGGAAATATTTCTAATGGGCTGGAATTTAAAAAGAGACCAGCAGCATTCAACGAAGATGTAATAAACAGGTTTTTTTTTGTGTGTGTGTGTGTGTTATATTGGTTTGTTTGCTTTGTTTTTGTTTTTAAGAAACATTCAGTAGTCTATTTTGGCAGTTCAGCAGTTGTTTTTGTCGTCATTGTTATTTTTTTGCTTTGTTTTGTTTTCCATTGCAGAGTAAGAACTGATTGTAGTGTTTTCTCTAGTGACTTGGGCACAAAGCCAGCCTTAAGCAATAGATATTGTTTTAGGCAAAGAGAGAAAAAACAGGTTGTTCATTCATTCATGAGAGACACAAAGATCAGAAAGTAGAATAAAATTGTCTTTTCCTCAGGCATTAGGATGTTGCAAATAGTGTCTAAAATTTAAATGTAGTATACAGTTTCATTAAATACTTTGATTGTAAGTGGAAGAAACAAGACCAGATGGAACAACAAATACTTTGCTTTCCTCTGGAACTGTATTCTGTAGGTTTCAATCTGCATAATCCTACAAACAAAACAGATTATTACGGAGTCTTACAGCTTGCTGTTTTTGACCTGTACTGGGAGAAATCCTTGAGGAATAAAAGTTCACTAGAATCATATCATCTTTGTAGCCAGATGAACTTGATTAAGTCAGTAAAACAGTCATAGTAACTACTATGGTCATTCTAGTATGTGTGAAGAGTTTTAACACTGTTTCTGTAGGGAACAAGTGTTTACATTGACTGAATTCTATGAGAAGTTCTCTATTTACGGTCATTGCTATGAAAACTCACCAAATAAAGCCAATGTTTTGAAGAACCTGATATGCAAAGAAAAAAAAAATCACAACCAGATATTGAGAATAGTGCATATACACAAAGAAAAGTTTCACCTTAATCAAAACTTCACTGAACGTTAATCTGCTCTATCCTCTGAAGAGACTTAAATGAAAACAACAACAAAATACAGAAAATACAGTCAGCTGCAGAAGTACAAATAGCACACAAACATTTGCATAAGAAAGATTTTTTTTTCTCTTTTAAATCTTCTAGTTTTGAAAAAGGAAATTTCAAGGAGAACAGATTTTCAGTGAAGAAAAAAACATAACGTTTTACTTCTGCAGTTTTGAGATTATTACAGTGCAGACAAAAAATTTTAGAAAGATTTCCTCTTGAATATTTGTAATAAGTCCAAAGAGAGAGACTAAGCAGAAATACTCTATTTGTGTCCAGTGCTGTTACAAATTAATGTACTTACTTGTTGTTCTATATCCCAAAGCATGGATCATTAGAATTAAAACAATAACGGATCCCTGAAAAAAAGCAGCCACATATACCAGATTACCCCAGCCTAAGGAATGAAGGGGAAAAAATGAAGCTTTAGAAAGCCAACATTAATGGTCCAAGCCTGGAATAAACTTATTGTTAGGTTCATTCACTGAAAGATTACCATGTCTAATATACCTTAATAGTTTCTAACACTAAATTTCAAGGCCCAGTCTACAGTCAGAGCAAGAACTGCAAGATCAGTGAGGGAAGGGAAGGGAAGGGAAGGGAAGGGAAGGGAAGGGAAGGGAAGGGAAGGGAAGGGAAGGGAAGGGAAGGGAAGGGAAGGGAAGGGAAGGGAAGGGAAGGGAAGGGAAGGGAAGGGGAGGGGAGGGGAGGGGAGGGGAGGGGAGGGGAGGGGAGGGGAGGGGAGGGGAGGGGAGGGGAGGGGAGGGGAGGGGAGGGGAGGGGAGGGGAGGGGAGGGAAGGGGAGGGAGGGAAGGGAAGGGAAGGGAAGGGAAGGGAAGGGAAGGGAAGGGAAGGGAAGGGAAGGGAAGGGAAGGGAAGGGAAGGGAAGGGAAGGGAAGGGAAGGGAAGGGAAGGGAAGGGAAGGGAAGGGAAGGGAAGGGAAGGGAAGGGAAGGGAAGGGAAGGGAAGGGAAGGGAAGGGAAGGGAAGGGAAGGGAAGGGAAGGGAAGGGAAGGGAAGGGAAGGGAAGGGAAGGGAAGGGAAGGGAAGGGAAGGGAAGGGAAGGGAAGGGAAGGGAAGGGAAGGGAAGGGAAGGGAAGGGAAGGGAAGGGAAGGGAAGGGAAGGGAAGGGAAGGGAAGGGAAATTTAGATTTGCATCTCAAAACATCAGAACAGTACTTAATAGCACCGATTCCCCTGAATGGGAGATGATTGTCTAAAAGACCAGGAAATAGTATAGCTCTCTTACAGCCAGGGACTGGTTTTCACAGTGAGCAACTCCAACTCAAGAGCAAAGTGTAGAAGAGAAACTGTTATCAAAGTAAACTATGCCAGTCTCCAAAAGTCAAATTCAAGATGCCTGCCTTCTGTAGACCAGCAATTCATAGGAGAGTCACTGTTTCACTTTTGAACATTACTCAGATTTTCTTTGTCAACCATTTCTTTTTCTCATCTTCAGTAAAAGAAATACTCCGGGCATAAATTAATAAATAAATAAAATTAAAAATTGAAAAAAGCAACATGAAGATTCTGTACTGTTGTCTTTCATTTTATTGTACACAGAGGTGCATTATAGACTTCTTTGAATTGTTCAATTATTTGTAGTTTAATAAAGAGCACAAGTTCAGTGACCCATCCACAGGATTCTACATGAAAAACTGATGAAGTAATGTTCAAGCACAGAACTTGCTTTATATGGAAACATACAATAACTTCATACAAGGGAACATACATTATAGAAAAGAATAGAAGAATATAATGGCAATTTTCAAGAAGTAGATTATCATTGGGGACCTTTCATTTTATGTATTTTAGTAAATGTGCAGAATTTTACATGTTTCTCTCTCAGGAGGTTTCAGACTCCACAAATTCTGACCATGTGAGGAGCATTAGTTGCACACCACTGCGTGTACCAAAGTTAGTGACCAGCTGACCACACTCAAATGTGTGAGGTGAAAAATGTGGTTTCTAGCTAAAGAAACTGTATTTCAGTTAAAGCACACACACACACGTGTATATACATACATATATATATATATATATAAATCACAGCAGAAAATAAAATAGCAAAATTTCTGCTGTGATATCTAGCCAGAGTTCATCTCAGAAGCAAGTGCCATAGCTGGTATACCATCTAAAGGCTTCATTCACAAGCATGCAGAAATATTTTTTGTACTCATTTATAAACAGGTATTTCTCATACTGAGCTCCAAATTGATCAGTTTTTTTCAAATACAAAGTAATAATAACCACCTCATTTTGCTCAGCTGGAGACTGTCAACTAGCAACAGGTACACATATAGAACAATGATACATCCCTTTCATTATAAGCAGAACTTGTAAAGCAATTTATACACAAAACACTAAGTACATGAGAGAGAGAAACTGCAATATCTATATCTAACAGCAGTTTGACATCAGGATGGTCTTAAAAATCTGCACAACAGGAAAACACATATTCGGCTTTATGAAAACTTCTGATGTTGATAAATATGACATGGTGTCTTCCAGTGACATGTTCTTCCAGTACCAGATTCCTTTCTTCCAGTACTAGATAGTGCTGATACAAGGCTATTTGTTAGACAGTTGGTCACTTTAACTTGTCATTATGTAACTTAGGATATAACTATGTAATATTGCATAATGAATGTTTAATTCTGTTTCTTTTATGACTGTGCAATTTACATTTCTAATGCTGTAAGGACATAGCATTAAAAAAAAAAGATACATAAGATACATACACAAACAATATTAACTATCCTGTAAAAACACAAAAGACTATGCTCTAATTTTATATCACTACTATATGGTTCATTATATTATACAGTCATAGAATGTTTTGAACATCAAAGATCATCTAGTTTCAACCCCTCTGCCCCAAGTGGCAGGGACACCTCCCATTAAATTAGGTAGCTCAAAGACCCATTCAACCTGGCCTTGAATACTTCCAGGGATGGGGCAGCCACAACTTTTCTAGGCAATCTCTTTCCAGTGCCTCCCCACCCTCTAAATAAAGATTTTTTTCCTAATATCTAACCTAAATCTACCATCCTTTAGTTTAAAATTGTTATTCATTGTTCTATCAATACACTCCCTGATAAAGAATTCCTCTCTTGCTTTCTTGTAGCCTCCCTTTCAGTACTGGAAGGCCACTGTAACATCTCCCTAGTCTTCTCTAGACTGAACAACCCCAGCTCCTAAGCCTCTCTTCTTATGAGAGGTGCTCCAGCCCTCTGATCATCTTTGTGGCCCTTATTCTGGACTCACTCCAACAAGTCCATGTTCTTCTAATGCTGGGGGTCCTAGAGCTGAATGCAGTACTCCTGGTGGGTTCTCACAAGAGCAGAGGGGGAGAATCACTTCCCTCAGCATGCTGGCCACGTTTCTTTTGGTACCGCCCAGGATGTGGTTGGCTTTCTGGGCTGCAAGCCTACACTCTGGCTCATGTTGAGTTTCTCATAAACCAATACCCCCAAGTCCTTCTGCTCAGGGTTGCTCTCAATCCATTCTCTGCCCAGCCTGTGTGTGTTTGGGCTTGCCCTGGCCCAGCTGCAGGGCCTTGCATGTGGCCTTGTTGAACTTCATGAAGTTCACATCAGCCCACTTCTCAAGCCTGTCAAGGTCCCTTTGGATAGCATCCCTTCCCTCCAGATTGTACCACATAGCTTGGTGTCATCTTCCACAACAACTCATCTTATCTGTACTACTACAGAAGGTCCCAAGGTAGACAAGAGCCTTTAAAGAATACAGTGTTAGCCCTTTGCTCCCTTAATTATTTGGTTTGTACAGGGTCACATGTTTATTTCTGCTACAACAAGCTATAAAACAACAAATATCTTGCTTTACCCAAGAACACTAGGCAACCATAACCACCCTCCTTTTATATATATATATACATATATAAAAGGAGGGTGGTTATGGTTATAAATAAATAAATAAAATAAAGGGTGGTTGTTATAAATAAATAAAAAGTATATTTATTATATATATATGTATACTTATTTATATATATCTGTATACTTATTTATTTATTTTCCTTTGGGTTGTTTATTTATTTATATTAAATACATCTGGCATCATCACGCTTAAAGATTACTCTTAGACATTACTTACAGGGCAGAGGGTAAACACATGAATATTGCCTATTGTGAATGTCTGCTGTTGAAGAGCTCCATAATACAATTCTTCTACTGTGTATGAGAATTTCTATGTCTATACAAAAATCTGCCAAAACTAACCGTAGGGGAAGTTTTGAATAGGTTTGTGTATTTTAAAGTAAATATCACTGTTTGAGCTCAGCTTCAGCAAATATGACCATTTCATTTTATGACAAAAACTACCAGAACTTATATTTGTCTGTGATGGAGGCAAACATGACAAAAAGAAAGATTGGGAGGTTCGGTCTGCGATGGGGAATGGAAGGTTAAACAAAGAAGGAAATATTCATTACAGACCTATTATCAAAAAGACTTTAAAAGAAATAAATCTTTGATGCTGCTCAGACAATATTAATGTTCATAAATACATGCATTAACCATCTGCTTTAAGAAAATTTCTACTACATGTCAAACTCTGCCCTAAAATATCTTATGAAATTTTAACTGGAGTCATGAGAACCAGGTTTAAATGTTATTAAGACATCATTAAAGTTAAAAATATCTATCCTGCATGTCACTTTACTATTTTTTCATAATACTTATAATAATCATTGGTTTCCAAAAGCAGATTTTGGTAGTTTAGGGATTTCAGGGTTCAGATGAATGATTCTATCTTGACTGCACATTGTGAAGCTCTTAAATCTGTATTTGCAGCCTGTTTGTATAATCTAACTTAATTTGAATTCCCAGTTCAAATTTTCCCACTTTTTAAAAACATCTACTCTGGTTTTCCAAGGCAGTTTATTTTCCCCACAAACCCTTACTACATTTTTATAATGTCTCAGTTGTGATTGAGAGTCAGTAAACTCCCTCAATTCATTATTAAGTTTTAAAATGAATTTGAAGCTCTTTGCAATTCCTTTTTTCATGTTCATTTCCACTAGATGCTCAATATACTTGTAATTAATAAATGTTTCTGACAACACTGATAAAAAGAAGCAGGAAAATAATAATTAAAAATGCTTATAAAAAAGATCAGAAATACTAAAACAAGGTTGAACAGTATTTTAACAAGCTTCTGAGACTGTTCATTAGAGACGTTAGTTTTATTGTCCCATCCATTTAAAATTTTCTAGGAAAATTTAATATGAATGTATTTATGCAGAGGTTCAGCTAAGTGTTTAGGTTATTGGCTACCAAAAGAATGAGGCCAAAATTGATCATATAATGTAATTCATTTAGACAGAGGATGTGGAGGTATTCCCTGACAGAAGAAGGGACAGATAGAAAGATGTTTTTCCTGACTGGGGGGGGAGGGGAAGATATGTGAATAACACATTTTGTGCACAACATATTGTTTTGTTAGAAGGACAAGCTTCATTAATGTCACTGCTGATTTAGATTTAAGAAGTAAAAGCAAAAGACATGAAACAGTAAAATTTTTGAATTCTAACAAATTTGAATAGCATTGTGAAATTAGGAGTGGTAACTGACTTAGAATAAAAATGGTGAAATCTAATGAAATGGGAACTGTGGTCCCACCAACTGCTCAGTCTCAGACTAACACTCTACCATAAACACATGGAGATTCTAATCTAATTTTCATCCAGAATTGATTTAGATTATTACAAGGACCTTTAGACTCTGCCACTGTATGAGCTTGTGATAACTTTGACACTTTGGCAAGGAAAAGAGAATCTAGAGTGCTTTTACACTTCTGATTTTGTCTCCATTTTGAAAGCATACTCAGTTCTGCCACTTACCATGTATGGAAAATCTTGGGGTCTGTAGGTAGTGAAAAAGTGAGAAAGGTGGCATTAAGGGTCTAGGAAAAAAAGAAAAAAAAAAAGAAAAAAAAAAAAAAGAACTAGTAAAGGTTTAAAACTTCATTAATTTTAATCAAGCTGACAGGAAGTCTGTGCTTTTGCTGTATAACTACAGCTTTGAAACAGCCTCATGACTTACCTGACAGAGCAGTCTGGGAGTCCCATTGACCTGGCAAATCACAGAATCAAAGAATCGAAGGGGTTGGAAGGGACCTCGAAAGATCATTGGGTCCAACCCCCCTGCCAAAGCAGGTTCCTTAGAGCAGGCTGCCCAGGTAGGCATCCAGACAGGCCTTGAATATCTCCAGAGAAGGAGACTCCACAACCTCCCTGGGCAGCCTGTTCCAGTGCTCCGTCACCCTCAGTGTGAAAAAGTTCTTTCCCATGTTGGTGCGGAACTTCCTGTGCTCTATCTTGTGGCCATTACCCCTTGTCCTATCCCCACAAACCACTGAAAAGAGGTTGGCCAAATCCCTCTGTCTCCCACACCTCAGGTATTTATACACATTGATGAGATCCTCTCTCAGTCTTCTTTTCTCCAGGCGGAACAGACCCAGGTCTCTCAGCCTTTCCCCACCACAGGGAAGATGCTCCAGGCCCCGTATCACCTTTGTGGCCCTCCGCTGGACTCTTTCCAGGAGATCCCTGTCTTTTTTGTACTGGGGAGCCCAGAACTGGACAGAACTCCAGGTGAGGCCTGACCAGGGCAGAGTAGAGTGGGAGGATCACCTCCCTTGATCTGCTGGCCACGCTCCTTTTAATGCATGCCAGGATCCCACTGGCCTTCTTGGCCACGAGGGCACACTGCTGTCTCATGGCCAACCTGTCGTCCACCAGGACCCCCAGGTCCTTCTCCTCAGAGCTCCTCTCCAGCAGGTCGTCCCCCAGCATGTACTGATACGTCTGGTTGTTCCTTCCCAGGTGCAGGACTCTACACTTGCTCTTATTAAACCTCATTTGGTTTCTTCCTGCCCATCTCTCCAGCTGGTCCAGGTCTCGCTGAATGGCAGCACAGCCTTCTGGTGTGTCAGCCACTCCTCCCAGCTTTGTGTCATCGGCGTACTTGCTGAGGGCAGACACTATTCCCTCATCAAGGTCGTCGATGAAGATGTTGAACAAGACTGGACCCAGCACCGACCCCTGGGGAACGCCGCTAGTCACAGGTCTCCAGCTGGACTCTGCGCCACCGATCACCACCCTCTGAGCTCGGCCAGTCAGCCAGTTCTTAACCCACCTAACTGTCCACTCCTCTATCCCACACTTTCTCAGCTTTGCTATCAGGATGTCATGGGAGATGGTATCAAAAGCCTTGCTAAAGTCAAGGTAGATGACATCCACTGCTCTCCCTCCATCTACCCAGCTGGTGATGCCATCATAGAAGGCAACGAGGTTGGTCGAGCACGACTTCCCCTTGGTGAATCCATGCTGACTACTCCTCATAACATTCTTCTCTTCCAATTGCTTGGAGATGACATTGAGAACAAGCTGTTCCAACACCTTTCCAGGGACAGAGGTGAGACTGACTGGCCTGTAGTTGCCCGGATCCTCCTTCTTGCCCTCCTTGAAGACCAGAGTGACATTGGCTATCCATGGCAAAATCATGAGACTACAGCAGAAAAAAATCAAAACAAATAAAAATGCTCAGGTTTGGATCTGAAATACAGCTGAATTTCCTGTGCAAATTCTGGGAAATAGTGAGGACACTGAAAGGAAACACTGCTCCCAGGTCCTTGTGATACTTCTACATATCTGCTACTTCCTGAACATTATAAGAATAAAATGTACACCTTTAGAAAACTCCCTTGCAAAGATTATTTGTGTTCTTTACATTAATTGATGGTTACTTTCTGAAAAATGAACAAACAAACAAAAACTACAACTACTGAAAAGTCTGTAAATGGTAGATATTCATACCAAAGCCTCAAATTTAGGGCTCAAATTTAGGGCTTAATCAGCAATGATGGAAATGTTCTTGACTGTTAATTTTTGCAGTGATCATTAAGTATTTCAGTACCAGATCTCATTGACCTTCAATAAATAACTAAATAAATAGGAATTAATTTGCAAGTAGTAAAAGACCAACTTATGATTGTAATGAAACTCACTTACTTTGAAGGTCTGTTACAGTGAGGTTTCATTTGTCACATGTAGTTATTTCAAGTATCGTCAAATTTTCTCTCAGAGTATTATTGCTTTTTACTTCTTTTAACTGGATGTGAGTAAGTCCCAGATCCTTGAAGCAGTTTACCAACAGGATATTTAAAACTCTGCATATCTCTTATAAAAGCTCTAAAACATCTCTTCAGGTCTTATAAAATCAGCCAATGCACCTGTTCATGACAGAATTATTCTTTCCTATACCCTCAGCCTGTGAGACCTCAGAGGAAGAAGAGCAGAGGCAGCTCCATAGCCTTGTCAGATCTAGTGAAAATAAGTTTTGCACACAACACGTGTATGAGGAAGAGAAAAGCAGCAATGAATGGGGGCTGCCTTCTACCAAATAATTAAATCTGCTTCTCGTATTTCTACAAGGGTCAGGTCCCTATCAAGGAAATAATACACCTATAAACACCAAAGCATTTCTCTGACATGACTTTCTTTTAGAAGGATTCTTTGTCACTACATTTTGTCAGAGAAATAGAATAAGAAAGAAAAACAAAAACACAACAAAAATAAATAAAATTTATTTCCTCTAACAACTCCTGTATATTAAGTTTGCTAAACTTCAGCTAGTTCTCCAAACAGCCTTAAGTGATTCCTTGTCTTCTCTCTTGAGCAAAGCATTTAAGCAGATGCTGGTCTTCAAATCAATCTTGTGAACAGATAAGAAACCCTTGTAGAATCAAGTAGGTACATTAATGAAGAAAGACCTTGCAGTAGCACAGATTTCACCGGTGCACACTTGTTCCTGATAAGTAATTACTTTAGAAATGTTACAAAATCCCTGTAACTACTAACACAGTGTCTATCTTCACTTATAATTAGACCTCTAGCAAAGAAACTAAACTCGCAAATACATCTCTCAGTCTTGGTTTACCTGTCTCTGTCAGTTCTAATCTCTGATAATTAGTTACTTTGTTTCTTAATTGTTACTATTAAAAAGTAGTTGTTCTGAGAAAATTTTCTTACCCAGGAAAGGTATGTTGAGGGGAAAAAAGAACAAAAATACTACTTTTAATATTTTATCACAGAGATACTCTCAAGAAACATGAACTATGAACATGAATCTTAAGGAAACCATCACAATAGTTTTTAATGTCTTGCTGATTCGGTTCTACACATTCATATAAACATATGAAATACATTCTATGTATAAAATACATTCATATAAACATATCAAAAGCATATAAAAGACATATCAAATAGGAGATGAAGACATTTCAATGGCAAATGAATCATAAGTACAAATGATTAAGGAAAAGATGAAAAAATATTTTCACCTTTCCCTGAATTTATTTGAATCTTCCCAGGAAAAAAATCATTGACTCATAAGTCTTTGAAAAAAAGATCTTAGGATAAATATGCTATAATTTTATGGTGAAGTGGTGAAGACAGAATTATGACTATCTGGCACTAGGTAATATGAAATTTTAATCTTCTAACTAGAAGTCTGCTTTTCTCCTTATGCCACAGAAGTTTGTTTACTACAGGCCATTTTCTCAGGCACATAATTATTTTAACTTTAAATACAGTATCAGTCATATATTATGAGACATAAAAGCTACTTACAGATGTGACAGCTGTGGCATCGTATTACATTTTTCTATATCACTTAAGTCTACTGTTATACAAGAAGGTACTTCACCTTTACTGCACATATAAATTATCTTCAAAATGGGTTATCTGTCTATAAATCTGAAAAAAAAAATGCATGAAAATGTTGTGTGTAAGGCATGAGAATTTAATGACTGCTAGGATATTTCTCAAAAATTTCCCAGTAAGGGAAAAAAATAAAAGTAATAAAATAATAATAACATAAAAAAAAAAAAAGAGAATCAAAAGGAACTGAAAGAATCAAGGGCATAAAGCCTACTTTATGCCACAAGATCTGTAAAACATTAAAAAAATCACCTGCTCATCCAGTTGACAAGCATGTGTTAGTGACACAAAATACACTCTATGGAGTTCTGTTAAATGTTGAGAAAAACATATACAAATACTGTACAAATTTTACACTGATAAACATTTATATCAGTGAATAATTCTTCAGCAACTTAAACGTCACATGCCTTCTCCTTCTTGTTGTGTTAAAATGTATACATAGACATATTAAAAGTACACATAGGCAAGGGTTCTGACTTCTTTAAGCTTGTTCACAGAACAATAGTTTTTTTCAGTTGCTTTAAGAGTATTTTTAAACAAATCTCCAAGTTCCATGTGCTCTAGATGAATTCATTAGGATGGAGAACCCCCTACATACTCTCTTGCTGGCTTTTAGAAACACTTATAGTGGAAACAAAAAAAAACAAAACACAACAAAACCCACAGATGTTTAAAAGGAACCTGTTTAAAAGCTTTAAACTGTTTGGAATTAAGTTAGTTTACTGACCTAAAGACAGAGACTTTGTACTCTCAGCAGTGGTGGGTTAGCAGCATGAGGAATTCCAAGCGAGGTCAGAAAAAAATAAAAATAAAACCATTAAAAATATTCTCAAATTATCCTCAATGTACAGGGCTGCTGTGACTATTGAGAAAGTATTACATGGATGATGTATTTACACCAACCATTAAAAACACAGCAGAGACATTTCATGTGACTGGTAAGGAGCAAAAAATATCATTGTCAAAGTATTAAAAAGGGAAAAAAAAAAAAAAAAAGGAAGGAGGGGAGAGGAGAGGGGGAGAGGTGGAGAACACTGTCTGAAAGGAACTGTAAGTGCTCACTCTGTTGTTTTGCCCAGAGATAGAATCATCCATCAGTTTTAACCTACATTTATTACAGATTATATTACAGTGAGGCCTCTGACTGGCATCAATATGGGCTTTCTGACACTCATACTCAAGACCAGGCTCACAGAGAGATAAAGAAGATACCTTTTCTGCAAAAGCTAGTTTCCAAGGAAGCCATTTCACAAAATGAAGGCCTCATCATTTGTCAGCAATAAATGCCTATTGCTAAAATTTGAAGAACTGCTTAATCTAATAACAGGGTGCTTAAAGAGCTACCTGATGTCATCGCGGGACCTCTCTCAATTATTTTTCAACGATCTTGGTAATCTGGAGAGGTCCCATTGGACTGGAAGCTGGCAAATGTTGTGCCAATTTTCAAGAAGGGTAAGAAAGAAGACCCTGGCAATTACAGGCCTGTCAGTCTCACGTCAGTGCCTGGTAAAATTATGGAGAGGATGATCCTTGAAGGTATTGAAGCGCACCTGGGGGACAATGCAGTCATTGGTCCCAGCCAACATGGGTTCATGAGGGGCAGGATCCTGCCTAACAAATTTGATTTCCTTTTATGATAAGATCACCCATCTAGTCGATCAAGGGAAACCAGCTGATGTGATCTTTTTGGACTTCAGCAAAGCTTTTGACACAGTTTCCCATAGGATCCTACTGGACAAAATGTCCAGCATACAGCTAAACAAAACCATCATATGATGGGTGAGCAATTGGCTGACAGGCAGGGCTGAAAGGGTTGTGGTAAATGGGGCCACATCTGGCTGGCGGATGGTCACTAGTGGGGTCCCTCAAGGCTCCATTTTAGGGCCAGTCCTCTTCAATGTTTTTATAAATGATTTGGATGTAGGACTAGAAGGTGTTCTGAGCAAATTTGCCGACGACACCAAACTTGGAGGAGTTGTGGACTCGGATGAGGGTGGAAAGGCCTTACAGAGAGATCTGGACAGATTGGAGAGCTGGGCGATCACCAGCCACATGAAGTTTAACAAAAGCAAGTGCCGGGTCCTGCACCTGGGATGGGGCAACCCTGGCTATACGTACAGACTGGGCGACGAGACGCTGGAGAGCAGCCCTGCAGAGAGGGATCTGGGGGTTGTGGTTAACAGCAAGTTGAATATGAGCCAGCAGTGTGTCCTGGCAGCCAGGAGGGCCAACCATATCCTGGGATGCATCAAGCACGGCATTGCTAGTTGGTCAAGGGAAGTGATTGTCCCGCTCTACTCTGTGCTGGTGCGGCCTCACCTCGAGTACTGTGCGCAGTTCTGGGCACCACAGTACAAAAAGGACATTAAACTGTTGGAGAGTGTCCAGACGAGGGCGACGAAGATGGTGAAGGACCTAGAGGTGAAGACATATGAGGAGCGGCTGAGGTCACTAGGCCTTTTCAGCCTGGAGAAGAGGAGGCTGAAGGGGGACCTCATCGCAGTCTACAAGTTCCTCACGAGGGTGAGTGGAGGGGCAGGTGACCTTTCTTCATTATCACCAGTGACAGGACCTGTGGGAACGGTGTGAAGCTGAGGCAGGGGAAGTTTAGGCTAGACATCAGGAAGAGGTTCTTCACCGAGAGGGTGGTCGCACACTGGAACAGGCTCCCCAGTGAAGTAGTCACTGCACCAAGCCTGTCTGAATTTAAGAAGAGATTGGACTGTGCACTTAGTCATATGGTCTAAACTTTTGGGCAGACCTGTGCGGTGCCAGGAGTTGGACTTGATGATCCTTATGGGTCCCTTCCAACTCAGGATATTCTATGATTCTATGATTCTGTGATTATCTAATTCTTCTGTTATCTTTGCAAAACTGGGAAGTTAAACAGGGAGGTATCAAAAACTTTCCTAAGAAAACAGGCCAAAGCTGCAGCTGCAGTACAAAATTGCATCATACAAATTTGAAGCATATATTCAGGTGTTTTTAAAAAGATTGTTCTAAAAGCTGGAGCACATTGAACAGAACCAGTAACCTCCAAAGTTTACAGCTGTAATCTGAAATTTAAAGAGAGGCAAAACTGTGTGATTCTTTGTAGAATCTGACATATAAATCATACATTCATATCATGATTATCACAAGGGTATGCATTTGTGACAACCAGTTACATTCCCTGTTCTTTCATTGTGGAGAAATATGCAGAATATTCATAAATTAGAACTTTCTCCTGATTTCTCATTGATAGTCTTCAATCGGGGTACCATTTCTTGCTATGTAACTCCAAAAATTATGGTATAAGTGAAACTTCACAAAATCTTCTGTATCTTGTTTGCAAGCTTTTATACTTTATAATACATCATTGCACAAACTGGAAGCATTCTGCCAACATCTATTTCTTCATAACATGTCTAACAGTAGATTCATTTAGTTTCTCTATAAAGTATGAATCCTTTGAGTAACAAATAAAACAAACAAAAGAACTTACTTAAAAGATTTAAGAGTTTGACAATTTAAGTTTTCCTATGAGGTAAGACATTCTTCTGTTTTTAATATGTTCAGTTCTAGACACAGGACAAGCATATATGTGTTCTTTTCCTGTCATTCTTAAAATTTTCTTGGTAAGAGTTTCAATTTCTTTCAAAGATATTTAAGCTAAAGAAATAAAAGATTTTGAAGTATGTTTGTAGACATCAGTATGCAGATTTAAGGCCAGAAAAGATCATAAAATCTCTAATAAACCAAGAAAACAGAAGTAGGTCACTTTTGCTTGGTGCTCAGTAACACTTTGCAAGAGATACATTTATTTTCTTATTTTCATTATAAACCTCATTTTTCAAAGCCTATATGAAAAAAAAAATAATTAAAAATAGAAAAACAATCAAATAAACAACAGTAAATGAATAAATAAACAATCACTGTCACACCAAACAACAGCACAATAAACCGGTTCTCTTCCATGGAGTGGAAAGTAGATTTCACAGGTTGGTCCCTCCATGGAAAAGACAAAAACTTCCGAACACTAGAAGTACCAATATTAGTATTACCAGATGTACCGTGTTTGGCTGGGGCAGAGTTAGTTTTGTTTTGTTTTGATAGCAGTTCATATAGTGATATGTTTTGGATTTGTGAGGAAAAGAGTGTTGATAGTATACTGATGTTTTAGTTACTACTGAACAATGATTACATAAAGTCAAGGCTTTCCCTGCTTCTCATAACCCACCAGTGAGTAGGCTGGGGGTGTGTAAGAAACTGGGGGATGCCACAGCTGGGACAGCTGATTCAAACTGATCAAAGAATATTTCATACCATACAACACTGTGTTATGCAGTAAAAGCTTGTAGAAAGGACAAGGAGGGGGAAACTTTCAGAGTTATATTGTTTGTTTTCCCAAGTAACTGTTACATGTGATGAAGCCCTGCTTTCCTTGAAATGGCTGAACATCTGCCTGACAATGGGGAGGAGTGAATGAATTCCTATTTTGCTTTGCCTCCACTTGCAACTTTGCTTCACTTAATAAACTATACCTCAACCCACCAGTTTTCTCACTTTACTCTTCTGATCATCTCGAGTCCCTTATTTGTCTTCATGGTACTTCACTGGAGTTTCTCTAGTATATCCATTTCTCTCTTGTACTGAAGAGCCCAGAACTGGACACAGTACTCCAGGTGTGGATTCACCAGTGCTGAGTAGAGAGAAAGAATCACCTTTCTTGACATGCTGGCAATAATTTCTCTAATGTAGCCCAGGCTACGTTAATGGCTAACAAAGCTATTAGCCTTCTTTGCAGCAAGTGCACATTACTGGCTTGTGTTCACCAGGATCCCTAGGTCCTTTTCTGCAATGTTGCTTTCCAGATGGGTGGCCCCCAGAAAGTGCAGGTGCCTGGGGTTTGTTCGTCCCCAGATGCAGGATTTGGTACTTCTCTTTGTTGAACTGCATGTTCCTGTCACCTCATTTCTCTAACTGTTGAGATCCCTCTGGACATAAGCACAACCATCTGGTATATCACCCACTCCCCCCAGTTTTGTGTCATTTACAAACTTGCTGGGAGTACACACTACATCATCAACCAGATCTTTAATGAAGATCCATGCTGGCAATGCTTGTGTTTGTACTGTCACGTTTAGGGATTTTTTTGATTTTTCCACAGAGGATCCAAGCCTTTGGAGCCTACTGGTCCACCCCATGAAAGATAATCAGTTTGTTGCCCCGTTCGTTGGTGTGCCAGTGCTTTTTATTTATCTGTTCATTTTTAACTACTTCTGGATATGTGCTTGGGGAAATAAGGTTTATAATGAAAATATATTTCCTAGTCTGACAATGATGGACATGTTCATTACTGAAATTTCAAACAATACTACATTAAAAGCATACTTGATTTTTAATAATGTTCTTAGCATGTAAACTAAAAAGACATAGAGTGTGAACTTAGCTGCTCCTTTGCCATTAAGCAGAAAGAAATGCTGTGGTTAAATGTAACAAGAGGAAAAAAAATGGTAAGTCCTATGGTGGACAGTTAATAGTAGATTTTTATTTTATTTTATTGTGACGAATATATTAGAAATTATTTGAATGCAAAATGTACCCAGGGGCCTTGGAATGACATTTCAGATTCATATCAGGATGTTTAAAAAGAGCATTTTAAAACATGTTTTTTTAAAGACTTTCCTGGACAGCTTCCCCTCTGTTCCAGGAACGTTACTGACATCAAGTCACAACATTCAATATACTTTCTTCAGTCAGCCAACCTCTTGATAAAACCATTTAACTCCAGAAAGACATGGATGGATGAAATAAAAGCTCTAACAAGGGCCCCCCCACATGTTGTCAGAAGCAAATTCAAGACCTCAAAGAGTCCTCTATATTTAAGAAGTCCATATTAGCTAGATGTTATTTACTTAACATTGTTACCTAGCTAACAACTAAGATTTTAAATCTGAACCAGAGTCATAGTGAAAAAAAAGAGACCTTATTCAATGAGTTTTATAAAACTTAAATTTGGTACACAGTACTCACCTATGAAATCATCCTTTTCTGTTTGTTTGTTTGTTTGTTTTTTGTTACAAGAGTAATCAGTGCTTCCTATACAGGAGAAACCCAATGGAAGGAGAAAGAGAATTACTTTAAATTAAGACAGTCAAGAAAAATAATTCACTTTTAAAATTGTTTAGTGTTTGTCATATTTTTTAGTTACTTGATCAGAATTTTATAAAACAAATATTCAAGTAGTGTAGTGCTACTGAATTACACACATATGATAGAAATTTTAGCCAGACAGTAGGAAATTTCATTTTAATTACCTCTATTTATTGAACTTTCATGGCCAGAATTATAACAGAAGAAGCATTTCTGCTCCTGTGCTCATCAGCAGTTTTCTACAGAACTGTGAAGGAACTTAGAATATGAAATCTAACACTGGGGGACAATAGAAATGTACAATAACCATAGAGTCATTTGTACAGGACATAGAATTTCCTCAGGGGATGACCAAAAACTGATGAGTGACATTGTCTGGAAATCGAAGACAATCATCACTTTCAGCAGCAAGATCAAAATGGATATTTTCTCATGTTACCTTCCCTAAAATACATATACACGTAAATCTATAAATAAGATAAAATCAACATTTTGAACACAACACAGTTCATTTCAGAATTTCAGGGACTTCTCTCTCCAGCCTGAGAAAGAACAATGTGTGAGAAAACTATGGTTCATGTTACCTGATGTACCATCAGACAGTGCTTGAACGCTCATCAAAAAGTGTGTTTTAAGAACTGTTTATGACTAAAGAAAAGGACTTAATGTGGGCATCAGTAATTCCTAGCCTGCCACCATTAATTATGCTACTATAAGAAAATGTTACCACATCTATTCTTCAGTTTTCATTTTTTTAATTTATATAGTAACCATACTGTTTATTCGCAGTGGAATTTTGTAATGCTTATTTCATTTGAATTTGCAAATGGAAGCTGAATATACACTTCAACTTTTTAGAGCAGAGCTGGAAAAAAAAAAAAGATTTAGTTTCAAAGTCAACAGACCCATGTACTGATTAATTATACAGGAAAATACTTCATTTATTTATTATTAATACATTTAAAGTTTCTTTATATATAAACTCCAACATTAAATCCTACCAAAAAATAGAAGAAAACAGTGGGTCAATCCACAGTCATTCAGAATTTTTATATTTTGCATTTAGGTGTATAATATATGATCTTAAAATGGGACAACAAATTCCCCAGGATCAAAACCATTTTAGGAATATGCTGGAGATTCAAATGTAAATCTATGGTGGTTTTTACTAATCATTAAGAAAGTAAACCTCTAGCAGCTAATCTTAATGCAATGAGAATAGTAGTGATTAAAAATTCTACTGGAAATTTCATCAGACTTTCTGATAGCAGAGGCTAGCAAATTTACCTACGTGGTGCCAACTTCCAGAGTAATCCTTCAGAGTAGTGAAGACTTTTTAAATGTTTTATTTCTAATAGTTCATTGTCCCACAGGCCACATCTTCTTTTCCCAGCACCAATTACACAGACGTGATTGTTAGTTCTAGAGATGTTAGTTCTAGGCCAGCACAGATAACACTTGCAGGGTTCACTGTACCAACATAGCTTATAGACCTCATCATCACTAATCAGGTGAGCTAATTACATGCTATTTTACTCTTTTTCTAGCTCCCTCTTTTAGCAAGAGAACACAGGATATGGAAATAAAGAAAAATAAATCACTACCAAATACCTGCATATTAGACGTCTATGAAATACTCAGTTGCATCTTGTTATCATGTTAAAATATTTGTTCTGGTAATACAATGATAGTATTTGAATAGCTCTGCTTTTGCCCTTTAGCACTTTTCATCATAAGCCACTGAAACAAACGTTGTTCAGGTATTCATTGTTCCTCAGAAAACTGAGTGAAAAACAGTTCTCAAGTCATACTTTCCTCAACTAAAACAAACCAAAAAAAAAATCTAAAAACTGCAAATATAACCTCATTAAATAAGGCAGCAAATCTAAGTGGCATACAAGGCTATTAAGCAAACTAGATTGGTCCATAATAATAAGAAACATATTTCACATCTGTTGAACAGTTCAGAGCTTTTAACAAGTAATAGGCATACTATGCTGCATAATAGTTGCTATTCTCCATCAGTATATCATTGTCAATGGATGTGCTGTCTCAAAAGAAGCACTTATCTCATACACTTTATTGCTTGATAGCTTGCTGATTGCTTTTACAAAGCAATAAATTGATGGCCTGATTCAGCAGTGACATTAGGTTATGTTCATTTTCTGTGATTGATGCTTTGAATTAGAACTTTTACATTCCCTTCTGTTTGGAAATATGAAATTCCAAACAGACAGACCTGATGTCACAAATAAAATGACACAATTGAAGTCATATGAGTAAGATTTATACATTTAAATATCTAACTAGCTTTCCTCTTTATTAAAGTTTCCATAATTTATTGTTGAAAGGCTTATATTTCAATTAAAAGTATCCAGCCAAATAAGGAAAGTAGAAAAAAAAAATAAAATAAAAGCTGAGAGTAGATTTTCCACTCTGCAAATTGCTGCAGTAATAGGAATGCATGAAAAGGTGAATAACAAGAACATATTAATTATTTATCTCTCAATTAAATAAAACTGAATTATTCAAACATTTTTTTCTGCATGTCTGAAGGTAAAAAGGAATTTCATTATTTTTCACTAGCTGAAAAACTCATCTATCAACCACTGTAGACTTTTTATTATACATCATTTTGAAATGATACATAAAGCAGCAACTGTTTTTTTTTTGTTTTTCTTTTTTTTTGAAAGCTGAAAGAAGGAAGGGCAACTGCTAACTGCCTTTTATCATTTCTTAATGATAAATAAATTAAATAGGAAGCAGTGTGTTAAAATAATGTTAAATATGGGACTAAAATTCCCCAAGAAAGCAAGAATTCCATCTGAGTTGTCTGATTTTATATCTAATGCACTCTCCTACCTCTTAAGGCTTGTCAGCTTTAACAAACAAAACCCAACTGATCAACCAACCAACTAAACAAACAAACAAGCAAAACAACCTACTGCCCATCATGTCTGTTTGGAAGCAGTCAAAAAAAAAAAAAAATGTCACATGGGGAGCAATTCCAGAATAGCTATGTTATTACATATGAATCACCTAACTTTGTGACACATGCAGTTCCTTGGCACAGTGCATAAAATGCACTCCCTAACTGCATCAACACAACAGATGGAACAGGAGAAACATGAAAGCTCTGTTTTGTCAAATCTGATGATATTTTAAATGGATATTTGATTTCTGTATTGAAACTGTTAGGCAGATATGCACAAATTATCAGCTTCAGCCCCAGTGGGATCTTTGAATCTGCTTCAGCCCCAGTGGGATCTTTGAATCTGGCTGTGGCTTGGGTACAGTTGTAACACCTCAGTTTCCATATTCTTAAACCAAGGATGATATTAATTACTGATCTTGACGCTGAAGCTATGTTTGTTCATTTACTACCTTTTATACTGGTCTTTTAAATTATAAAGGCACAACATATGTCATTTTTTATAGTAAAAGGCAAAGCATGATGGGCATCTGCTCATAGACTGATATTCTTATCACAGAAAGGGCCATGAAATACAGTACCTTTCACTCTTGGGTACAATATAATTTGTAGGCTACTGATTTTGGCATTCTGCTGAAAATGCAATGGGTGAGAACTACAAATGATTTGTACTTTCCGCAATAACACTTTTGTTTTGTTTTGTTTTGTGTTGCCCCATTCCAGTTTGTAAATCCTAATACAGATCAGTTATATTAAATATTTTTACCTTCTCAGTTACTCCTTCAAAAATAATGGTTGAGGAAAACAAAATGAAGTAAACCATCTGCAAACAAAACACATATTTCATAGAATGGGCATTCTGTGCTTTTAAAGGTTTTCTTTGTCCTGCTAGAGCAACTTTAACGGGAAAAGAGAAAAAACGTAATAGTAGGAAAAAAAAAATCTACAGGTCTGTTCTGGATTCAGAAGTCATATTTAAAAATACAGTAAGGACAAATGCCTCAACCTGCTCGCTCCAGGGTCTCTCAAAGTCAACTAGTCTATGAACGGGTGTTCAGCAAGCACTTACCCTCTCTGCAAGAACAAAAGCAGAGCTGATGGCAATCTAGAAATATGATAACTTATTTGTTTTCAGACTGACAAGAGAGCATGATCACAAAGAAATTAATTCCAAGCTTTAATAACATAATTTGAAATACTAGTGCTAATTGTTATCTTCTGCCTCTCCTACAAAGAGGAGAGGAGATAGTTGTGCTTGTTCAGCCTAAAGAAGAGAAGGCTCCAGGGAGACCTTACAGAGGCCTTCCAGTACCTAAAGGGGGCCTACAGAAAAGCTGGGGAGGGACTCATTATCAGGGAGTGCAGTGATAGGACAAGGAGTAATGTTTAAACTAAAAGAGGTAGGTTTACATTAGATGTAAGGAGGAAATTCTTTACTTTGAGGGTGGTGAGGCACTGGAACAGGTTGTCCAGAGAAGCTGTGGATGTCCCTTCCCTGGAAATGTTCAAGGCCAGATTTGACAGAGCTTTGGCAACCTGATCTGGTAGAAGGTGTCCCTGCCCATGGCAGGAGGGCTAGAACTCTCTTTCAATCCAAGCTATTCTATGATTTCATGTTTCTAAGGATCCACAGTATTATTATGGCTTTACTACCCCCAGAAAGAGCATATATAAATATATGCATATGCCCAAATAACATTTTTTTAAAGCACTCTGAGGTGTTCTTTTTTTTTTTTTTTTTTGAGTTGTGCTTCTGCAAGTGGAAGAGGGAAGCCTGTCAAGATAGCATGAAGAAAAACAAGGAACAAAAGCTAATTCTTCCCTGAAATTATATTGAAGATACAGAATTATCTATCTTTATTTCCCAGTTCTGTGGAGATTTGGTGAAGCATGTAAAATATGGAGAGTGTGAAAAATGCTCCATCTCCTCTGATCTTCCCTAAGTGAAAAACTGTAGCCTTTTAAAAGTTGGCCAAATCAGAGGGATACAGATATAATAACATAATTGATTTAGTGTATTAGCATCAGTAACAGTAGTGTTTATTTAAAAAAAAAAATCTGAGTAATAATTAAAAAAAAAAAAAAAAAGAAAGGTGTCAAGGGACAAGAAGAAGGAAAAGAAGGATGGTGTTTCCCTGAGAGTTAGAACAATTCTTTTGATATTCTTAATTATTCTATAATTAATTATATTACAGAATCACAGAATTGTAGGGGTTGGAAGGGATCTCAAGAGATCATCGGGTCCAACCCCCCTGCCAAAGCAGGTTCCCTAGAGCAGGTTGCCCAGGTAGGCATCCAGATGGGTCTTAAATATCTCCAGAGAAGGAGACTCCACAACCTCCCTGGGCAGCCTGTTCCAGTGCTCTGTCACCCCCACTGTGAAGTTGTTTCACGTATCAGTGCGGAACTTCCTGTGACCCATTTTGTGTCCATTGCCCCTTGTCCTGTCCCCACAAACCACAGAAAAGAGGTTGGCCAAATCCCTCTGTCTCCCACACCTCAGGTATTTATACACATTGATGAGATCCCCTCTCAGTCTTCTTTTCTCCAGGCTGAACAGACCCAGGTCTCTCAGCCTTTCTTCATAGGGAAGATGCTCCAGGCCCCATATCATCTTTGTGGCCCTCCGCTGGACTCTTTCCAGGAGATCCCTGTCTTTTTTGTAGCGGGGAGCCCCCAGAACTGGACACAGTACTCCAGGTGAGACCACAGAAGGGCAGAGTAGAGTGGGAGGATCACCTCCCTTGATCTGCTGGCCACATTCCTTTTAATGCACACAAGAATAGGATGTCTCTGACACACGCTCCAGGAAGACAACACACCTCTCTGAAGAGATTATCCGGATGGCAAACAGGAGCCTCGGTGCCCCCCAGCAAGGAGTCCCCGATCACTAAGACTCTCTCACCTTTTTTTGTGGCACTGGTTTGGAGGTAGCGCCCCATCCGGCCCCGCTCCCTATGCTTTGTACTTCCCTCAACCTTGACATGCTTCTCAGGGCCTGGGTTCTGACTGCTGTCCAGACCCTCACCCTTTTCCTGCCTGAGAGCCTTGAATCTATTACCCAGGTACACTGTGGGAGTTGATGGCACTGTGGGTGTTGGGGGCAGACGCCTCCTTCTGCTTTGAGTAGAGACTAGAGTCCAACCCCTTTCATCTTGTGGGCTGTCAAGCCCTCTGTCCTGCAGGTGAGCAGCTGGATTGGCTACTACCCTTTGCAGGGACTTAGGAGGGGGCTTCTGGCCTTCAGTAGGGGTAGGTTGACACCTCTTATCTGTCTCCCTCAAAGACTCCCAGGAGCCCCTCAAGCTGTCAATTTCTTGCTGCAGTCCAGACATCTGCTCAAGCAGTTCCTTGAGCAGGGCACACCTGCACACATGACAGCCTTGTCTTCCCTCAGGACCCAGGGGGGCCTCCAGATTCCAGAGCTCCCCAAAGTCTCCAGTCTGGACTGCCACTTCACCCCTCAGGGGATCCACCCGGGTGCCCACATAAGCCCAGAGAGGCTCTGTCCCTTCAGCATGGGTTGCTGCCTCAGCATGATGAATTATAAGTTGTAAGAGGCAGAGTTCCCAGAGGAGAGGAGAGGAAAAGGAAGGGAGGTGGGAAAGGGAGGAGAGGATCCTCCCTGCACTTCTCCCTGCCCCGCTTGAGCTGCCCCACGCATACTGCCCGCGCTAACTGCCAAGCCAGTCCTGTCCTGTGTGCACATCCTGTTCATGGTGCTCCATTAATATTATATTAACTTAAGCAATATTTTTGCTGACCAGAAACCAAGCACAGGTTTACATAACAATAATGAAGACTTATCAAATAAGGACACCAAAGAGAATTTTCTAAGTAAAAAATAAAATGATAATAATAAAAATTCTCAGCAACATTTCCTCTTACAATATGTAGTAGTTTTCCATGCACTTTACCCCCTATTTGGTGGTAAGAAAAGAGAAAAAAAGAATTGAAAAAACTGTTGACACCTGTAACTTTGACATGCTGAGCCTAAATGAAACTTCTGTGAATTTCTAGCTTACACTTTCTTTAGTGTACTGCTTTCAACAGTTTGAGCTGGGGAATGTAAAACAAAGTGAATCACAGAGCCTTTCTAATGTTCTCTCACATAGTAGTAAAGGTAAAAAAAAATTACAAAAAGCTTTAAAGTCCCTCTAAAATACTAACTCTCTATTGTGCATGATGACTTATCCAACATCTTTCATTCTGCTAGGACAGGAAAAGACATTGTGTGAAGGGAAGAGGAAAAAAAAATCAAAACAATTCATAAGCATATTAACCTATGCTGGTACAGTTAAATTTCTCACTGATGTTGTTACCTCTTATCCTCTAGAGGTTTCAGTATACAGATACCATTTCAAACTATTACTAGTGTGCTTCACCCCAAAAAATCAGCAAAACAAAGCTCCCTTTAAGTACAGTATTTTTTGTTGTTGCTTTTTCCATCTTTCCATCAAAATTTTGATCTCTTGCATCTTTTTCCATAAGATGTTTTGAAAATAGTTATACAAGGGCTTTGAATCTGCATTTCCATGAAATTTATCTCTCCTGAGGAAAAAAATAAAAATAAATAAGTATCCTATGCATTCTCATAAGGTCTAATAGTTGCCTTTTTATATCACTATAAAAAAAAAAAAAAAAAAAAAAAAAGCACAGCAGAGGAGACCCATGTTAGCCATGCCGTTTATCTGTGCTTTTAAGGTGCAGCCCCCCTACAGGAGCTCTGATGTACTCCACAGTCCCCATGCCCCAAACACACAGAACAGAAACCTGTTGCAGCACATTAATGTCCCTCTGGCATAAACTGGGACAAAGGCACAGATATTGTGTCCCATCCTTGTCCGGAAGTCAACGTGCTTTTATAGAGCTAGTGCCAATTCCTCCTTTCTTTTTTTCTCATTTCTTTCCACTGCCATGGTACAGACTTTAGCTCAACTGTTTCATCTGACATAGACATGCACAGTGTCTCTTGAGCAATGGATCATGTTCCAGGTGCTCAGAGTGACAATTTCTCATTCACTGAGTGCCACTCTTCAGAACCAGCAGTAAGAAATCCATACTGATGTCCTTCCTGGAGAGTTCAGCCCTAGGGCAACTGGCAGACAAGCTCCAAGCTTAAATCTAGAAATGGTCTGCATGTTTTAAACTTTTGCTGCTGGTTGATTTTTGCTACTAGTTAGCTAACTTTTTCTCTAACTAACACATTTTAACACATAACTTTTTATAATTATTATTATATATTATTATTATTAGATATGCTTCCAGTAAATTTAAAAACAGAAGGTAACATAAATTTTGCCTTTTGGGAGTCAGTTATCTGAGCTACTATTTTCACTACCATGATGAAAAAGGACATTGAGGTTATGGTTATTTCATGGCACCCATCATGTATAGGATGCCACAATATGCAGAAAACAGGAAACCATTGCATGCAGTACCAAAGGTTTCTTAACTGTCATACAAAGACCGAAGTTCGTGCCCTGCAAGACACCAGCAACCAATAACCACCAGCGGATCCTCCAGCAGGCAAAGAAAAATAACTACAGGAAACAAATCATTTTGCCCCTCTAATAATAACGTGTACAAAACAAGTGATGCACAATGCAATTGCTCACCACCCGCTGACAAATGACCAGCCTATCCCCGAGCAGCCGGCCTTCCCATGCCGGCCAGCCACCCCATATTAATTGTTCAGCATGACACCCTATGGTATGGAATATCCCTTTAGCCAGTTTGGGTCAGCTGTCCTGGGTCTGTTCCCTCCCAGCTCCTGCTGCATCCCTAGCCTGCTCGCTAGCAGGACAGAGCGAGAAGCTAAAAAGTCCTTGGTTTAGTGTAAGCACTGCTCTGCAACAATTAAAACATCAGTGTGTTATCAACATTCTTCTCATCTTAAATCCAAAACATAACACCCTACAAGCTACTAGGAAGAAAATTAACTCTATCCTAGCTGAAACCAGGGCAAGTGGATATTAACCTACACCAGAACTTAGAAAACAAATTTGGTTTTGAGATTAGCTGTGAAATCACCTAACAATGAATATTCACCTAATGAATAACACAGAACATTTTAAATGAAAAATTAACCTCTTGAAGTAATCAATTAATCAAAATTCGTTCCTGATATATAACAGTGGTATTGAGGTTTCCTTACAAGGTTTAAATGAACCTTCTAGGCAAGAAGGAGAGAGAGAGGGGGACAGACAGAAAGACAAAACACCACCCCTCAAAAACCATGTGGACTCAAAAAATTCCCATTGCAAGCAATAAAATAATAATAGTAATAATAATAGTAATAAAGTCAAACTAAACCAAAACAACCACAAAACTCAGACTCAGAACAACACCCCACCTGCCAAAGAAAATGGGGAAAAAGACTGGTGGGTTAATAGAAATATGAATTAAAACATATTGTAGAAATGTTCAGTAATTATGATTACATATATAAATACATTCTTATTTATTTTTAATGACTATGTTAAGCTAAGCAAGATGTCTATGATGTTTTCATATTTACAAAAAGAAAAAAAAGCTTTTACTTTACACAAATATAGTAATGATATCAATAAAAAAAAAACTTTTTGGAAAGCCCTGTTGAGCCTTTTGGGTGACATATATCCCCACAAAGTACCAGTAAATAGAACAGTGTTGGCAAAGCTAGACAGGATAAATATTTTCTGATAACAGTTCCAGGAACTGTTGAAAGAAACAGTACTGGATCTGCCACAAAGCACAAAAGATACTAAAGAGACCAGGGAAAAATATTATTTCATATTTACACCTGTCAACACAGAAACAAAACGCTGATGAGCAATAGCTGACAGAAGATATGACTTTTCTGCTGGTAGACAAAAATCCTCAACTGCACCTCAGAAATGGTTAAAGTGACAGGTTTCCTCTTTTGACCCTATCACTACTCTAACTTTGGGGAATCACAGGTAAAGCCCGTATTGACCTAAAATCTTTTCAAATATAGTAGCACTAAATTAAAAAGCTTATAAGTGACACAGAGACTCTATCACGCTTTCAACAGGGAACAAAAGTCAAAAGCAGTCTAAGTCTATCATTTAAAACCATAAAATTGATCATAAAATAAGACCTCCAATTGGCATGCTACAACAGGAGAAGGATAATTTCATTATATGTCCATTCTTCTAACCAGCCTGGTAACTAACCAGGAAATTATAACCCAATATTTTTTGGAACGTTATATTTTCATAAGCCACAAAGGACAACAGAGTAATTATTGCCTCTAAGCAACACAACACAATAGGAGTGTGTTAAATGATGTTTGACTTTGAAAGAGATGTAAAGAACCAAGTCTATATTGAAAGATCCTGTGCGACTTTGCACATATCTATTTTGTTCACAGAAAAATGTTAACTGATATTTAGTCATAAAACATATATAAATTAAAAAAAATGTTTTGAGATGTTAAAGGAATTTTGTTAACTTACATTTTAGAAACTCATTTAAAACTTATATTGCTCTTTCCTGAGTATAGCTTAATCAAAAGTGTTAACTCCGCTTGCTCGTAAATCAAGTGGGTTTCAGCTAAGTAAATGAGAAAATTACACACAGATGAACATGTCTTATATGCAACTACACAATAAATGTACTTTGGATGAAAAAAAAAAAAAAAGAGTCTATTATACTCTTTTTCAGTTAATACTTCCTCTCATGAGTTTAGTGTAAAGAGGGAGATGTAGTACAATATCACAGTGCAGTCTAGATAACAAAATTCTAAAAAATTTTAGATCTTTAATGTGGCAAATTATATAGAGAATGACCACAGAAATTAGAACTGAACAAATCTGGATTAATGTCAGGCCTGAGAACTTCCAGAATTTCCTCATGACTATCCTTAACATCAAATCAAATCAAAACACAATAAAACTCCCCCAACAGACACACACCCCTATCCATACAGGTGACCTGTACAAGCATTTGCATTTCTTTTGGGATATTGATCAATTTCAATGAATTACTTTTTTTTTTTTTTTTTTTAACTATTTACACTATGTGCAAAAGGCAAAAGACACAATAATCCACTTAATATTCATTGAGAAAACTTTGGTATTATGTAACATTTTCACAAAACAGCTCTTATATTGGGAATCTTTGCATTTCTTCCTAAAGAAAATAGATTTTGCAATATGCTTCCTGTAGATATTAGTTTATAGGTAGCATACTTGTTTACATCCTTACACCAGGATTTCTGATTGACCAATATTTTTCATCCAGAATGCACCATTTCTAGATAGTAATG
Source organism: Cygnus atratus (assembly GCF_013377495.2). Taxonomy (NCBI): domain Eukaryota; kingdom Metazoa; phylum Chordata; class Aves; order Anseriformes; family Anatidae; genus Cygnus; species Cygnus atratus. The sequence continues at coordinate 100,257,063 of NC_066363.1, read as the reverse complement.
ATATTGTAGGATATCCATTTAAAAGGAATTGCATAAAATACCATACAGTTTTTACCAATCAATGGAAAATGATAAGCCTGATGATAAACACCACCTGGCTGCACTAAGGGAAGCAGCCACAATTTGAAACCTTACAACATTGAACTGTGCATTTTTGTAAACCGTAGCTACAAGAAGAAAAAAAGATTCCTCAGCTGCAAAATCCTAGATCCCTAACATAGAAAAGCAACAGGAAAAAGAAGAAAGATGAACAGCAGAAACTACAAAATTGTTTCAGTTCAATATTAAAAGGACACTAATGCTGAGATCCTAATGTTGGTCTTCCTAGAGTAAGATTAAAATCCAAAAGATTTGTAGCTTCACCTGATGTACCATTGAAGGAAGCGTGTTTTTTTTTTTTTTTTTTTAAAGTTTTCTTCTGAAGTTATTTGGTCATTGGAAAAAAAGACTGACTGAGATAACAACCATTTTATTTCTCTCTCCAGCCCCCAACTCCCTCCCTCCACCCCCCAACCAAGGTTGAAAAGGGAACAGAGAGAAGTAAAATGAAAGAAAGCCTTATTCTGCCCACAGTATAAAATCAAAATTAATCACTGAAAACTTCTTATGATGTGTGAAGAAACACTTTACCTATGAGCCTTTAAACCCCAGTTGTGTTTAAGACAGGAATAATAATGTACTCTCCTGCTGCCAGGAAAACTCTGAAATTAAGTAAAAGGCTTTCCCCCCCAAAAAAAATGTTTCCTTCATCTTACAAAGAAATACTCAATAAGCAAAATTCATGATAGAATAAATCTGTCTTTATTTAGCAGCAAAGTTTACCATGTAAAGCAATAATGCATTTGTAAGATCCAAAGCCCTACCTTAGAAACAGCTCTTGATGATGGATGTGTCTCATGTTTCAACTCTATATCCTGTTTTTTAGTAAGTATGATAGCTCTGGCTCCATGGATCTAAATGTTCTCAACTGATTAGATTAGTTAAATGCCAACTCTCACTTCGGGACCTCAGGGCTGCAGCAGTTTCTGTTAAGCTATTGATTGGAAAGCTGGGCTAAAATATCAAGGTTCACAAGCATTGTGAGTTCCACACACACTTTAAAAACCAACCAACAAACAAAAAGCATCTTTAAAAAATGTAAGATTTTTTTTTCCTACATTTGAAAATTTGATTGTTAGTGCTACAGGAAAAGATAAATCGATTGAATATATAAGCTAGGCGATGGGTCTCACTTAATGAAGCAGAACCATGTATTTAAACCCACTGCAAGTGAACAATTCAGAATATGAAATTAAATTTCTTTCAGATCTGACTATGGAGTTAATTCAGCAGATGCATTTTTGAAAACTTTTTTTTTTTTTAAGTTAAATAGACTGAAAGGTATATGAAGTAGAGTTTCTGAATTATTTGAATCACTGTAACAGACAAGAGCTTTTTTTTTTTTTTTTTTTTTTAAGCTTTACTCTTCTGCAACTTGCCATCAAACAATCAATCTTTCTAGTAACAAATACAAGTTGTACAAGTTGTGCCTCCCTCCCACCTGCTGTTTGGAAAAACATCAGATTATCAGTTTTTCTACTGTCTTCAAGTTCTTACACTTATGAATGCATCTGAGCCTCTTCCAGAATTAAGCACTTTTTCTCACTTTTGTCATTTAATTTCTGATTTAATGTTGATTCTTAACATTCTTCATACACATACCAAGAAAAAACATATGAATTTTACTGTTCTCAGTGACATTTTTTGTTTTATATTAATATGCTATCAGACTACATGTCCCTCTTGCAGAAAATTAAATTGAAATATGCTTCTTGTTTAGACTTGAAATCAGGGATCTTAATTCACTGAAAACAAAACCTCAACAGATAAAGCACAGCTAATTATACTACACAGAAAAGGAAAGGATCCCAAGAAGTTTGAAATGTAATATTTTCTGAAAAGCTGAGACTACAGATTACCCTCACAATGTCTTTGGAAAAAAAAAGAAAAAAAGAAAAAAAAAAAGTTTGTTTATCTCAAACATCTAATAATAGTTGATGATAACATTTCTCTATAAAATAGGTGAGAATGGTTAATGTCAGATTAAACCTTTTATACATTATTTTGCCATCATTTCTTAAGTCTGACCTTGGGAGACATCTAGGGGTGAGAGCCTTATTTTGTAGTTGGTGTTCCTGCTGAGATTGCCAACAGGTGCAGAGGGGCCAGCAGCTCTGGACAGCCTGACACCTTCTCTTCTCTACTCAAGCCCTGAGAACTGCATGTACTTTTTAGCAAAGATTTTATTAACAAACCACCATGCTTGGTGTCTAATTGGGAAGTCATTCTTACAAAAGGAAATAGTACTTGAAATAGCTTTATTGCATAGTTGCAATTGCAATTTATTTGAAAACATAGTCATTTTTATGTTCATTTGTAGCATTTTTTTGAGTGAATTCCCATAGCACATACCTAGATTCTCAGCACAGGACAACACTCTGCACACTCAACATATTGCTTTACAATTACTCAGTCTTTATATCCGGTACCTGTGGACTAAAGACAAATCAAACTACACAGTCTAAGTTTTCCAGTATCTAAGATCATGTTACAATAGCTGGTGTCCAACAAGAAATTCAAGTAATAAATTATCTTCAGTTGTTTTATTTTGTTTATTTTGCATTTATTTTTAAGAGTCTGAGGAAGTACCTCAATTGTAAAGCCACACCATAATACTCTTAAAAATTGGTGGAGTATCCAATTATTTTGAAATGCACATAGAACAGTACTACCCAGTAGCTTCCCCATGTTTAACTCCTGTAACAGGGACTAAACGCAGAGCTCGTAAATCAGCCGGGAGGATCAAGCAGAAAGTGAGGCCAGGCTCTTTCATACTCTGACCATTCACCATTCAGTCAGGGGGGTTTGAAATGGTGGGCAAGTCAGAAAATATTTCCTTCGAACATTATAGGCAACTTGCATTTCTACTTGGTTTGGGATCAAAAGATTAAGGTAGAATAGGGGCACCTTTCATACTTACCTCAGTGCTTCCAAACACTAAAAATTCTTCTTCAGAACACCCATTAAAGGCAAAATGGAATAATATGAATATTCAGCTGCTGGTAGAGATCCCCTGTTCACTGGAACTCACAGCCCAACTGGATGGAAAACCATCAGTGACCAAGCTCCCATAGCAAAGGGAAACCAAGAAATTTAATGGTAAATCATATGCCTAATGCATAGACCTAGTCCTCTTTTGATAATCTATGTTCTCCTTCCAGCAAGAGGAGAGTAGGAGAATTAAAGAACTGTGCAAACTGAGAAGGATCAACATTGATCATGGGTCATGAACCTATTGCCCCATAGGTTATATGTATTTATAAGTCTATGTAGAATGATTCTATCACAATGATTTAGCACACACTAAGTTAAAACTTTGAAACTCTGGGGCATGATGGGTGGAGAGGAAGTGTGTAGATGTAACTAAAAGTTAGTGTATGTATGCATCTTTCTATGTATAATATATGAACCATACTATGGTTCTGGCACAGCACAATTTTAAAGTTTCTGCTGCTCTGAATTCAGATTTCAGTCACCTAGGATCACTTTAAACACAGAAAAATCAGGCTTAGTTGTTATCCATCATTCCTCTTTCTGCTTTGCGTATATCACAGCATTAAAAAAAAAAAAAAAAAGGAAAAAAAAAGGAAAAAAAAAAGGAAAAAAAAAGGAAAAAAAAAGGAAAAAAAAAAGTAAGTCAGCGATCACTTCCTTCTACACTTTACAAATGAGAGAACAAGCCTGCTCTTCCAGGTCGACCCAGAAGTTTTTGGTCTTTTTCCTGGTGTTCCTCACTCATTTCTGTGGCAGGAATGAATCAGCCACAGCCCTCATTCTTGGGATTAAAAAAACAAAACAAAACAAAACAAAACTTAAATTCTGTCCATGCTTCTGTTCATGCTCCCGAGAGTCAGGTCTACCAAACTGTCCCTGCTCTGAGAACAAACAAATAACCTCCCCTCCTATCACAAATAACAAATCCTATTCCCATACCAATGAATGCATACATAAAATAATATATCCATGTATTAAATATCATGTTAGTATGAGATTTTAATATATTTATAATATCCCATTAATATCTAACAAAAATACTTCTTAAGAAAGGTGTCATGTTCTGGAAATCTTTGTAACTAGATCATAAACAACTGCAGTGTCATGGATGATCAATGCAGACTAGAAAGGATCAGAACTGTTATTTTATTTCTTTATAGCACAGCAGATTTCTCCCAGGAAGCATCATCTAGGCTATAGAAGACCACTTTTGTTTCTGTACCCCTCCACTGCAATCATTTCTCCTATAGACTTTACGTAGTAGTCAGGAACCCGTTATGTCATAATAAACAATCAGTGCCAAGGTAGTTCTTGCCCCTAGAGCTAATAACCAACATACTCATCAGGTAGAGTAATGTAAAGGTCTGTAAAGGCTTTGTCAGTAAGGGTGAATCTGCAAGATCCCCATTTTTTTGCTGAAGTTACACAGCTTCACCAAGTGAAAAATTTCACCCACAAAACCACTCCTTTAAAAGGATAGACTAAACTTTTTGAAATTTCAGATTTATTGGGACTTACATAACTAAATAATAATCATAAATATACACATGCTTATGACTGACATAGCTAAATTAGCAATATTCTAGGTGTATTTCCTCTCCAAAATTAATTGTCCTGAATGTGACAAAGGATAACGGTTCTTATACTGGATATATATAGTCTCCAGCCTTATGTGCCACTCTGGGCAGCTCACTTTGCCTTGTAATGCCTCCTTCTTTCTTCCATGCTCACCTATAAACCCTGCATCCATGTTTTTGATTCACTTATATGGTGCCAAAAATCTCAGCTACTATGTACATGCATAGAAGATACAATCTGAGTACATACAGTAGTATTTACAGAAAATAGTCTTATGAAGTCATGCAGTTTACAAAGCCAAGATCTCACCAGTTAGGAAAAACTGCTACCACTACAGTTTTTCCACCCCTCATGATCTCATGCATAAACACATTACAGTACAATACACAATCCCATACTAGGTTTTTCAGGAGAGACAACCTCTGCCTAAGCGCAGGATGATTAGTTGTCTGCAATGTTTACAGAAAGAATATTTAACAAATAAGCTGCATAGTCACTAGATATGCACTGCCTGATTTGATGTGTTCATTCTGGGCTATTTGAAGCTCCAGAAATTTCTCAGTGCGGCTACATCCAATCTTGCTTGCAATAAGCTCAGTACTGCTAACATTGGCTGATTCAAGAGTCAAGGTGAAGTAATATGAAAGCTTCAATGACAGTGACATATCTAGTGCACGTGATGGGCTTGGTAGCTGTATATTTTATTTTTAAAAGTTCTGTTGATCATCAGAAATGCCTGCTCACTGAATTTTTCTAGATCAGTGAGAGCCACACAACTGTGGGAAGGAAAAATGGAGCCATCCATGGAAGTCACTGAGCATGGTCAGCGGGGAGAAACCTTCTAGACAGCAGGAGAGGAATCTTATTGCCAAAAGAAGAAATAAAGCTTATCAAAAACAGTAGGGTGCAGCAATGTAATCGTCTTCATGGAACAGGGAAAAATAAATAAATAAATAAAAAGAGTTATTGGAAACTGTTAGACTGAGATAAGGACTTGAGGAAAGATCCCGCCCTAGAAGAATACAAGTAGGGGTTGGGGAGAAAGAAAATGTCAGACCTTTTTATTTTAATATGTCTAACCCAAAAAATCAGACTTCTCTCTATTTCAAAAGTTTCCTTGTTCCTTGCACTCAAATAAGACAGAGCTTTAATAATTGGAAAGCCTTTGGTGGCTTTCAGCACTCTCACTTTAAGGAAAAGACAAAGATTGTTCCACTTCAAGGATCAGGCCAAACTGGGGTCTTGTCACAACTTGTTAGTAAGAAATGTCTCAGTGTGTGAAAACTGTGCTGAAACTGTTGCTCAGAAACAAAGAGTGTTTTCTCTCTGTGGTACTTGTACAGCTTGTATATCACTACCTGAGCAGTTCACCATCTTTAACCTATTATCCTCAACTTCTTGAAGTGAGGTAGAGAATCGCTATGATTTACTTCCTATTTCCTTGAACTAGGAAACTGAGAAATCCAAATCATGCCCAGTCTGTAGTTTACTTTATTAGTAAATAAAACAGCCAATTCTACCACATATCAGGTTGCTTCTGTAAACCTTAGATTTTCTCTTTGTTAAAGTAGAAGTCAACAGTTCTTATTTGGGATTTAGCTTTTTTGTTTTATGTTAAAAGGAGAGAGGAAGTTATTAGTGACCTTCAAATCAATGTCTATGGTCGAAGAATGGAGGCATGCTTCCTGAAACTGCTGGCACTCAGATGGTGATTGACACTCATTGACAATTAGTACCACTAAGTTTTAATTCCTTTCTAAGAATGTAACCCTCTGCCTATACAAGTGTGTAATACCTTTATTACATAGCTCGTTTCATTCATGTCTGCATATTGTCGGGTTTATTATATTTGTAAGTACCCTTGATTAGAAATAGTTGTCCTCTATTTCATCCTTCAAAGAGAATTATAAAATCATCATCAAGCACCATGGACAATCACCTACCAGAAATTCCAAGACACTTTAAAAAATAATAATAATACTAAAACAGGATGTTTCCCTTGACAATTATAATTCTACTAGCATTGTTATTTGTTCTTTCAGAGTAAACACTTATTGAATCACAAGGATTAAACAACAAGCTTTGCCACAGAGTTAGTTTAAATTTTCAGTAATTAAAAAAGTTATTTCCATGATTCAAAATTCTGAGCATGTCTGGGAAGAAGAGAATATAAAGAATTGCTAACTGCTGTTTGGACAAATATTCTCCTGTTCTCTCCCCATGACCATTTTATAATTTGAGAGTATGACATCAATCTTGACTTCAGTTACAGTAAGGATATGCACTTATTTAGAGACTAGATGGTTTATATATGATAATATTTGGATTTTTTTTCTCAGTTTATTAGGTAACACTGTAATAAAGGACATAAAATAGTAACTTTGCATACAACTAGGACCTATTATCTGAGGATCTTAAACCACTTTATTTAATAATGACTACTGTTTGTAAATTCAGTCAGGACTTTGTTTTATTATTATTTATTATTTCATAGAAAAAGTTATGCGAGCTTCCAAAGGAAGCTAGAAGTCAGAAAAGACAACTGTAGTTCAGATGTTATGAGAGCTGGATTCTGGTCATAGGTTGCTAGCAGTGAAATTCACTACAAAGATTAATGAATACTAGATATGTTATCCTATGAAGATGCTGCAGTCAAAAAAAAAAAAAAAAGCTCTGTATCAGACTCGGAAAGAACATTCATTATAGTTAATTGTCATACACTTCAGGAATCTCATTTCAAATTGAGGTGCCAAAAAGATTGATTGTTTTTTGAGGGTTTCCTAAAGTTTTTAGAACTTGGTGTTTAAAAGCTTTTACCTAGTCAGGGGGATCACTTGACTTCATTCACTTGTCAGATACATGTTTTATTAATCACTTCAAGTGGTACGAGCGATCCAATTACTCCTTTGAGAGCAGGAAGGCTAGCCCAGCTGAGACATATTCTAAGCAATATTCTACTCCTACCAAGAAATAAATGTAGCCATCAAAGAGGCAAACTTAAATAAAATGGAATGGAGATGTTGTCCTTCTGTATTAACCAAGCTTTGCAGAGATGTCTATCTGTGGGCCTCACCAATATTTCATAAGCAAAATGTATATATTCACCAGACAGAAACTGGCAGTTTCACAGGGGTTTAAAGGTAAGGTTGAACTGGCAAATTTTCATGTCTTGGACTTCTTTTTAAAAGTGCCCCTTTAAAAGGGAGCTTGTCTATATTCATATATTAACATAAAGTAGTCTTAACTTGATCATCACCTGCTGAAATTATATCAGCCACAGCATAGCATAAGACACTTTCCATCATCACTTATAAATATTTCTTTTTTTTTTTTTTTTTTTTTTTGCTTTTAGAATAAGTTGTACCTTTACTAATATTTATGGTGGAAGCCAAATTCTGTTGTCAGAATTTTGACAAGTATGCTCTAAATATCAAATTTAAAATGCTTAATAAGCATATTCTTTAGTACATTAGAACAACCCCAAGGAGATAAGGAGATAGGTTACAAGAAGGAGAAGAACAGAAAAATATTTCTAATGACTCAGCTATTGAATTTCAGGTATTTGCTGAAAGCCCAAAATTTACCCTCTGGTTTTCATGCACACCTTCAGATGATTTCGTCTACTCTATTGATGACATCTACTGAAATCATGGAGACAAAAACGCAGACACATTTTGAAAATTACAAGAGGTATTTGTTTTTCAAATTCATAGTTATGTGACAAATAGAAATACTGTAAATTAATGCATAGTATAAATATCTTTCACATTGAAATCAACTGAAATAATCTCAATAAAGTTGTTTAGAACAAATGTTGTCAGAGATACATTATTTACAGCTGTCATCAATTGAATGGATACTACCTGATCTCTTCTTATTGTACCTGTGTTGTGCTTTAACCTGGCCAGCAGCTAAATGCCACACAGCAATTCTCTCACCGTCCTCCCCCAGTGGGATAGGGGAGAGTAACGGGGAAAAAAATTAAAATCTTGTGGGTTGAGGTAAAAGTTTATTAGGACAGAAAAGAATTAATATTAATAATGATATATATGTCTGATATATATATATATATATATATGAAATAAGTGATGCACAACGCAATTGCTCACCAGCAACTGACCGATGCCCAGCCTATCCCCAAGCAGCTGTCGGTCCTCCCTACCTCAGCTAGCCACCCCATATTAATTGCTCAGCATGACATCATATGGTATGGAATATCCCTTTGGCCAGTTTGGGTCAGCTGTCCTGGGTCTATCCCCTCCCAGCTCCTTGTGCACCCCCAGCCTCCTCACTGGCAGGGTGATGAGAGAAGCTGAAAAGTCCTTGGCTTAGTGTAAGCACTACTCTGCAACAATTAAAATATCTGTATGTTATCAACCTTCTCATCCTAAATCCAAAACACAGCACCATACCAGCTACCATAAGGGAAATTTACTTTATCCCAGCTGAAACCAGGACAACCAGTCTTTCTAAACAACTTAATGAGCAAGAGAATGCACCCTTTATATACATCTATGTAAATATATATATAAGTATATATACAAAAATATATATTTATCTGTAGTTAAGGTACCTCAGGGCTCCATTCATTAGATATTACTTTACTTCCCAGCTGGAGAGCTAAAATAGCCCTGGATTATTTCCTAATGAATCTTTCTCTTTGTAAGAAACACTGTTGTAATTTAAAACAGTATAAACTAAAGCTTATTTTTATTTATTTATTTTTTGTCCACTTTGGAACACAAAAGACCCTAAAACAGTCTCTGCCAGTTGAATTAACATTTGCATTCTATTTAGCTGTCATCTATGTGCTGAAACAATTCATGGTGCCACTGTACCAGTTCTTGTTAAACAATAATTACTGAAACTGACACAAAATAGTTGATTTGTTGGTGGTCTTAATCCTTAAATGGATCTTGTTATTGGAAGGGACTCTTGATTCATGAATATTGTTTAATGCAAAGCAATTTTATGCCATGGTAAATTACTATCAAAACATAAAAAAAGAAATGAAGGCATGTTGTGCCCCAAATTAATCAAAACTATCTTGAAAGCTTCTTGATTTGCAACTTGAAATACAAATTGACAGACATGAAAATTTAATATAAAACACAAAGCTAAGGCATCTCAATATTTGGCAGGTAAATACTGGTAGAACACATTTTATGAGGTAGCTGTAGATAAAAACTAAAGGTGTTTAAATATTTTATAAGAACTCTTGAGTGGTGAAAATTCCTCTCCACATACACCAAATTTGCACTTGATTTCTTCTAAGTAATTTTACCAGTACTTGAAAAACAGTTTGCAGTTATCAAAAAATGCCTGTCAGCTTATATTACTACTAATCCCAATTCTTACGCCTCCTGCAGATCTACTACTTTTCACTTCATTCACAGTTGTTTCTCCATTTTTTCACAATGGACAATCACAGTTGGAAGGTCCGTTCTTTGAAGTAATATATAATACCATTCCCTCTTGTTTCATACTTAGATAATAATGGATAAAGCTGGTGGAAATACTAAAATATGTAAAAAGTTAAAATACACATCTAAATTTTCACATAATTTATTTTTCAGATTAATTCAATATTACGCCAAAATATCCCAAATAAAAATATTTTTTTGCTTCTTTCACCATCATGTCATTTTATGGATTGTCTGAAAAATTCCCTGTACTTGGGTTAACCTGAGTTTATGGTTAGGCTCACCGTTGTGCACACCTCAAGAGACAGTGAAACATGACACAAAAGCCTCAAACTATGTCTGAACCCAGGGATCAAGAGTTGGAGACATTAGATCTGGCCCAGACTTGGGCCTCCTTTCCACGCCTCCTGAACACCTTGGTTTACAAAGAAAGGAAATACAAGAGAAAGATCAGGACAAGAGCTGAGGAGTACTTCAACAAGCTCCTAGCCTGGATAACCAGGGATATCTGGCTCCTGAGGGTGCTGCGGTGCCTGTCTGACAGCAGCCTCACAGCTGGGTAAATCCTGTAAGAGGTCAGGGCTCTACCACCAGGGTACTGGTGCGGTCTCCACTAGGGCTGGAGGATCAAGGAAGCCCCAGCTGCATCTCAAGCTTTGACAGCTTGCAAGCTCTCTTGCTCCTGTGTAAAGCAGCTTGTGAGGCTTCCCCAAGCTGGGGCAGCTTGCTGGTCCCTTTAGCTTTGAAGAAATCCAGAAGGACAATTTTTTAAATATTTTACTAAGAGAATTTTTCTTTTGATGCAGGATTAAAATAATTTTTAATTAAATAATTTTAAGTACATAAATAAATGCATAGTACATTCTAAACTAGAAAGAAAATTATTTTTCATATATTGATATTTTCACTGGAATATAAAGAAAGATTCATTCAGTTCTACTCACAGCAGAAATCATACCAATCAATTTACAGTTTGCATCTACAAAAGTGAGGGTTTGTCCACCCTAGTGAATACTTGTTAATCTTTTCTCTCTCTTTTTTACAGCAGGCTCCAACTCTGTGATGGTAATAATTAACTTTTTTAGATACAATCATGATCAATAATATAGAAAAAAAAATTTCATCCTGTTATCAGAACAGGAATTATAGGATATAAAGTTCTTGGCCATATTTTAAATAATGATATCAAAATTACTAAAGCTTCTGATCAGTTAGAGTACTCAGCCTCCTGACCTGGAAGCGTGGGACAGGGAGCAGAAGAACTCCCCATAGTTTAGGTGCAAACAGTTAGAGACCTGCTGCTCCACCTGGACTGTCACAAGTCCATGGGGCCAAATGGGTTACACCTGAGGGTACTAAGGACGTTGGCGAATGTGATTCCTAGGCTGCTTTCCATCATCTATCAGAGGTCATGGTAATCTGGAGAGGTCCCAGATGACTGGAGACTTGTTAATGTGACGCCCATCTATAAGAAGGGTTGTAACGAGGACCTGGGGACTACAGGCCTATCAGCCAGACCTTGGTGCTAGGAAAGATGACACAACAGGTCATCTTGAATGCAATCATGCAACGTATGCAGGACAACCAGGGCATCAAGTCCAGTTAGCACGGGTTCATGAAAGGCAAGTCCTGCCTGACCAACTTCATTTCCTTCTATGACTGGATGACCCACCTGGTGGATGAGGGAAAGGCTGTTGATGTAGTCTACCTAGACTTCAGCAAGGCCTTTGACACAGTCTCCCATAGTATTCTCCTGGAGAAGCTGGCAGCCCATGGCTTGGACAGGTACAATCTTTGCTGGGTTAAAAACTGGCTGGACGGCTGGGCCCAGAGAGTGGTGGTGAACAGGGTGAAATTCAGCTGGCAACCGGTCACCAGTGGTGTCCCCAGGGGTCGATGTTGGGGCCCATCCTCATTAATATCTTTATTGATGATTTGGATGAGGGAGTTAAGTGCACCCTCAGTAAGTTTGCAGATGACAGTATGTTGGGGGGAAGTGTCAAATCTGCTGGAGGGTAGGAAGGCCCTGCAGAGGGACCTGGACAGTAAGGGTGGATGGGCAGAGGCCAATGGGCTGAGGTTCAACATGGCTAAGTGCCGGGTCCTGCACTTTGGCCACAACAACCCCATGCAGCACTACAGGCTTGGGGGAGAGTGGCTTAAAAGCTGTGCAAAGGAAAAGAATCTGGGCGTGTTGATCGATGTTCACCTGAATGTGAGCTGGCAGTGTGCCCAGGTGTCCAAGAAGCCTGACGGCATCCTGGCTTGTATCAGGAATACTGTAGCCAGCAGGACCAGGGAGGTGATCAGCTGTACTCAGCTCTGGTGAGACCGCACCTCAAGTACTGTGTTTAGTTTTGGGCCCCTCAGTACAAGAAAAATATCAAGGCCCTGGAACATGTCCAGAGAAGAGCTAACAAGCTGGTGAAGGATCTGGAACAAAAGTCCTATGAGGAGGGAACTGGGGTTGTTTAGTCTGAAGGAGGCTCAGGGGAGACCTTATTGCTTTCTACAACTACCTGAATACAAGTTGTGGGGAGATGGGGGTCGGCCTCTTCTCGAAGATAATTAGGGATAGGACTAGAAGGAATGGCCTCAAGTTGTGCTAGGGGAGGCTTAGGTTAGAAATTAGGAGACAATTCTTCTCAGAAAGGGTAGTCAGGCATCAGAACGGGTTGCCCAGGGAAGTGGTGGCATCACCTTCCCTGGGGGTGTTCAAGGAAAGGTTGGACTTGGTGCTTAGGGACATGGTCTAGTGGGTGACATTGGTGGTAGGGTGATTGTTGGACCAGGTGATCTGGGAGGTCATTTCCAACCCTAATGATTCTATGATTCTGTGATTACTGTCAAGTAAGCATCAAGCAAATTCTGTCTAATGAATGAGGAAGGACTCCTGTCAGTTGGGGAGATTATTATATGATCATATACTCAAAGTACTAATTCATGCAGTATCCCAATTACCACTATATGCATCACTCTACCCTTTTTCATAATTTGGTTTCTTATTGCTTTGCAAACTTAATATTGCCTTTAGTATAGCTTAATTGTGACGAAGTGTTTTAATTGAAACCTATCTCTATACCACCCCGATTAGCATGAGACTGGAAACCCTCATTTTAAATATTGGTAGTCTTTACTCCTGCTGAGAAAAAGTTCAGATACAGACCTAAACGCTATAACTGGTCTGTTTACTTTTACGTCGTGTATATAAACAGAGAAATTGCTTTTGTCTTTTCTTGCTGGGAAATCTGTAGTAGGAAAACATGTTAACCAGTACTGCTGCAAGCTGCTGGTGGGTTGTACACAAGACGACTAGTTTAAAACTGACTTATTTATATATTGAGGAGTTGCAGGCTTATATCTGTATGCGTATGATTAATTATAGTGTTGCTACCAGTATGCTGTAGCTGGAAATGACTTGATAATACCTTTCAGAAACTGGAAGCTGAAGTTAATAAACATCTTTCCAGATGGTTGATCCCTTAATTAAACTCTACTTCAAAAAAAGAGTAGATGCCACAAGAAAAGAAGATCCCTACCAAAACCTGTGTATTTTATGTTTCAGAAAATAAAAAAAAAAAAAATCCCTTCAGGTCTTGAAGACAGGTATATCTGATCCCCATTAATGAAAGTAGAATTCCTAGGGTTTGCCTAATATGCAGACATTTTTTTGTCTTATTATAAATTATTTTTATTCACATTTCTCTATTGTCCTTTTTTTTTTTTTTCCCAAAGATATGTTACAGAAATGGAGGTGGTTATCTTTTTTTTCTTTTTATTAATAAAGCACATTTTTAACATTTTTTAATCTTCAATGTGTTCTACATGGAAATGGCTAGTTATAATTGTTACTGGAGGTTTCACTAACATCTTGCTAGAGGAAGTCCAAGCAATAAAGGATGAGATGAGGAAAGGTTAGGAAGCTGGATATATCTGAATATACTCAAATATACTTGAAAGAAAGCTTAAAACTCTTACAACAGCACTTCATTTGTTGTCTTTAATATTAGAAATTGAAGGCACGCACGACACGGACTCCTGATGGCTCTTGAACAGGAGGACCTTTATTGCCATTTTTCACCACTACATGTACTTTGCCCGTAGCCCCATACGCTGTCCACCCACCCGAATCTGTCTTACAATTGGTTAGAGACCCTCAGACATGTGCCTTGAGCCAGCCAGCAATTGGCCACTGCCCAAAACTCATCTTTAACACTGTAGCCAATTTACTTTATCTCGTCCTTGCTCAAGTTTTTGGTTCTACCGCTGTTTTCCTCATTATCTCTAACTCAGGGACGTGTGAAACAGCGTGAAGCCACCTGCAAATTCCTTTCCCACAAAACAGCACAAAGCTCCCTGCGAATTCTTCTCCCACAAGAAATGATAGGACATAGTGAAGAAAACTAAATCCTTAAGTAAGATAGATGTATGTTTTTCACAAAACATGCTTAAATGGTCTAATAAATATTTTAAAGGTTAGCATTTAAAAGGTGATTAAAATTAGTTTTAGAGAACCACAGGTAATAAGACCGATTGAACAGCACACTTAGCACTTCAAGCTTACATTAGATTTTACTAATGTCATACTGGTGTCAATCAAACAAAAAATAGGTAGCTTTTGGACACCCCAAAGTCTGCACAATTTTCTCTCACCATTAAGAAGTAAGAGATTTTTCTATTTCCATCCAATACTTAAAACTGTGAACTATCCTTATACCACTAATACACATAGAAACACACCGACACACAAATAAGTAGACGATAATTTGACATAATATTGATTCCAAAAGTCAATGTATTCTTGTAATTGGTGGTACAAAAAGTGGTATTGGAAAATCCTCATTGTCTACCTCTGTTGTAGAACATCACAACAACGGATATTTAGTTAATGGACTCAAATCAGCAAGAACAGCTTTTCTGAACAAGTATCTGGGATAGCAAGTAGAAATGAAAAGGCCTGCTTTGCAAGTTAAATGTGATATTCATGCATAGCGATAGTCAGTATTCAATTTTCACTCGCTTTTCTATTAAAAAAAATAAATAAATGAATACTGTACCTATTCAGTCAGAGGACAGAACCTTAAGTAGTCAGCTATGTCTGTCAATCACATACCATCAACAATATACAAAATACAGAAAAAAAAAAGTGAACACTTTGCAAACAGACTCTTGAGCATGCAAATTATTTAGTGGATCCCTAAATGTGGTGCATAAGAAACCATTTCACAAAAGATCTGTATGCATGGAAGTGCAAGGTTAAATTAATCTGACAAAATTTTCAATGTTATAAAGCAAAGTAATTTAAGAGCTATAACACCTTGCCAAAGAAAAGTCACCCTTCTGAATTCAATCTGTGCTAAAAGACATCTTATAAAAGAAAGAGTCTAAACTTCTAAAGACAATAGGCCAGACTATTGAATACAACAGGCCAAATTTATCTTCAGTGTCATCCTGAGTTGCACTAGAGATTAATTTACTCTGTTGTCTATGTTGGACAGCACTAGAATGAATACATCAGCCCTTTAAACCTGAAGTGTCACTTTAATGCCATAATCACTCCCTAGTACTGTGTCTGGCTTAAATCAAGAGTGATGGGTTAAGCTTACTAGTGGCTATTTAAGCAACAGACACTTGACAAAGAATTTTTTGCACAGGAACGGTTTACTTTTTTAGTAGCAAGATTCTGCAGCTTTGTTTACATGTCTCTAGAACTGTATATATAAGCACTGCTAAATCTCCTAAAACAGCAAAGAACTTAAAGAACACCAACGTGAAGGTACCTCTGTAGGTTTTCCATCTGCTTACAGCAATACATAGTACACAGAAGATTAAACTAAAGGATGCTTATAATACATGCTCTAAGATCAAAACAAGTTATGCATTCTCTCCTCTTTCATCAGATGGATTCAGAATTTACCTGCTGATGTCCATGGGCTGTCTTGAAAAAAATGGTACATAATGCTTTGAGAAGACAATAGAAGTTATTCTCCTATGATATATATGCTAGAATTACACACCACATCGATAATAAACAGGTAACATAGTTCCATTCTCTATTGAATAGTCTCTCTCATGGCTGTTACTGCCCTCGACTAGTATCCAGATAAGCTCGTATATATATAATGTTTTCCTCTAGCAAGAAGATATTAGTATATGGATTCCCTGGTGATCATGAACACTAGGCACTATCAATAGGTTAAAAACTGAAACGATAACTTCCAAAATATTTGTCTTTCTCCTATCCACTTAGCTGGAACAGACAGTGTCTGGATCTGTAGAGATATGTATTTTATTTTATTTTTTTAATTAAAACTATACAAAAACAAATACTGTGTCTCATACTGAGATCTAGAGGATACCTCAAGAGAACTCTAAGACTGTTTTATGACCTTTTGAAGGAAAAAAAGGCTGTTTATTACAAAGCTATATATTAGATTTCTTTGGTCTAGTCAAAATAAAATTACTGTTGAAAATAAAATCATGTTTCTCTCAGAAGTCTCTCAAAGCGTTACTGACATTCTCTATGAAAATTAAACTATAATCTAGAAAAAAATATTAGTGTCTAAAAATGAAGGTTTTTTTAGGGAGGGGTGAGTAGCAAGGGAGTTTTAGGATAATTGTAGTTGGAATATTTTTTTGCATTTCAAAAACAGACTCTTTGAACCTAACATAAAATTCATATATATCAGAAGAGGCAGAAACCTCTGTTTCCCAATTGTGTGATGGCATATAACCAGAGCAATGACAACAAAGTCCATCTCACAGCACAAAAAGCAATGTGGAGCAGAAATGCCAGATTTGGGTCCTATCCACCTACCTTTGAAAGCAAACATGCAAGGGTAAAAGGGTTTGGTGGAGAGTTTCCCTACCTTTCCCTGTCTGGTCCTGATGCATACCTGCCAAAAATTTATTCTTATGCCATCACTCTGTATTTCGTAGAATCATAGAATCATTAAGGTTTTAAAAGACCTTCAAGATCATCTGGCCCAACCATCTCCCTACTACCAATATCACCCACTAGACCATGTCCCTAAGTGCCAGGTCCAACCTTTCTCTTGAACACCCCCAGGGAAGGTGATGCCACCACTTTCCTGGGCAACCCGTTCTGATGCCTGACTACTCTTTCTGAGAAGAAATTTCCCCTAATTTCCAACCTGAACCTCCCCTAGCGCAACTTGAGGCCATTCCCTCTAGTCCTGTCACTAGTTATCTTCGAGAAGAGGCCGACCCCCATCTCCCCACAACTTGTATTCAGGTAGTTGTAGAAAGCAATAAGGTCTCCCTGAGCCTCCTCTTCTCCAGACTAAACAACCCCAGTTCCCTCAGCTGCTCTTCACTGAACCTTTGTTCCAGACCCTTCACCAGCTTCATAGCCCTTCTCTAGACATGCTTCAGGGCTTTGATGTTTTTCTTGTAGTGAGGTCTTGTGATGAGGAGATTTAATCCTCTCCCTAATGTTCAGCACTCATAGTTACCATGTCAACCTTAATGTCTTGATAATAAGTATTACCATATAAGAAATAAGAAGTTTCCTAATGCCTACTGCAAAATTAAGAGACAAAATCTGTGGCTCTAGTGATAAGGATGTAATTATTATTACCAAGCCAAAAAAGCAGGTATAATAGCTGAAATCATATATTGCAAAAAAAAAAGCAAATTAAATAAAGATATGAGGAAAAATGTCTCTGAAGAGACCACTGTTAGCATGTTCTGCAAGGTCACTAAGACTGAAAGAGTTCAAACAGGGCCTCCTTGATTCATTGGTTGAGTATCAGACGATATTGTTCAGTGTGAGTTTCCTTGTCCAAAAAAACAGGTTTTGTCTGCATCTTGTGAATGCCTCTTAAAAGAGCACACTTAAATACCCCAACCAAAAATACCAGTTACACTCAATAACAATATAACACATTTTAAATACAAATAAACAACTTAATATTCAATATTCACCTGTTTCGAGGTCACAAAGAGCTCCAGTTTGACCATGCTACTGTAGAGGAATGCACTGATATCTGTGGGCCATTTGGTTTGGAATTCATTTACTGTGCTTCTGTACAGATGTATTTACAACAAACCCTTTGAGTTTTTTTCTACACTTGATATTAAAATCTACCTCCTACATCCACTGGTGACACACAGTCCAAATATATGAGGGATACAATCTTCTGTAAAACTCTTCAAGATACCTTGTGTCATAGATACCTATAAATTTGTAGGGTCTATTGTACCAGTCACAGATTGAATCATTCTCTTCAGGTGAGATGACACCAAGAATCCCATGGAGCCATGGCATCTCACAACAGCCTTTTCTACTAAGAATGCCATCCGTGTTTTGTTCACCGGGACATAGATTTCTTTGGCAATTATAAGTAGTATTTTTTCCTTGTAAATTTTATTTTTTCCAAATAAACAGATCAGACTGTTATTACATCTTTTACATAACTTCTACTTTTTGAGAGCTCAACATAAGTAATAATACATATATATATATAATATAATCCAAAAAGCACTATCTGCACAATCACATTAAAAATACAGTGGCATAATATCCCATTAACAATTGTGGCCTTTCAGTCAACCAGTTTATAATCCACCAATTACAAGCCAGGTTGATTTGTAATTGTTTGGTTTCCTTAAAAAAAATACATTGTAACATAAAGCCAACTGATTATATAGAACTATTGCATCAATATTACTTTTGTTAACTAGAGAAATAAATAATTAAATAAAAAGCACCAAGGTAGTTTGACAGACTATATTTTTTATAAATCTTTGATGGTTTGTATTCATAATGTAAGACTCCTTAGTATCTAATTTAGTATCAAATATAATTTTCTTTTGTATTGATATGAAAGAATGAGAAATACCTAGATTATGAAGATTATCTCTTTGAAATCCTGGCTACCACCTTGCTGTATGTTATTTGAACTTGTATAATAAAATACAGCTATATTAAGTACTAAATACCCTTAGGAAGTAATTTTAAAATATGAAGTGTTTCCTGATGTTTACATAGCTTTCTTTTATAATCCAAATAAAGACAAAAGCATATTTTCTGAAACTTTTGTCTTTAGACATGATTATTAGAGATTTCATCATTTTTATTTAATAATAAGCAACACTGTTTTTAACACTTTTTTCATTTCACTTAAGCTAGTAAAAACTAATATGCATACTGAAAATGATAATAGAAAACTGAAAGTTTACTTTAGATATTCAAATCAAAGCTCAGCTGCACTGATTATTGTATGCTACTAAATTTATAAGCGTGTTAATCTGACTCAACTCTCATTACTTTGCTGCTTCTCCATCAGTGAATCCATAAATAATTCTAGTAGAAAAAAAACAAATGAACAAAAAAATCACTTCTTCTCTGACCCTCCAAAAAGCAACTAAGACAGTAAACAAATAATTCTCTAGATTTTAACTTACTTCATGCTCCTCACATAAAAGTCTGCCCATATTAGTTTCCAAAAGATTAGAAGTACAGTTTTTCTTTCTGCAATACTTGGAAACCAATCTTAACTAGACATTTCACTCTATGATTTATTTATTTTTTTTTTAGAAAGCAGAGATTCAGAAGTCTCAGTTAACTTGTGTGAAAAAAAAGAGAAAATGTGCATACATGTATTATTTCTGTTTCCAGCCCTCAGTGATAGATTGCTGAAAAAAAAAAAATGTCAAAACTATTATTATTTTATTCAATTTCTCCAGCCCTGAAATGTGCTTAGATTGCAATTGTTTTGTGAAATGAACGGTTTTTATTTTTTAATTTTGTATATGCTTAGTGTCATTATGTATAGGAGGCACTATTATTAGTGACACCCAATATTCTGAGCATTTGTGTATATTAAATTATCGATAATCACTAATTTACACTGCTAGTTTGTTTGTTTGTTTTTAATGGTAGCCATCAATAAGGTCTCTTAAATTCATGTTTCAAGTTCCATTCATACATTTTAAAATACAAAAGAAATTTCTATGGTCTTGGTAATAACTATTACCAAGTAATAAGCTTTTGCTTATGCTCACATATAACATCCTTAAGGGTACATTTATAGACTAGTATAGCTTGATTCACTTATTGGCATGAAAAAAAAATTAATTCCTTTGAATCCTTTAATTTACAATCTAATTCTACAATCCAAATAGATGCTGTTGCTGACAACATACCTTAAACAGCAGAAAGATATCGTAATGTATACTTTATTGCAAATCTTCTTTTATTCAAATAACCCAAGATATTTACTGCAACCCTTATTTTTAATAGTTAATGGGTTTTACGGACACTGGACATAATGCCTGCTATAAAACTAATCTTAAATTTGCATATACAATAGTATAATAAAATGTGATCTGCTAGCCCATAGTGATTTTCTAGGGATAATAATTTCAGCATTAACAATTGAATCTGCACAGGAGATAATTACACAGCATCAAACAAAGCCTCCAAAGTATTCATAGAGCAGGTGTAATGAGGTCTATTCACAGTTAAAAATAAATAAATAAATAAATAAATAAATAAAGCAATGTTTTTCCTTCTCTTGGAAAATAAACAAACAAACCAAAACAAACAAACAACAAAAAAACCACTATGTTTTAATAGATAAGTGCACTTCCTAGAATAAAATTAATTTTAAAAATTATAGTGACATGATTGATGAAAAGAAAATTACTTAGAAAAAAAAAAAGAAAGAAAGAAAGAAAAAGAAACAGGAGGGAATCAAAAGTCTTTGATATATAGGGCAATAATTCTTCCTATATCACTATTATTTCTACTTATTGGTATAAGCGAAGTTACTAATAACATGAGAAGCCAAACAACAAGCTTCATAAAAGAGACCTAAGTAATGTTATGAACAGATTCAAGGAAAGATGTTCAACCTCAATAAAGATTGATGCAAATTATTATTGCTCAAGCTCGTAAGCATCATATCTGTAACTTACACAGGCATACACAAAACAAAGCAACAGCAAACAAAACAAACAATAAGATCACTGTATCTACAAGCTGAAGTGAGGACAGAAGGTCCTTGACCTGGCCTTGTAGTTTATCAGAGAACAGATGAGCTGGGCCTACCTTCTTCCGTACTGCAGTGCAGCAGATAGATTTCAATAGATATACTAAAAAACAAATAAGGAAAAAAACAAAAATAAAAAGCAAAATATTTTCCATAGTATTCACTACCTAACTTTTACACTTTGTAAGTCTTCTCCTTCTGGTTGGTGTCAGATTAAGACATACCAGCTCATTTGCAGCAATACATTTTCCCAGCATGGGGAGCCTTAGAATCCAAACTCTCTTCATTTTTCAGATTATATAAATATAACAAAAATAATAAATAATAATAATGAAGTGCAGAATTAGTTATTTAATATAATAATTTCCCATTTTTCTCTCAAAATTAAACAATTAATTCTTTTTATACATAAAACAAACAAAGATAAATGTAAGAAAGGAATAGTGTGTAACCCTGTGTAATGCAAATGTATCAGTAAATATATCTAAAAGTCTGTTTCTCTAGGTAGTTAGATTATTTTTACAAAAGACCTACTGTCTAGTCTTTAGCACAGAAAGCACTGCAATTTCAAAGCTATTTGGCATGGTTTTATTATGTAAATTAAATGAGGTTGATAATTGTCAACAATATGTAATGCCAGACTACCACAGCCATATTACTGTGTATTATATTAAAATACAGTGCATTCTCCATTCTTGTGCATTGTCCCAAGAAACATGCCATCAATGTATTAAATTACAGACTGGGTTTGTTGGGGAGAGACCACAGCTTTGTTAACAACAAGATTTAGTGAAACAGTGCGATTTACATATTAAACTCAACATCATTATACCATGTAATCTAAATCTCTTATAGGACTTCCGGATGGTTCCACAATTAAAAGCTTGTTAGTAACATCATTGTAACTCACATAGCATAGTTAGCTACCTTAGACATATTTATAGGCTGGGGAGTACAGGGATAAGACTGGATGGAGGAGGAAGGAGAGAGGCTAACTTTGCCTGACTGGAAATGATCCTTGCTATAAGCAGAACAGTGTTGATGATAGTGTGTTGGATAGGCAGAAGCGTTATGAGACGCAGATAGCGCATGTGTATTCTCTCACACACATCTCAACTAAAAGGGCAGGATAATACTATCTTGTGTTTTCTCATGTTTTTGAACCTATTGACTTAGATGTGCAGAGGTGTGATGTTCATGCTTCATTCACACACCAGTAACAACCTCCAGTCTGAAGCTGACCATATCTGATACAAAACTGAAAAGGTGTACTAGAAAGGCAGAGAAGAGGTAGGCTACAGAAAAGTTTACCTTATAGCACAGCATGCTTCTGGAATCACCTGTGTTTGTATGGATTTATGTTAGTTTAGACAGTCATTTTGTTTTGTCACATATGGTCCCTGCTACAGGGAAATAGTCTCATGCTAAATCATGTCAGAAGTATGAAAGAATCCCATAAATAACATCTCGGTATTTCTGTCTAGATTGTTTCAATTAAGAAAATTACTTTAGACCTAACCTATAAACCAGATGGTAGGATTTGTCTTTTGAAAGAGAAGTTATCAGGAGGAAGTGCACGCTCCTTAGAGCAGACTGAGTCTGCAGAATCTGTCAGATAAGGGGTAAGGCATAAGTCATTTTTTCCCCCTTTCTTATCCCTTCATTTTGGCACTGTATTAAATCCAGCTGGCAATCCCTCTGCAACATTTTCCAAATCCATTCATTCTGCTTTGTTCCTAATGTTGAAAGAAGCAAAAGAAACTTTTTACCTTGACCTTGATTTACGGAAGCATCTCCTACCTCCCAAATACAAAACCGATCAACCTTACCTAGTGTGTCACTTTGTCCCTGTGGCAAGCCTGACAACCCAAAAGTTGTAACAAAAACCTTTGTAAACTTATCTTTTAAGAAAGCCAGTTGCTGTTCTGTGATATGAATTGCTGTTTTCTTTACTTTTTGCCATATCCTCTTGAGAAGGGTGGCAGAAATGGTACAGTTTCAAGTTGTGGAACACCATGGACACACTGACATAATAATTATATTTTGTTCCCATTTCCTTCCCCTGAAAATCTCACATTAATTTTGTCTTTTTGACTTGTCAAACTGAGTACATATTTTCAGAGGATTTTCCTTGTCACTTCAAAATGTCTTTCCTGAGAAAAAGAGCCTCTTTAGGATCTGCATTTATGTGTGAAGAGTTGGTATTTTTCCCCTTGTGTGTATTACTTTTCATCCATGTTTGACAGATCAGTAGATGATTCAAGAATTTGAGCCTTATTTTGCAAGTTTTTGCAGTCAGTTATAGCAACCCTCCTGTTATTCATCAACATCATAAAATTTAGCAGCTTTGGTCACTTACCTAATTTTCGTGATTATGAATCCATTCAGTAGCAAAAATTCCTGGAAATGTCTTGATATGTCCTTGATAAATATATCTGACAAAATTATTAGTAAAGAATTTGAGATTCTTTCAGCTAGGAATTTAAAGTTGAAACTAGATAAATTCATATTAAAAAATGAGTTAGAATTTAAATTTAAAAAGACAATTAACTGAAATTGTGAGCAATTTATCACCAAATGGCTTACTGAGGCTACTGATGGACTCTTTCTATTATTACCAATTTTAAAGTTAATAGTGGAAGGAGATTAATTTCATGAAAAATTGTTTCGTTTAGTGCTATATTCTATTTAAAACAATGATAACTTATAGATCCTGCATTAATCCAAAAGTCAGACTGTATCTCTTTCAGTCTAAAGCCTGTAAGGCTATGTCTACAAAGATAGGTTTCATGATGTGTAAGGGCAATGTTAACTGCCAAGCTTGCAGATAGCCATGGTAAAAAATTACATGGAAAATTATTTATGCTAATGACACACTGCAACATACAATAACAAAACTGCAACTAATGGTGGAAATGAGCTACGCTTTCTTGCAATAAAAAACTTTGAAACCTGTAAAACATTCTGGTGTCTCTTTTCTCTCAGTAGTCCGCATTGCTTCAACATGGTATAACAAGCAGTTTAATGCTTATGTATTCTGTGTCTAGTCAGAGTTGCTGAAGATCTCCCTCTCTCTGCCCTTGTGAGATCCCACTTGGAGTACTGCATCTAGGTCTGGGGCCCCCAGCACAAGAAGGATGTGAATCTGGTAGAGTGGGTCCAGAGGAGAGCTATGAAGTTGATCAGAGGGCTGGAGCACCTCTCCTATGAAGAAAGACTGAGAAAGCTGGGGATGTTAAACTAAAAGAAGGGAGATGATTAAACTAAAAGAGGGGAGATGATTAAAATAAAAGAAGGGAGATTGAGATTAGAGATTAGGAGCAAATTCTTCACTCAAAGGGTGGTGAGGCACTGAAACAGGTTGCCCAGAGATGTTGTGGATGTCCCATCCCTGGAGGTGCTCAAGGCCAGGTTGGATGAGGCCCTGGGCAACCTGATCTAGTGGGTGGCATCCCTGCCTATGACAGGAGGTATGGAAGTGGATGATCTTTATGGTCCCTTCCAACCCAAGCCATTCTATCATTATATGATTTTGTGATTCTGTGATGAGCCTATGGGTCTATGATCCTATGATTCTGTGATAATAAATTCGGGGAAGACCGTGCACCAGCCAAAGACAGCAAGTGCTCCTGCATCTGCCAGCCCCAGTCTTTTATCCAAGGTTCAGCCTGCCTCTGCTGATGAAATAGAAACCTGAAGTATCATGAACACAGCCTTGGTGGAAGCAGTCTGTGCTCCTGAAGCCCATGTTAGGCATCAGGCAAGTCTGAAGCAGAACCACACTTTGAGGTACTTTTGAATTGGTCTTTCAGCACCTGTGAGTGCTACAATCCTTTATTGTAAAATACGGGATAACTGAAAAGGGATTAGGGAAAAGGAATCTCATTACAAGTAAGACACAAGATCTTAAGTAACTCAAAGAACATATCAAACAACCCAAACACAAAAATAATCTTACAGTTCCGTATTATTTTTTTTTTTGGGGGGGGGAGGGGGGGGAAGGGAGGGGAGTGCTTGTTATATGTTTAAATGATTTTTTTCGTCCTGAATAGTTTTCAATCTCATCTTGTTCTTCTGCTTCTGAATATGCACTTTGACATTAAAAAAAAATTAACTCTACTTTATACTGGTATTATCATTTATATAACACTTAGATCTGGACTTTTAAAAAAGTCTAAAATGAAAATGTAAAAAAGAAAAAAAATGTTAATAAGATAAGAATTACATGAAAACTAATAATAATAATAATAATAATAATAATAATAATAATAATAAAGTAAGTTCTTCTGAGGGCACTATCCCATTTTTCCTTATCTGGCATCCTGTCCTTCCTTTTAGTTCATTCAGTCATCGGGGCCCATATTTATTGTCTGTTGCTATCTAACTTAGATTGCAAGCTGTTTAGGGTAAGGAGCTCATCTTCACAGAATCACAGAACATTCTGGTTTGGAAGGAACATTAATGATCACCTAATTCCAATGCTCCCTGCCAGGGACACCTCCTACTTGACCAGGTTACCCAAAGTCCCATCCGACCTGGCTTGAACACTTCCAAGGATGAAGCATCCACAACTTCTCTGTGTAACATGTTCCACTGTCTTGCCAGCCTCACAGTAAAGAATTTCTTCCTAATGTCTAATTTAAATCTAATCTAAATGTAACCTTTTTTTACTTTAAAGCCATTACCCCTTCTCCTGTCCTTATGCTCCCCTGTAAAAAAGCCCCTCTCCATCTCTAGACTGAAAAAACATAACTCTCTCAACCTGCGTTTGTGGGAGAGGTGTTCCAGCCCTCTGATTATCTTCATGGCTCTCCTCTGGGCTCACTCCAACAGGTCCATGTCTTATATGTCTGCAATGTTCCATGAATACTTTTAGAACTAAACAAATAAGCTCTGCAGACTCAGTTTAGCATCCATTTCAATTCGTGGTGAAGGCTCACCATGTCTTCATAATGTGAGGTTGATTTTTTTTCTCTTAATGGCTGATGCCTGACAAGCATATAGACAAATTTATATTTTTCTGGCTTCTGTTGCAGCAGTCTTGCTCATTACAGTCCCTGCTGACAGTGACCCTAGGCCAGTCTAGTCAAATCCAAGTTTTGCCAGTTAACATTTTCTTGCAGTCAAAATTCACTGTGGAGATTTCTTTAAATAGCCCTCTTGTTTTTTCTACGTTCATCTGTTACTAACACAGTTTTAAGTTAGAATAACCAGAAATCCCCTTCCATCAATCTCTGATAGCCCATAAAGAATCTGGAAAGCACTCTTCAAATGGTAAAATAAAAACTGTCTGTTTTAGTCACTGTTTCCTAGCAGTCATTTCCACATGGAGATAACAACAACAACTAGCTTTCCTGACTATTTAGGAAACGTTTCATTTATTAAGCAGCAACATTCATGCTTCCAGGAAATATGTAAAATAAGTAGCTATAAAACAACACTGACTTGTTTGCCTCACTTGAAAAACTCCCACTATATGAGACATTTCAGTTGTTTTGATCAACTTACTCTCTTATTTCTCCAAAAACAGAATATTCAGCATGCTGAGCTTCCAGATCTTCAAGAAAAACAAATGACTACCATAACTTCTCACTAGAATACCATGAACCCTTTGACATTTGGGTGTGTGATAGGATGGTGGCAGGGAGGGGAGAAGGGGGATTTCAGTTTCTCCAGCTAAAATTGACTGTGTCACTTTGGAGTCAGTTTGATGTGGCAGCCCTTTCAAGCTCCTACAAAAGAGACTGCACTGTCTCAGTTGTCACAATGATGCATGTAGGATGCTTTTGCCCATAATGTCCAGGCTTAAATCAACTGCTGCCATAGTCCACAGATGAGGGTGGGAGGATGGGAGAGCAAGAAGACCTTAAAATGAAAATCTCTGTTCTAATCTTCTCCTTATTCTGCATACTTAGTGGAATGTCACAATATTTCTTCAAACAATATCCACTGTGAACGCTGAATTTTCACTATTCCAGGGGGATTTCTAAACTTTCAAAGTGGTGAACCCCAAATTTATCATCTTTTACCCCTCTTCCAGACCTGAAGAAGTAGACTTTCAGAAGGCATTAGGAATGGGCGGCAACTCCCCCCAGACTCCCTGCTTCTGCAGGGACTCTCCATGGGCTGCAGCCTCCTCCAGGCCACATCCACCTGCTCCACTGGGGGCTCCTCCACGGGCTGCAGTGTGGAGATCTGCTCCATGTAGGACCCATGGGCTGCAGGGGGAGAGCCTGCTCCACCAGGGGCTTTTCCAGAGGCTGCAGGGGAACTTCTGGAGCACCTCCTCCCCCTCTTTCTTCACTGACCTTGGTGTCTGCATGGTTGTTTCTTACTCCTTTCTCTCCCAGTGGCTGTGAGGCAGCATTTTTTTTCCCTTTCTTAAATCTGCTCTCACAGAAGTGCAACCAATGTTACTCATTGCCTCAGCTGTGGCCAGCAGCAGGTCTCTTTTGGAGATGGCTGGAGATGGCTCTTATCTGACATGGGCAGCTTCTGGGCTCTTCTCACAAAAGCCACCCCTGCAAACCTTGCTACTAGGCCTTTGCCACATAAACCCAATACAAAAAGCTATTGGGTAATGTACTCTTTGTAGACTCTAAAGCAGAAGAATACTTATATATATATATATATACATATATATAAATATGTTAATGGATTTGGGGTAGAATTATAGCAACAGCCATTTTCATACAATCAGTAAAGTAAAAAGTATGCATACGCAACACAGAGTGGCAGGCTTTAATGAACACATTAGTGTCTGTCACTGCTGAGGAATGGGGAAGTAGGAGACTGTTTTAAATCCATAGGTATCCTGAGTAAACTGTACTCAATAACTTACTAATCTACAAAAGTATATTGGTTTGGAAATGACTTTGTGAAATGTCAATATTAAATTATTCGGTCAATATTGCCAACTTACTTTGGGTTGTGAATACCCTGATGTTATAAAAGTACTCAATGACCTGTTTATCACATTGCTTGCCACTTGATACATCACAGCCATTGTCATCAACACATTATTTTCCTTCTTTGAGAGCCCTAATTAATACATTATTGTGATGAATCAACAGCAGTCAATCTGTAAATGTTGGCTGAGAAATTCTGAAAACAGACAGGTGTGGATTTGCCATTTTTAATGGCATTCTATTGTTTCACTCATTCATTATCGGGTAACTTTCAGGGATACATCAATTATGACATGGGACACAGTGAACAGTCAATTAAACTCAAAACCTTTCTCTGAAAACACTTGAAATAGAAAATACTATTTCCAGATTTTCAAAACAAAGCAGATCTCTTCGTTCTATGATGGCTGGCAAAAAACTAAATGCAGTTGACAGAGAGAGAGATATCTTGGCAGGCTTTCACCAGTACTGTGGATAATCCTTATGAAAGTTAATAGCATTTATTAATGTGCCAAGTATTAACCATATTACTTCAACAAAATGATGTTGAATCCACAAAGATCCACTAGCCTGTAAAGAAAAGAAAAACACAGAGCTTCTGCAGAGATTTTCTCACCTGCTGACACGATTACAACCTATGACTGAGTGTCTCAATGAGGATCAGCCTTAGAAGGTTTATCCTTTATTTTCTACACCACTAAAAAATATATATATAAAATAGATATGTGCACAGACATACCATGTATGCATTCATACATTACAATTTTACTTTGCTGGATGACTTGAAGACATTATAAATAAATTTTAGTCCAATTTATGTTGAGTTCCAAAACCCTGGGAGACCTCTGACAGAAGACATTTCCCTATGTCTTCCTTTCTCTCCTTCCATAATCAAAAATATCTTCTGATTCAGCCAGAAAGGTGCAGACTTACCAGAATATGCTGTTAAAGGCATTGATTTTTTGCCCTTTAATAAATGTAAGTACAATGGCAAAGTAAAAGATTAAGCCTGGAATTTTGAATTTTAAGCCTGGAGTTTTGAATTGCTTAGTCCTTACCTTAGAATCAAAATCTGCATCTTAGTTTCTCCAATTCGATATCCCCACATTGCTGTTAAATGGAAGCTTTGCCTCTTTTTTGTTGTTTTGGGTTTATTGTACTGTATTTATACTGTGTTCATTACAGGCTTCAGGGCTTCTGCTTGTTGTTTACAATGATTGGAATGGAAATTTTCACACCCTACAGAGCAGCCATCAT
The DNA here is from genome assembly GCF_013377495.2 of Cygnus atratus. Classification (NCBI taxonomy): domain Eukaryota; kingdom Metazoa; phylum Chordata; class Aves; order Anseriformes; family Anatidae; genus Cygnus; species Cygnus atratus. The sequence goes on along the minus strand of NC_066363.1, from coordinate 100,227,786 downwards.
AATTTGATGTAGAGGATTCTTTTCTCTGCCAGAAACTAGTCTTAGTGGTGGACAGGATGGTCCTAGAAAACTCCCAAAGGTAGTGCTTTTCCTCCCAAGTCCTTAGCTGGTGTATCTTGTTCACTCACTTAGTATTCAAGTGATGATGAGACCTGTTGGGGGGGCGGATCTTCATTGGATTAGATTTTTAGCCTTAATCTGTAGAAAAGAACATGGTTTCCTCCAAGCATTATTCCAAGTAGACTTTTTGGTATAACACGAACACTGGAAATAACCTTCATTTCTTCTTTTCCTGTTACTTATAGATGACAACTTCTTTTTACCTATGTTTTAATCCCACAGTAGGATATTGGAGATATTTTTGGCTTTTGATGCCTGATAAATATGCTTTATGGATCTTTCTGGAGTAATCCCTAATACAGTAATTCTTCTGAAAGTGAAACCTGCCTCAGGAAGTCAGTGCTACTTTCCAGTCCCAAATGGTAGCAAAGCGTTTAGTTTCACAGCTGCACATACACAGATATAGATCTATTCTATAGCTATAAACTAATAGGACCTAATGGGGAACAAAACTGAATGTCAGTTCAAATTCATGATAGTTTATAAACTTTGATCCTCTTTCCTTGAAATACTTTGATATGACATGTCACATGCAAGCGATGAATGTGATTTCTGTTACACATGTTTTTAGATCACAAATGATTTATCACAGTAAAGAAAATGAGGAACATCTAAAGTATTCAGATTATCTTTCAGATGAACTGGAAAGAACATAGAGAGGAGCTTCTCCCCATCTGAGAGACAGCAATTTGGCGTAAAACAGTGATCAGACTGATGTGAGACAAACTTTACTATCTCAGTACTCAGAATTTAATAACACATATGGGTCTAAACAATATCACAAATCAAAGCAGCCCAAATATTTAGGTCTATTCATATCCAGACTGCTTATCTTGAGTCTTAATCTTGAGTAGTGAATTTATTCTTAAGAGACTGTTACTAGCCACAGAAACTACATTTTCAACTAATGCATAATATATGCTACAGGAATCCAGAAAGCTATTCCGAGTAGAAGAAAATCCAACAAGCACCCAACTTCCCACACAAATAGAAAGACCAAAGAGAGAGAATGTATAAATAATTTAAACTAAAATGCTTATGGGGTAAGCAGTTATTTTTTTTATAATAAAACTGAAGTTTCTAATGATATTTAAATGATTAAAATATATATAAACATCTACATTGAATTACTACATTAACTACCTCTGCTTTATTTTTTTTTTGAAAATTGCTCCAATACATTAACTTATGACTTTTTATATTGCTTTAAAATAAATAAATCAATAAATGATAGCTAAAAAGGAAAACTCTCCAGCCAGCTATATAAAAAACTTCCCCACTTCAGTGATCATTTAAGCTGTATCATAGAAAATTAGACTCACAGGTGATTGGGTGTTTCTTCTCTCACTAACTCAAGCATTGCTAATTAAATGCAAAGGGAAACACAGAAGCCTAGAAAAATTAAAACAAGGCCCTAAAAATTGTTTAACAAAAAGTACTTATTATGTAACACAGACTTAAAAACAGAATAAAAACCTTACTTTGGAGCCCCTGCAGTGGAATAACCTCCTAATAAATGCTTTGATCTGTTGATTCTTAATCCTAAAAGCAAAGTTTCATTGTAAGCATTCACAGTAATGACTAAAGGGTTATTACAAGAAGAAAATAAATTTAGGCATGTGTAGAGTTTTTAATAGCTAGTGTGCTGTCTGGAAGAACCTTCCAAGGGAAAACCAGCACCTCTTTGTGTGTGGCTACATGTCTGCAGCACTTCTTTCAGGCTGGATACCAAATGGTAAAATATCTGTGACATTTGCCTGTCACCTTGAGTTAATTTGCAGGAAATAAATATACTGCTATGACAGAGAATTTTATAGGGAGTGTCATCAGATGAAAGTGTAAATTCAGAATGGATAGAAACTACTTAGTGTAGTTTACAGTAGGTGAGAGGTATTGCTGAGAACAAATAGTCCGTTTCTCACCATTGTCCCCCACACCCATCATCCCTGTGAAGTGGAAATTACTATTTTAAAATTAAATGAAGAACAGAGAAAAGCCAACCAACCTTCAGAATGATAATTATCCAACAGGAAGAAAACAACTTAGAGAGTTAAGGCAACAAAATACTGGGCTAAGAATGATGATAACTGCATTTCCCAGATTTAAAACAGTCATTATGCATATGACTGTAGTACATTAGATCCCTTCTGCTGCTGTTTCTTTTTCATTCTCTGTTTAAGACATCTATTTGCAGAACATGGGCCAAGGAGCAACTTTTTTAAATATACAAATACAGCTAGAAAATAACAAAGGGAAGGGAAAAATATCTTACATCTGAGTAAAAAACAGGACACTCATCAAATGAAGTTTTCCAGAATAGCAATTTTACTAATATTATAAAAAATAAAGGAGGATGCTAAAAAAGAACCAGTTTACCAGCTTGTTTTGATTTTTAAACTACTAGGACCAGAAGACGGCATCTGGGCTTTAGTTTCTTTCATTTCAGGCACCTGGGACCAGATGCCAAGGATTTATTCCAGCAATCAAATGGAAAGGCAGGCACATCCATGACAAAATAATCCTCTCTAGTGCTGTACGCTGTCTGCTGCTTACCACTTTCCTCAGCTTTTAAAGGAGCTGTAAGGTTTGGGGTTGGTTGGTTGGTTTGTTTTTGGTTCTATTTGTTTGTTTTCGTTCTGGGAAGTTCCGTGTTTTTTGTTGTTGTTGTGTTTTTCCCCCCTTTTGTTTTGTTTGCTTTGGTGTTGTTTTTGCTTGTTTTGTTTTATCATTAATTGTTGGTTTTTGTGTGCTTGTGTGGGTTTGTTTTAATCTTGACTAAGATTTGGGCATGGATGTCTCTTACAATACTGCAGAAGATTCCCTTAATGGAGATGGCTATTGTTTTCACCATTCCCCTCTCCTCTGCAGAAAATGACCTCAGCTTCCCAGCATTAGGAAGCAGCTGTAACATGCTGGCACAGTTCCTAAGCAGGAGCACTGAATGAAGTGTTTGGGAGCAGAGGTCAATGCAGCTGCTCCCTGGTGCCAGAACTCATCTTCTATAGCAGGAATGAGGAGCCCTGAACTAGAAGCCAGGTGGACTGAGAGAGAAATGCTGCCAAAGGATCATTTTCACAAATTTGTTTTTCCATTGCAACCTACATTATTTTATTTTGTTAGTTTGTTTTAGAAAGGTTGTTCCCATGTTGCCGCAACAATCAGATGACTCCTCAGCTTCAGATTGGGAAAAGCTCTGTTATTAGAGCAGTGACAATAAAGAAAGAAAAATAAATATATAATTTTTTCCTCCTGGTGTTGGTTATGACATCTGAATCAATTCACTCTCCTTGCAAAATTCCAGCTCACCTTACATTACAATTGCTACATATTAACTAAGCAACTGTGTACCTGGTTTTATGTCAGTATCCAATTAGGAAAATGCAACTTGTTTTCAAGATTGTTCTTTTTTACTATTTACATCTTTAATCAACTACTTGTAAAATTGCCAGTTATTCCTTAAACAATTAATAAACATGGCAGAAAGTACTGTGCAGAACCAACACGTTGTTTTTGAAGAACACAAGAAGAGATTTCCATTAAATTCTATCTCCAAATTCTATCTATGGAGCAGCAGAGCCACCTTTTTGTTGTAGATCATCTAGATTCTTATTTTACAAGGTTTTGAAGGACGTTTTGCCTATAGAATTGCCATTCTTATAGTTTTTTTTTTAAGAAATATGAACAACAACAAAAAAAAGTTAATTAAAAAATTAAATTAAAATTAAATTAAAAAAAATCTTAAAAGTTAATATCACTTTTGTTAGCTAAGAGTAGGACTTTATATCATGCAGATAGAACATATGAACACCTTGTGGAAAAACAGGCAATCTTTTCTCTGATTATGGATGTTTCTCAACTCCTTGTGCAATGTGGAAAGATTTATTGATCATGAGTCTCCCATTACTGAGATACACTAATTAGTGACTTGTACGTGTGAGAAGTAGAAAAGGAGCTTGAGGAATTAAAAACAAATGTGCTTTGTTCTGAGGACTTCTTTCTTTTGCATTTAATTTTCATATTTTATCTTTCTTTGCAATAGCACCAAGAGTTTCTTGGCAGTACTTGGGATAAGTATTACCAGTTACTGCACTGATTACTGTCATCTATATAGCAAGATAACTGGCAGAGAAGAAATAGATGGAAAATAAAATAATAAATTAAAATTAAAATAAAATAAAATAAAAAAACTTCTGTTGAATAAATTCCTCATGGGTTTCTTGTTGTTCACCTCCAGCTTGACCGTTAATTGTTTTGTCTCCCAGACTCACTGAAGTATGCAACTAAAAGACCGCTATTGTTACAATAATAAGAAAGTTGTTCTCATGAGGTTAAACTCTGATTAGAAAAATGTCTTTCTGCTTGCTCTGAAAACTCTGCAGTTGTTCACTGGTGTCATGTCAGATGGCTATGTGAGTTTTATCTCTATTATCCAAAGTTAAAACCCACTCAGGTTTTTGAGACATGCACAAAGAAAAATATGTAGTACTTGTGAAGCTAGTTCGCAAATAGTCTAATGGTAGTGAAGCTACTTAAATCAGCTATCTAATGAAATATCTTGATTGATCCCTAGTTTCCAGGGGTAAATACTATTTCATGTAAAAATTAAAAAGTAGTTAATTGAACAAAATGTTATCTTACCTCTCCCCACCCCTCAACATTAGAATTTAATTAAGATTTGGTATACTGTGTAAAAATATTTTTCCTAGCCACCTCATGTACTTTCCATGATATTCACAATAATTTCTTGAATGTTAAATTTTGATTATATAATTCCTTTGGCTATAGATTTCAAAGACTTACCGTATTTTACCATATTTCTGTCTAATTCCTAGAATTTCCCACACAAGTGAATCAATAGGGTATCAACATATATTTGTTTCTTTCTGCAGTGATCAGAAACTACTGCAAATTAACATTAGTTGCCAAACACCCTTGATCAGCTGAGACAGAAGAGTCAGCTAAGAAATAATGCCTGTAAAATTTTCATTGATTTGAAAATATGTTGCTATACCATTGTATGTCTTGGTGTATTTGAACGTATTCTGTTAACAGAAATTAAAGGGACCCTCTAGAGAGTTGAAGTGCATGTCTCTAGAAAGCTATTGCATTATGGTAGATTTGACCACACAAAACTCATTCCCTGAAGTACATTACAGGAGCTTTGAACACATAAAATATATTCCCGAAAGTACAAAGCAGAAACAGTAGTAGCAATAACATTCAGTATATAGCTGTCAAGCTAAGGTTTGTTACAGTTATTAAGTTTTTAGCTCCATGAAATCCAAGGAAAATACAGGGTAGTAAAAATAAAGCAATTATTTGACAAAACACAGGGTTTAAAATCTTGGGTTCCTATTAACTCATTATAAAGTTTTGTACAGTGTAAATGAGGAAATTGTATTCTTGCATTGGAAAAGCATCATTTTTACATTAGACATCCAGAAATACAGAAGGGACTCAAAATTGTTTTTCAGAGTGTGAGTGTTCTTACAGCATAGTTTAATGAAATAATTCATTACACCTTGCCTTTTCAAGCTTGAGACTGGAATTTACCCTCTGACACGATTATTTTGGTACGTCACTGGCTTTTCTGACTTTTCCAACTATGAAATGGAATTGTCTTATCAGTTACAAAAATCTCTAGGATATAACTGCACATTCAAGCATTAGTTAAATGACAAAATCAATAATTTTATGTTATTTTTGATTTCATGGCACAGTTATAATTTTATTAAAGGTTGTCAGACAGGATTTTTAAATTCCATTGTTAAATCGGTGAAGGTGTAGAATAAAAGCAGCTGCTTTAGAGCATTTATAATTCTACACTTAAACTGTAAATAAAACAAAAGATAGCAATCTGAGAACCCCCAATCTTCCTGCATTTGGGAATATTCTGGGTAGCACATGTTTTGAATAAATAGAAATTGTAAGGATATGTATTACTAATCAGAATAAACTGAAGGTAACTAAATATTTATTTTGATTTAAGGTAATAGAAATACATCTTGATGAAATTATTAACTTATTTTAGGAATTGACAGCTGATATATCAATTACAAGGTATTTCAACTTCATAGTAAATATTATATGACTTTTTTTTCATGCATTGGTCATATTACTTTGCAGAATAAAAACAAATTTTAATAACATTAAAAAATAAAAAAAAAAATTAAAAAAAAAGCCAAATCCTCCCCACTTTCACCACAGGGAATCTCATACTAATGGAACATCTAAGTTGAGATCCATCTACTGGAACTAAGGAAATAATTTTCCTGTAAAGATATGCCAGAAGTAAACCAATCTCCAGAGACAACGAGAGGGAACAGTAATCAAGACAGCAATTCTGAGAGATTATGCTAAAGCAGGAAAAAACATACACAGCAGAGGAGGTCTTGGACTGTAAACTACTTCCCAGCATTATTTCATCTATCTGACTGCTGTTAACTTTGTTTTTATTACTTGAATACATTTCTTTTCACCTTCACTGAAGCCCTCAAAGCATCTCACACCTCCTGTTATATTGAGGGAAGACCTGATGCAAAAATTTGCTCCACTTCACAACTGAAAGCTAGAAATGGACACATCATGGACTTTTCTGACCCTCACAGAACCTCTGCTCTCAGGTTCCTTTGCCCTAGGCTGAACACTAAGGGATAAATTTGTGTGTCTGCAATCCAGCTGGTGGCATATGCTAAGATTTGTTTCACTTTTTTTTATAGTAAGGTATTTTAAGGTATCTTAAATTCAGATTTTTCCTTCTTTATGTGAAAGAAAGCTAAAGGGATCAGTTCATTGCAGAAAATGAGCTATTAGTGCTAGCCTGAAAGGATCTGGTCATAGTTGTGAGCTAGTTTGTTTCACACAAACCTTTTTTTTTTTTTTTTTTTTTTTAATGTGAATGGTGTATTCAGGGAATACAGTTTGCTAATGAACAATTTCCTTCTGGCACTGTTTAGAAGTTACAAAAATAAATGAAATAGAAATCATAAACACAAAACTATAAACGGCATGGATTTCAAGTACCTTTTGATTACACCATCTTCCCTAAGTGTTTAGGCAGGAGATCTAAGGCATGATAAGGGAAACAGAAAGGAGATATTTACCTTACAGTCGTGGGACTGTGCCTTACATTTCACTCAATCTGTTAATTTCTCAGTCTTCTTTTTATTACCAGTTTGCGTAGTTCATGGCATCTAGTACCTTCATGTCCTGAAGGCCACAAAATCCCTTGAGTCATACACAAAAATAGAACATGAATATTCTTCACAAATTATGAAAAAAATGTTCTCTCTGAGTCACCGATTAAAAAAAAATAAAAAAATCATGAGAGATGTGTGACCGAATGTACGCATTTCCACAAAAAGAGCATTTAGTTTATTATATTTAAGTTTGGAGCACTCATTGTTTTCACAGGCTCACTCTTACTGTGAGTTTGCCTTTGCTGTATTACTGCTTTCTTCTTTTCAAACATTTTCCTATCATCCCACTAAGTCAAGAGGATAAAGCTAGTTTCTTTGAATTAATATTAGTACAGTTCTAGGGAACTGGCTGACAAGAGATGCTCTAACAGATACAGTCTCTGAAATTCACAGTGTGCCAGAACTTGGTCTCTGTTGTGCACTGTACACAGTTACCACAGGATTGGGAAAGGATTGGGAAAGCAAGAACATCCACTGTCCCCTAAATCCATCCTAAAAAGTTGCTTTAATGTTTCATAACTTGCCTCTGGAGACCAAGACCAGAGAAAAAACTATTTCATCAAACAACCCAGATAATGTATGAGCACGGAAGATTAAAAAACAAAATCAAAAAACAAAACACCACATACAACACTTGCTTATCTATGTAACAAGGTCTAGAGGATTGTAGTTCAGCATTTTCCTTATTTATTGACACCACCTTCTCCCGAGTCAGCAAAACTACCTGCAGTAGTAAATTCTCTCCAACATCAGTAACAAAGTTTGATCCAGATTAATTAAACAAGCTACCCAAAATATACTTACAACCCATTAAAATTCTGTGATAAAGCATTTTTTAAAATGTAAAATAGTACAACTATTGTGATTACCCTGAGAACTGCAAACAAGGGAAATCAAAACAAACAACAACAACAACAACAAAAGAAACAGTACATTTGAGATCATTTGTGTGTAAAAAGTTTTGTGCACCCAGAGAAGGAACAGTCAAGAGTAATACCTCATTGTCTGTCTTTGTCTTGTAAAGCTCTATTCAGTCTTGGTTAATTCACTGTCTTTCTGGGTTCTAGATATCCCAATATTTTCCAGGTATTAAGTATAATGTGAGTGAATCAATGTGACTTTTCACAATGACAACTTACAGATTATAGTGGAAAACAAACAAGCAAACAAACAAACAACAACAACAAAACCACACACCAACAAAAACAGCATATGGATATTATTTTTTCTACATAGCTGAATTGAGCATTGGCCTTGGTGTTAAAACAGCAAAAGAAATATACCAAAACGTGTTTGGAAACAGAATCTTCTCAAGAAGCTTCCAACTTCTCCTGTTTGTTGTGCACGCTGTGTGCATTGGTATAGATGCACTTGAGTCATGCCACTGCTCACCCCCAACCCTGGGACTACTCCCCCAGGCTCAACTCTATTGAGTCTTATTTCCTCTCCTTCCCCCTTCATACCTAGTTTAAAGCCCTCTTGATGAGCCCCACCAGCTCCTGGGCTAGAGTCTGTTTCCCCCTTTGGGATAGACGGACCCATCAGCAGCCATCAGGCCAGGTGCTGAGTAAACCTCCCCACGGTCAAAAAAAAAAAAAAAAAAAAAAAATTACTGCAACAGCAACAGCCTCTCAGCCATGTATTAATCAGCTGGGCCTCCCAGATCTGCTCAATATCCCTCTCCACCACTGAAGGGATAGAGGAAAACACCACCTGTGCACCTACTCCATCCAGTAACTGCCCCAATCCCCTGAAGTCCCTTTTGATAGCCCTCAGACTTCTCTCAGCAAATTCATCAATGCCAGCTTGAATTATAGCTAATAGGTGGTCTCAAACCTGCTCTTCACTTACAGTGGGTGGGACTTTGCTCCCCCAGCCTCCATCTACAGGTTCAGGGAAACAAAAGACTTGGGAAGGTCATCTGATGAGGCAAAGCTCATCACCTGATGGAGGCAAAGAAGTAATTGTGTACCTCAGCATTCTCCATGTCTGTCATTACCAATTACTCAGATATAGAAGCTCAATTCTAATATAAGAAATTAGCCAGCTATAATTGCTTACACACTCCTATTTTCACCCCTCAGTCTATTTTCACAAAAGTTAAAGGCGCATAGTAGCCCTCGGGGACTCCTCCTATCACCCCAGCACAGCAGCCCAAAGGGAGCTGGATCCTCTCTTGTGCTCTTCCTCGAGGCTCTGTGCAGAAGAGATACCACCTCTTGCACAAGGGCTGGGGGATGGGAAAGAAGCACTCACACAACCCCTGAGAATTGGCAGCAGAGATGCTGGGACATCTTGCAGGTGAGACTGTGGGATGTCCATGGTGTTTGGTGGCTCCAAGCTAATGCTTGGGGTAGAGGCTGGGCCCCAAGTAGGGAGCTGGCCGGGCACTCCTGCGATGCTGTTTCTGTGCTCACAGCCCATGCCTCATGCTGTTGCAATGCCAGTGGTAACAGCAGGGACTCGTGTCTTTGGCACGCTCATACATGTCCGTGGGCTGCATGCCAGAGGTCCCTCGAGCACTTGTCTGTTCTTGTGCTGCAGGTGCTATCCTTCTGCCCATGCCACTGCCACTTCCCCTTCCCGTCAGGTGCCTTCCTTCTCAGTGCTTCCTGGGACTGCATCTCTGTCCTCCCACACCGAGAAGGGCTGCCACTTGCCTTCCTGCTTCTGGGCTTCTTGCTGCCAAACAAGCTGGCTGTCAGAGGGCCTAGAAGCTCAGTGAGTGGTGGGCCAGCTGCAGGGGGTTCTGTTTTATAGGGCCCCGAGCAAAGGTGGGGCAGTGGTGGCCACTGTGACCTCAGCAAGTCTCTGTGATGCCCAACGTGAGTGGCCCATGCACGGCCAAAGGCGGCTGTGTTGGGAGCGGCCTGGAAGATGCCTTCATGTGGAAGAAGGAGGAGGGCTGGGGGGCTAAGGGCCCCTTTTCTGGGGCTGGCTCCCCCAAGCCATTTGGTTTGCCAGAGAGAAAGGCTGCCCCTCGGCCACAAGGGACTGCCCTCCACCTCCCATCCTGTGCCCTGGGTTTATTTTTAACACTGGTTTTGAGGTAATTTCATTCTATTCTTTATGGAAAAGAACAGAAGCAAGATGCATTTCAGCCCTAATTCCCACGTGCGCTTTGCATACGTGCTTTCTGGTGTAAGCAGGTAGGTGCACACGGATGTTACCATGTACCAAAATGGCTGTTTTGCAATAAAAAATAATAGTAATAAAGAATAAGATGGTACCTACCACACAATGCTACTTGTAATAACAGAAAATTATTAAGATATAGAAACTCAGTTTTTCTAATATAAAAAATTCGCCATCTGTAATCACTTACATAGTGCTATTTTGAATCATCATAGAATCATAGAGTCATTAAGCTTGGAAGAGACCTTCAAGATGGCCTAGGAATCACATCCACATAGCACCCTTGGGTGTATCCCATCAGGGCCGATATATTTGTGAGTTTCTAGCTTACCTCCATAACATCTAACCCGATCCTATTCAAACAGGGGAAAGTCTTCCTCTCTCCAGACCTTTTCTCTTGTTTCTTGGCTTGGCAGTGAGCAGGGACTAGCCTTAGCAGTGAAGACTGAAGCAAAGATGGCATTCAGTAACTCTGTCTTCTCTGTATCCACTGTCACCAAGGCACCCACCTCATTTAGCTGCACAGCCACATATTTACTAATCTTCCTTTTGCTGCTGATGAATTTGAAGAAGCCCTTCCTGCTGTCCTTGATGTCTCTTGCTAAATTTAATTGTAACTAGGCCTTGGCCTTCCTCATTGCATCCCTGCATTCTCTGACAATATTCCTATATTCCACACAAGTGGTCTGTCCCTTCTTCCACATCATGTGTGCTTTCTTCTTCTGTTTAGGTTTTCCCAAGAGCTCCTTGCCCATACACACAGGTCTCCTGCCCCCCTTGTTCAACTTCTTTCTCTGAGCTTGGAGGAAGTGATACTTGAATATTAGCCAGCTCTCCCGGGCCCCCTTTACCTCTAGGGCTCTCTCCCAGGGGATTCCTCCAGTTAGGTCCCTGAAGAGGTCAAAGTTAGCTCTCCTGAAATCCAGGGTTGTGGTCCTACTTTTTGTCCTGCTTCCTCCTCGCAGGACCTTGAACTCCAACATGTCGTGATCACTGCAGCCGAGACTGCCCTCAACTTTCACATTTCCAACTAGACCATATCTGTCTGTTAGTACCAGGTAAAGCAGCGCCCCTCTCCTTGTTGGCTCATCTACCACCCGCGTCAAGAAGTTATCCACAATATTCTGCAGTAACCTCCTGGACTGTTTGTTCTGAGCTGTGTTGTCTTCCCAGCAAATATCAGGGTGGTTAAAGTCCCCCATAAGAACCAGAGCCTGCGAATGTCAGGCAACTTGCAGCTGCCTGTAGAAGGCCTCATCCACTTCCTCTTCCTGATCTGGTGGCCTGTGGTAAACACCCAATACAAAGTCATCCCTGTTGGACTGCCCTTTAATCCTCACCCATAGGCTCTTGACTTGCACTTTGTCCCCCTCCAGGCAGAGCTGCATACATTCCAGTTGCTCACTCACGTAAAGAGCAACTCCACAACCTCACCTTCCTGGTCTGACCTTCCCAAAAACCACAAAGCCATTCATGGCCACATTCCAGTCACGAGAGCTGTCCCACCATGTCTCAGTAATTGTGACAAGATCATAGCCCTGGAATTGCATGCACACCTCCAGTTCCCCTTGTTCATGCTGCGTGCATTTACATAGAGGCATTTGAGTTGGGCTCCCAATATGTCTGTCTTTTTGGATGGAGCAACTATAACTCAACCATGTGGGCCTATGGTAGCTCTCTTGTTAAGCTGTGTTCCCTCTCTAGGTTCTGGGAATCCTTTGCCAGCTGTGGTGTTCAGCTGGTGTGAGTGGGTTGGCATGTCATCCCATACCTTATCTCCAGCATCCCTGATGATACCCCCCTTCCCCATCAAATCTAGTTTAAAGCCCGATCAATGAGCCCTGCCAGCTCTGATACTATGTAAGGCTTCCTGTTGCAAAGAAACCCGAAATTTTGGTGACGACACCAGCCACGGAGACACATTTTAATGGATGCTATACTTCTGTTCTCGTCACCATCAGTACTGCGGAGAATGGAGGAGAAGAGGACTTGCACACCCGAGTTCCTGATCATCCATCCCACTTACGAGTCCAGAGGAGGGCCGCAAGGATGATGAAGGGACTGGAGGACCTCTTCTATGAAGACAGGCTGACAGGAAGACAGTTGGGGTTGTTCAGCCTGGAGAAGAGAAGGCTCCAGGGAGACCTGATAGCAGCTTTCCAATACCTAAAGGGGAGCTACAGAAAAGCTGGGGAGGGACTCTTTTATCAGGGAGTGTAGTGAAAGGGCAAGGAGTAATGGCTTTAAACTAAAAGAGGGTCAGTTTAGTTTAGATAGAAGGAAGAAATTCTTTACTCTGAGGGTGGTGAGGCACTGGAACAGGTTGTCTAGAGAAGTTGTGGATGTCCCACCCCTGGAAGTGTTCAAGGCCAGGTTGGATGGGGTTTTGAGCAACCTGATCTAATGGAAATTGTCCCTTGCCTTGGCACAGAGGTTGGAACTGGATGATCTTTAAGGTCCTTTCCAACCCAAACCATTCTGATTAAATGATAAGAGCACACACAGCTAGTTTAGATGAAAAGCAGGTTTGCATCTTTATGGCTAGCATTGATCTTTATGATTACCAGAAAGCTACTTAGCAAATCTACTAGAAGACCCACAAGTTACCTTTAGTAATACTAGGTCATCATTCTTATATTTTCTTTCTAAAGTATTTATTTGTTAAAAAGAAAAAGGAGAAAGTTACACTCAATTTGATATGATGAAAGTTTAAAATCCAAGGGAAATCTTTGGTTTTTATTATCCAAGAGGCAAATAAGACAAAAAATCTAATCACAATAGTCCATTCTAGTTTTACATAGTGTAAAATCATTTTATAACCTTACATCATTGAAAATCTGCACACCATTCACCATACAATCTTTAGAAAAATTATAAGTACTCTTTGTAGGCACATTTTAAAAAATGAAAGGAATTTAAATATTTTGTACTGCTGGTGAACCAAATATTGATTTTTATTTTTTCTCTTCTTGATATAATAGTTCTTAATTTTTTACTCATCACAGAAACACAACATAATGGATGTTGAATAAACAGACTTAAGCTTTACAAGACGGTTCCATCTTTGAGAGAGAAGAGATACTAAATGAAAACAAAAAGCTTTCATTCCTTCCTAAAGCTGAGAACATGAAGAGTGGTATAAATCTATCATATTAACTAAAATCTTTACTAACAGGATGTAGGTCAGGAACAAAATGACTGGAGGAACAAAATGATGAAAACTCATCATCTTGCCTAGTAGGAGAAGGAAATAATAATAATAAAAAAAAAAAAAAAAAAAGAAGAGGAAGAGGAAGAAGGAAAAAGAGGGGGAGGGAAAGGGAAAGGGAACAAACAATTTGGGGAGCAGAGTAGATCTTAAACAGCAGGAATGGAGAAATTACATGTTAGTACAAAGAAAATCCCAGACAATGGATAATGGAGGAAACACACACACACAGTTTAAAAATGTTAGAAAAAGAAAAAAGGGTTTAAAAATTCACAGAATCACAGACAATTCAGGTTGGAATAGACCTCAGGATGTCATCAGGTTCAGCCTTTTGCTCACAGCAGAGACAGATGTCTCTGATGTCAGACCAGGTTTCTCTGGGCTTTGTACACTCAGACTTTGAAAACCTCCAAGGAAGGAGACTTCATAGCCTCTCTAGGCAAAGTGCCTCACTGCTGGTCTCTCCTCATGGAGAAATTGTCCCTTATATGCAGTTTAAACCTCTCTTATTTCAGCTTTTGCAGGTTGCTTCTCATCTTCCTACCATTCACAGCTGAGAAGAGCCTGGCTCCATCTCCTTGAGAACCTCTCTGGCACTTGGGGGGGCGGGGGGTTGTTACTGTTAGGCATCATCAGAACTATCCCTGCTGCAGGCTGAAATAACCCTGGTCCCTCAGCCTCTCTCCACAGAGCAAGTGATCTATCCCCACATCACTCTGGGGACACTTAGCTGAACTTGCTCCAGTTTGCATGTGTTTTTTCTTTATTAGGGACCAAAGCTGGACACAATATTACAGATGTGGTTTATTAACACCTTCTGTGCTTAGCAGAGGAGGATAATCACTGTTTGTATTGGCTGCCTATTGTCCTGTTCATGTAGCTCAGAGACTTGTTAGCCACTTTCTCTGGCTGAGGTTTAGCTTGCTGCTCACCAGGCCCCAGGGCCTTTTCTGCAGCACTACCTCACCTTATCAGTCCCAGTCTGTGATTTTGTAGGAGTTCCTCTGTTCCAAGGGCAGCACTTTGCATTTGTCTTTGCTAAATTTCACAAGGTCACTGTTGGCTCATTCCTCCAGCCTGTGCAATTCCCTCTGGCTGAGACCAGATGCATTCCCCTCAAAAGTATCAATTAGTCTCTCCTAACTTGGTATATGATACCAAGCTGATGAGTGAACTTGATGAGTGTGTGCTCTGTTACATCCTCTACTGCAGGTGTTAACAGGTAAAAGTTTTAATCAGTACAAGTCCCAGTACAAATCCCCGTGCTACCCCCCTTCTGCTGACCTCTATGTAGTTCATCACCCATTAACCATGACCCTTTGCGACTGACCATTCAACTAGTTTTATACCAGTTGTCCACCCCTCTAGACCATAATGTCCCAACTTGGATACAATAATATTTTGGAAGACAGTGTCAAAAGCCTTTCTAAAGCTAAGGTAAAGGACATCCTTCTTCCTTTATCTCCAAATTCAGTCATTTGATCGCAGATGACAGTCAGCTTCATCAGGTATTATTCATCCTTGTTAAACCCATTCTGGCTGTTCGCAATCACCCTCTTGTCCTCCACATGCCCAGAAATGTGTTGCAAGGGGACTCACTCCATTATTTTCCCAGGGCCCAAACTGAGTCCATCCAGATTGTATTTCTCTGGCTTTTGTTGCTGTTGTTGTTATTTTTTGTTTTGTTTTGTTTTGTTGTTTGAAGATACGTACAATCATTTGTCTATCTTCAGGGATTGTAGACTTCCCTTGCTCTTCAAAACATTTCAAACTTTAAGGTCTTGGAAAGATATGAGCCTGTTCTCTCACCTACCAGCTGAAAACAGCAAGAACTGAACAATCAATTTTTGTAGATCCAAAAAAATGTCAGTCAGATTTGGAGGTACTCAGTCCTGCCAAGAGCCACACCGTTCCAAAAGTAGCAAGAGAGGAGTCATTCTTTCCTACAGGGGGACAGTTCTGACCATCTTACAAAACTGAGACATGATTTTGCACTTTCGTTTAAGTTTTCTTCTGCTGTGGAAATAAGCTTTCACTCAAAATAATATTTCTGAGAGAACCTCAATGTGAGAAATATTTGTGGTTCAGTGAAAAATACAATACAGACATATAGTCAAACCTCAGTTATACAGATCTGTACTAGACATTGTATAAGAAAAAAGAAACTACCAAGTGCAAAACTAGGTGCTCAAACATTAACTTGGCAACAGATCAAGGTGTTTTAAATGAGACTAAAAGACAAGTTCTTCCCTAAGGAACAAAATCAGCTGGAGAAGAGACAGCTCATTTGTTACTTCAGTCATCAGAAGAGCTCAAAGTGAGAGTGGACAAATTATGACAAACTGAAGGACTGATGTCAACACTTCAGTTATAGCTTACAGTATGGATTTAGTATTACACATTTTTGGCTGAAAAAAGCACCAGTATTTCTGATAGTCGTTGGTCAGTATCTGTAAATAACCTGTATTACAGACACTTGGATTGTTGGTTTCCAAATCAAATACTGTATGAAAAAAAAATATAATAATAATAAATAAATAAATCATAGACAAACAAAGAACAAGCCAATGTCATCTTTGCATAACTGGGAAGGAAGAGCAAAATAATTAAATTAAAATATTGTAACAAAAAACACCATGACTATCTCATTGTCACAGAGAACTGTGACTCAGTCATTAAATACAATAGGTTTCTGGTCATGTCTGGAATTGCAAACAATCTTCTCACTTCTACCAGCAGAATTCCAAGATAAGACATTTTTATGATGGTAGAAAGAGACACCTAATGCCATTAGAATGATATCAAGCAAATGGCTCAACAGTATAATCCAAAAAGTTAAAAAGTGCCACCATTAAAAAAATAATAAAAATAAAGTAAAAAAATAAACACAGAGATGTTCTAAGATTGCAGATTATCTTCTCTTCATTGTTGAAAATCATCTAATTTGTATAAGTCTAAGATAATTTTAAGTTATTGCAAAAGAGATAGTCTAAAAAATAAAATAAAATAATAATAACATTTGCCAAGTCAAAAATATAAAAAAAAATGTACAAGAAAACTTACTGGGTGAAGACAATTTTTGGAAAAAAAAAAAAAAGTAAATTTAAATTCCTTATTTTGAAACGAAATAAAAAATACAGAAGTCACAGAAGTCAAAGCTCATGAAAATTTTATAAATAAAATTGCATCAAAGAAAAGTATCTTCTTGTATCATACCATAAGGTCAGTGGGATGACTTGCTTTCAATATTTTGTCAATATCCTGCTTTCAAATTATCTGCAGGTAGATTTACAGACCTAATTATTCGGTTTTAAAAGCCTGAAAATTTTTGAATATTTTTTTCCCTCTGTGAACTGCTAAAGGTAAATTTAGCTGAGAACTGCTTCTAATTCTGTATTTAGATTATACAACTGGGTAAATGAATGCACAAAGTGTAAAGGAGCTACAAATTTCTCTGATGCTGTATGGTTTGTTGTGGTTTTTTGTTTATTTCTTTGAATAGATGTTTCTGAAAATTCATTTGACAATAACAGTTTGGTACATTCACAAGTAATCTAGATAAAAAGTCATACATTTTATATAAAAGATGGGCACTAAGATAAGATAAAATGCAAAATTATGTGTCTATCTCCTATTCAGTTCAAGAGCAGGCAGGCATCCAGATATCTTTCAATACATGGGCTTAATATCACTTACGCAAAGCCACAAAGGAAGTTTTTGGCAAAGCAGGGAATTAATCTGTAGTCCAGTGTAGCAGCACAGCTGTTTTTATGTAATCATATATTATGTACATGAAGTGACAATTTTTCAAAGAAACCTACAGAAACTTCATCTGATAATGAAATCTGTTATTTTGGAACCAATCTCTTGGACTCTGCCATGTACAAAACCGCCACATGGCAAGCTGTGGAAACAACAGTCACATGCTTCTTTTGTCTTTTATTCTATAGGTCTGATTTGGCACTAATTCATTCTTATAGTTTATCAAAGCGTCTTTCTGAAACTCTGACAATACCTTATTGGTCACATGTTGTGAAGGCTCCTGGTGCCTTCTGTGCACTTTTGTATCTGGGCTGCAGTGACATTATTTGCTGACTGATGTTTCAGTGAAGACTGATAGGAATGCTGAGCAGAGTTGCCTTCAGGGCAAATTGTGTTAACCAAAGTTCATTAACCCTAGAGAATGGGACCCTGAGTCAGCTACAACTATGAGGTGAATCTGTCTAGACCTTTTCCTAATTCTGTATGCTCTAAAGAATACTGGAATGCTTCTAAAATAAAATAAAATAAAATGATGACAAAAATAAAATAAAATAAAATAAAATAAAATAAAATAAACATAAAGGAAAGCTTAGGAAAAAAAAAAAGAAAAAAGAAAAACAGTTGAAGTTAGCAGGTTTGAGAGAATAGAAATAGAGATTTGTACCTGCTTTAGCTGCTATTGGGATCTTTCAGGCAGATGTTTGCTCCCAGTCTTAGTTTTACATAACTGTATTACTTTTTGATCTGAGCTAAACAGTGCTGCAATTCCCTGTTGTCCCTCAGACAGTCCTTTTCATTAGCTCTAAGGTTTACTGCTCCATTCTGCTGTCAGTTCCTCTGCTTGAGCTGCAAGCTTGCAGCTCCATGTTGTGAATTTCCTACTTGCTAAATCTCAAAGTTTTTTCATCCTGCTTGACTGCTCAACAGAGAAGGACAAGTCCCCTCTTTTCACAAGAGATACAGTTTACCCAGTAACTCCTCTCTTTAAAAGATCCATTATCACTGAAAAGTTAAAAACAAAAAAATAAGAAAGAACAACAACAACAACAACAACAAAATTTCTCACCCAAAACAAAGAGGTATTTTAGAAATTCCAGTATCATCAATTCATTCTTAGCAGTAAAGGCACATAACTTGCAAGCAGGAATGAACAACAGCCTTGCAATTCCTAATGTTAGATGAGTGACAAGTACCAGAATTAGTTAGGTAGTAGGGTGGTTTTACTCTTTAGTACTTACTTTAGTCTGTGGTGGTTTTACTCAGGTGGGCGGCCAAGCTCCACCACAACTGCTCTCTCACTTCCCCTGCTCAAAGAGGAATGGGGAGAAAATATGATGAAAAGGGCTCAAGGATAAGGACAAGGACAAGGATAAAGGACAAGGACAAGGACAAAGATAAGGAGAAGGAGATCACGCAGTAATTATCATGACGGGCAAAACAGACTCAGCATAGGGAGACAGTAAGATTTATTACCTATTACTAACAAGCTAGAGAAGTGAGAAACGAAGGAAAGAAACCAAAAGCGCCTTCCCCCCCATTCACCCTCTTCCACCTCCTCCCCCCGAGCGGCACAGGGGAACGGGGGAACAGGGGTTATGGTCAGTCTATAGCGCTTCTTCTCTGCCACTCCTTCTCGATCACTCTTGTCCCCTGTGCTGTGCTTCCCACAGGCAGCAGCTCTTCAAGAACTGCTCCAGATATGGGTCCATACCACAGGGTCCATCCCTCAGGAGCAAACTGCTCCAACCTGGGCCCCCCACTGGCAGCAGCTCTTGCCAGGTCACCTGCTCCTGCGTGTTCTCCTCTCTATGGGCTACAGGTCCAGCCCGGAATCTGCTCTGGCAGGGATCTTCCACAGGCCACAGTCTCCATCAGTGCAGGTCCACCTGCTCCACCGTGGTCTCCTCCATGGGCTGCAGTGTGGAACCCTGCTCCACGGTGGTACTCCATGGGCTGAAGGGGGACATCCTGCTTCACCATGGTCCTCACCACAGGCCACAGGGGACTTCTGCTTTGGCGCCTGGAGCACCTCTCCCCCTCCTTCTTCACTGACCTTGGCGCCTGCAAGGCTGCTCCTCACTCCTCTCACTCTCCCAGCTGCTGTGTGGCGCAGCATTTTTTTCCCCTGTCTTAAATATGCTCTCACAGAGGCTCAAAGAACATCACTTATTGGCTCAGCTCTGGTCAGCAGTGGGGCCCTTACCTAACATGGGGCAGCTTCTAGATCCTTCTCACAGAAGCCACCCCTATGGCCCCCTGCTACCAAAACCTTGACACATAAACCCACTACAGGGTCGATGTCTAGACTGGCATAGCAGTATGAGACAATTTAATTCCATTAACAAATTACTTCTATATACTCCACAAGAAGGAAATGCACAGGCAGTGGAAGCAGGGATACTTGGCCTGGGAAGAGTACAGGGATGCAGTCCAGATATGTGGGGATGGGATTAGGAAAGCCAAGGCACAGATGGAACTGACCTTGGCAAGGGATGCAAAGAATAACAGGAAGGGATTCTATAGATACATTGGTCAGAAAGGAAAAGCCACTGAGAGTGTACCCCCCCCCCCCCGATGGATGAGAAGGGTGAAATGGTAATGACAGAAATGGAGAAGGCTGAGGTACTCAAAAACTTCTTTGCCACGGTCTTCACTGCCAATCAGGCTTCCCAAGTCTTTCATTTCCCTGAACCCATAGATGGTGGCTGGGGGAGCAAAGTCCGACCCACTGCAAGTGAAGAGCAGGTTCGAGACCACCTGATGAAACCAAACAGGTACAACTCTATGGGATCTGATGACAGGCATCCCAGAGTCCTGAAGGAATTGGCTGGTGTAGTTGCCAAGCCTCTATCCATCATATTTGAAAAGTCATTGTAGTCAGGCAAAGTCCCTAGTGACTGGAAAAAGGTCATCACTCCCATTTTAAAATAAGGTATAAAGGAGGACCTGGGGAACTACAGACTGGTGAGCCTCACCTCTATGCCCGGAAATATCACGGAACAGATCCTCCTGGAAGCAATGTCAAGGACATTGCAGGACATGCAGGACAAGTGAGGTGATCCAAGACAGCCAGAATGGCTTCAACAAGCGTAAATCATGCCTGACCAATCTGGTGGCTTTCTATGATGGAGTGACTGCATAAATTGACAAGGGAAGACCGACCGATGTCATCTACCTGGATTTCTGTAAGGCCTTTGACACAGTCCTACATGACATCCTGGTCTCCAAATTGGAGAGATATGGATTTGGTGGGTAGACCACTCAGTGGATAAGGAGTTGGCTTGAAGATCACACCCAGAGAGTGGTATTCAATGGCTCTATGCCCAAGTGAAGGCCGGTTATGAGTGGTGTCCCTCAGGGATCTGTTCTGGGACTGGTATCTTTAGCAATGACCTAGACAGTGGGATTGAGTGCATCTTCAGCAAGTTTTCGGATGACACAAAACTGAGTGGTGCAGTCAATACAACAGAAGGAAGGGATGCCATCCAAAGGGACCTGGAAAAGCTTGAGAAATGGGCCCACATGAACCTAATGAGGGTCAACAAGGCCAAGTGCAAGGTGCTGCACCTGGGTCAGGGCAATCCCAGACATGAGTACAGACTGGGAGAAGAACTCATTGAGAGCATCCCTGCAGAGAAGGACTTGTGGGTTCTGGTGGATGAAAAGCTTGACCATGAGCCAGCAGTGTGTGCGTGCAGCCCAGAAGGCCAACTGCATCCTGGGATGCATCAAAAGAGCAGTGTCCTGCAGGTCGAGGGAGGTGATGGTCCCTCTCTACTGTGCCCTTGTGAGTTCCCACTTGCAGTACTGTGTCCAGATCTGGGACCCCCAGCACAAGAAGGATGTTGATCTATTTGAACAAGTCCAGAGGAGGGCCATGAAGATGATCAAGGGGTTGGAGCACCTCTCATATGAAGAAAGGCTGAGAGAGCCTCATTGTGACCTTTCAGTACTTAAAAGGGACTTATAAAAAAGATGGAGAGCAACCTTTTGCTCAATCAGATAATGATAAGAAGAGGGGGAATGTTTCTAAACTAAAAAAGGGGAGATTTAGATGAGAGGTTAGGAGGAAATTCTTCACTCAGAGGGTGGTGAGGCACTGGAACAGGTTCCCCAGAGAGGTTGTGGATGCCCCGTCGCTGGAGGTGTTCAAGATCAGGTTAGATGAGGCCCTGCGAAACCTGACTTAGTGTGTGGCATCCTTGCCTATGGCAGGGGGCTTGGAACTAGATGATCTTTAAGGTCCTTTCCAACCTGAGCCATTCTATGATTCTATGATAAGATCTAGGTTGCTCTGAAGTAAAGCTCCACACTTCAAATAACTTTTTTCTCTTTTCTGATGCAATTATCAATGATTTGACTCACTGTTTTGGTAAGCAGCATCTCCTTCCTCCTCAAATCTAAAAATAGATTTTCTTTATTATTTTAAATTTCCCTTTTTTCCTGTACAGAAAATCAGAAAAAAAAATACCTGATATGTGTGTTTTGTTTGTTTGTTTGTTTGGTTTTTATCAGTAGCTTCACTGAATCTGCATTTGTTCTTCAGTTTGATGATAGAGAAGAGTCAGTAATATGTATTATAAAGTTAGCTCTGCTCCATGCTGCAGTTACTGAAAATAGTAGCTTATGCTGAAGCATAGAGTTAAACAGCTCACTTGCCCAAATGATGTATTTTCTTCCTTATTGCAAATCACAGCTGAGAGGTGGATAAAAGACCTTTATTAAGTTACATTGGCTATGACTTACCCACAATTAAGATGCCCTCCAGTGTAAGTTCTCTGCTCCTTAAGGTATACAGTATTTCTCCATGTTTCTTCTGCTTAATAGATAGTAAGTTATGTTTCTCTATTTAAGACATCAAAACTATTCTCACATATATCTTCAAACATGAGATCTTTTTAGACAGGAACACATAAGAATACGGCACTAAAATAAGATCAGAAATTGTTTCAATAGAGAAAAATGGTCTCAGAGATGTTCATGTAACGCTAACTGTGCAGCTGTTTTTACTCTTGCTTTCTATACCGTGATTATTTAAGCTTCTTATATACCATGGCATGTATAGTGCTCTGAACAAAACGTGATAATCCTCACTATGTTATCTAGAGAATGGCTGTGTTGCAGCTATCATATCTCACTAATACTATTTGTCATAATGTGTTCATCTTTTAAGATACTGAATAATTTAATTTGTGCACAGAGCTTAAGCTACTTGTTTAAAGCATAGTTAGAAGTGCCTGACTCCACAAGAATTTCTGTTGTCCAATAATCATTTCACTGAACAATTCATTTAGCTAGCATTTCTAAAGATTTCCAACAAAAAGTCTTGAATGAAGAGATGCATGCTTTGTGTCTTTCCTAGCCTACATGCATTTATTCACTTTTTTTTTTTTTTCAGTCTCTTCCATGTATGTCTCCTATTTTAGGTACTTCCCAGCAATTTTCTTACTATTGCATCTGAGGTGTGGACTGATGTACTTCCCCTAGCCTTCTCCGTTCTTGTGATGACCTGATGCTTCACATGGCACCCCAACACATCCTTCTGCCTTACACTCCTGACAGTCATGTTAATTTATATCAGTTACTTTTCAATTTACCTCTTAGCTACTTATTCCCATTGGAGCCTGGCAATAAGATATTCAGACTGGGGTACACCATCACGCCTATCAGGTATGAGATTACAGGAATTCCAGAATTTGCTTGATTTGATTTTGTAACTCCCAGGTAGTACTATATCTCTTTAGATAAACAGAAAACAACAAAAACAACAAGAATGTTTAACTTAATTGTATTGTAAGTGAGATTCTGTCTCCCTTTCTGTCAATCTCTACCTTGGCTCCATGAGGTGTGTCCCTGCTGCAGGAAAGGTGAATACAAATCACACAGAATCACTGCTCTCCTGAAAGCTTTCTGGTTCCTGTTGCAGATTATTTATTATTATTTGGCATTAGTAACAGAATCCTGAGTATCATTACCTTACTTAGACCTCCAATGAGGTCCCACCAATAGTGATTCATATTAATCCCAACTGACCACATAAAAATCTAGGTATTCAGGGAAGTATTCTGATCACTGCTTAATCATTGTCAATGGGGATACTGGGTTCTCCTTTTTCTCCTTTGATCTGTCACTTTACAACAGAAATTTTAGTTCTGGCTTTAAATGCATAGTCCTAAACTAGGAATACTCAATTCATTACTGGAATTCTCAAGGTCACTCAGTTTATTCTTAATACTAAGGATTTCTGTAGTATGATATTCTGCAAATTTCACCAGAACACTCTAATGTTTTGTGTTGAGGTCATTAATTAAAATGTTTCAATATATCAGTATTGAGATATTTTATTTTTGGAGATCCTGAAGAATGATTTTCCTAATTATTTTTCCTTTTGGTGTAACTAAATGTAATCTGTTCTTTAGTCAGATTCTTGTCCAATTTACGTTTCTGGTAATAAATTATTTCATGACATTGAAACGGATGAGTTTTACTACATTCATTTTCTCAAAAAAAAAATAAAAAAATCTATGTATTTCCTGGCTGAATTATCTGTGTTCTCATTTTCAATACCTAAATACCTGAATACCAAGATTTTCATTTGGTCAATAGGAATTACATATGAATCACCAAAATTGTTTTGTGGTTCCATCATATTTATTTTATGTTATTTTTTTAATGAAATCCTTCTGATTAAGTATTTAAACATTCTTTTTTCTTTTGCAAGCACCATTTTTTAGCTTGAACATAAACGTATCCATTTTTTATATAATAGTTACTAATGTCTTATATTTTCACTTTTTGCTATGTGACCCATCACACATAAATAAATAAATAAAACATGAAGAGAATTGGCAATAGAAAAACTTTGGAAGGATGTGTGGTTAAGGAATATAAATAAGTTTCAGAGGGAGGAAGAGAGAGGAGTGAATAGTTTGCTGACATTCAACTAAACTATAATCATTCTTTTTCCAAAGAGGTAATTGCTATTTACAGGAGTTCTAGGTCATGACACCATCTTGCACCCAACTTAGAAGAAATACCTGAACAATACAGCACACCATGAGACCTGGGCTGTGAATGAGCAGATCTTCAGGCTTCCTAAAGTGCACTGCATCATTAAAAATAAATCAAGGCCTGTAAAAGTTGACATACTGTAGCTGTTTTCCTCACCCCACCTGCTTTAATTTGACATATTTTCAGAGGAAAGTCACCATTCATTTCATATCTAGACTTGTCAAATCCTTTTCCTTCACTTAATACCAGTGGAGTCAAGATTCTTACCATGGCTTACTGAAAATCTGTAACAAGCAGACAACTGATTGTATACAATAATTAAGTGGGGGAAAAATTAAGAATATAACTGAGTAAATATTAAAAGGTTTAAATCGGAAAAAAAAAATCACCATTCAAAGCATTAGAATTCCATGTTTAATGGTAAATTAAAAGTAATTGATGATTTTCAAAATAGAAATCTAACAGTATTATCAGTGAAAGCTTTGTAAAATCTTGCAGTGTCACAAACGGCAAATATCTGAAAATAACCCATCATCTAATTCTGGTGTGCAGTAAACTTTCCTGTAATAGGTAAAGGAGGTTCAAGAAGCATGGAAACACAGTTCTGTCACCTGAGGGAAAGAAGGGTAACTACTTTTGACAGCTAACTGCAGTCAAGCCTTCTGTATGTTAGTATGGCAGCAAAATGATAGCTGTTTAGGAATG
Source organism: Cygnus atratus (assembly GCF_013377495.2). Classification (NCBI taxonomy): domain Eukaryota; kingdom Metazoa; phylum Chordata; class Aves; order Anseriformes; family Anatidae; genus Cygnus; species Cygnus atratus. The sequence goes on along the minus strand of NC_066363.1, from coordinate 100,202,646 downwards.
GATGGCTCTCAGACTTTGGTCAGCAAATCCATCATGAGCCTAATAGACAAAATCTGTCAGGGAAAATTATTATTATTATTATTTTGTGAGGGAAAAAAAAAAAAAAAAGGTTTTGAAAACCATTGTATTGGGTTTACTTCACAAAATTTTGGTAACAGGGGCACTGCAGCAGTGGCCTCTGTGAGGAGTCCAGCAGCTGGCCCCTGTTAGAGCCAGCTCCAGCCAGATCCAAAAGGGATCCGCTGCTGGCCAGAGCCAAGACACAGAGAAACACTGGTTGGGCCTCTGGGAGAGCAGATTTAAGAAAGGGGGAAAAAAACTTGCTGCACCACAGCAGCTGGGAGAATGAGGAGTGAGAACCAGCCCTGCAGACCCCCACGCAGCAGGAGGTGCTCCAGGCACGGAGCAGAAGTTCCCCTGAGGCCTGTGGAGAGGCCCCTGGTGGAGCAGGCTGTCCCCCTGCAGCCCATGGGTCCCACATGGAGCAGATCTCCACGCTGTAGCCCGTGGAGGAGCCTCCGGTGGAGCAGGTGGATGTGGCCTGGAGGAGGCTGCGGCCCATGGAGAGCCCCTGGCAGGAACAGGCCCCGGGCCGGAGCTGCAGCCCATGGAGAGGAGCCCACGCAAGAGCAGGGGGTCTGCCACACATGAGGGACCCCTTCTGGAGCAGTCTGTTCCCAAAGGATTACCTCATGGTACAGACCCATTATTGGAGCAGTTCTTGAAGTTCTGCTGTCTCTGGGAAGCCCACATAGGATCAGTTCAGGAAGAATGGTGTCCTGTGGAAGGTACCCCACGCTGGAACAAGGCAAGGGAGTGAGAAAGGAGCAGAAGAGAAAAAGTGTTATGGACTGACTGCAACCCCAAGTCCCCAGTCCCCTTTGCCACACAGGGGAAGAAGGTAGAAGTGGGAGGATGGGGGGAAGGTTTTTTTATTTTGCTTTCAGTTTCTCGCTGTTAGTCTGTTAGTGATAGGAAATAAATTATATTAATGGCTCTATGCTGTGTCTCTTTTGCCCATGACAGTTAAAGGGGAGTGATCTCCCTGTCCTTATACCCTTGAGCCCCTCTTTTCCATCATATTTTCTTTCCCTCTTCCTTTGAGCAGGGGGATTTAAAACAGTGTGGTGGAGTTTAGTTGTCCATCAGGGTGAAACCATTACAAAAGCTTAGCTGAAAAATGCATAACCATGCTTCAAAACGGGTTCTATTTTCATGTTCAAACAGTAGTTTTTCAACAGTATATGAAAATGTAATATTTAGATGCACTTTAAGAACATTGGAAGGATGACTTTTTCCGAATTTAGCCTTTTTTTTTTTTAAGCAATTAAAAATGATAGGTTCTGAATAACTTTCAGAGAAACAACCTGAAAGAAGACAGAAAATAAGCAAGGAAAATCTGTCTCCTGAGAACTATTTTTTTAAAGTAAAATCCTAAATAATCAGACTAATGTTCATAAGGAAAAAGATACTAATTCAGATTAAATATATGTGGAACTGTCTGCTCAACCCATGACACCGCCATGCTTGAAAAAAGAAATCTTGAAGAAATACTTGGGCAACAAATTAGGTTTTATATTAATCTCAGTGTCTACAAAATATATTATTACCGTATGATTTTGACTTTGGTGAGGGTTCAGTCTCAAGCAGATCCAAGTCTCCCTTGTTACTTAATATTTTCATTGTTTTAATAAATTAAGTTATCACTGAGACAAAGTTGAAGAGAGAAATGCTGCTACTCAGCGAGGGCAAAATCCCATGGAGCTATGTGAAACCCATCTGCTGTGTTCAGCCTGCATTCACTGTAGAAAACAGTGAGTTAGAACTATAAATTTTTATGGACCTTACTGTGCAGGAAAGCTGCTTCTAACCATGCTGCAAGTCTCCATTACTACAACTAAAACCTTCGAATCTACATGCTATGAATGAGTTGATTGCCATGACTACCTTTGATCTGCAACCACTGCTTTTATAAAAGAGAGGACTGATTCATGAAGGACTCCATAACCGTATAAGACAGTTTAATAACATGAAATAAGCTCAGCTAGAAAAGAGGGAGCAGGTGCCTAGCTCTGTCAAGATACAGACACAGCTAGCTTCTTCCTTTGACATCTATTAGACATAATGGCACCAACAAGGACTGCCAGGGTTGAGCAACTCACATATGAAGAAACTGACTCTCATACATTTTAGGAAGAACAGAGGAAACAGACATAGGAAGTACAAAGCTGTAACAAGTACTGAACTGCAAATTTGCTTTATAGGATTGTACTGGAACCGATGCTACAGAATATGCAACTACATCAGACTGGTTGCCACAATACAGCTTTATTACAGCCACTAGAAACATCCCGATCACAGTAAGTATGGTCAGAACTCAGATCTGCTTACTTGTAAAACTCATGCCAACAGAACTAGCACTTTACTATCTTCCAGCAATATACTCATATACTGTGTGGACTCAATCCAGTAGTAGGCAGCAATAAATATGCATGCTAGATAGAACATAAAAATATTCTGGCTTTCCCCAAACACATCAACTGAAATTGCCTGTGAGAAAATTAAAGACTTGACAGGAAAAAAAATGCAATTAAGCTTACTCAGGTGTATTTGCATGTAGTCTGAATGAACAATAGGACACAGTGATAGTGCCAATAATTTTACATGGAACTATGGAATGGACAATAGAAGAATCACATACTCATTAAAAACACATTAAATCTATACCTCAATGTTTTGAAAAAGAAGGCAAAACACTCCCACCAAAACTGCTCCTTTCAGAATTTTAAAGCTAAAATAAGTGTAAAGAAAACAAACAATTAGATGGAAAGATTTTTTTTCTTTTTTCTTTTTTTTTAAAGTAACATAATAGATTATGTGAATTTTATGCAAAATACTCAGCACCTGACAATTTTTTTTGAAATAAATTACGAGTTTAATACAAATGATATAGGAATTTTATCCACTCCTATTCAGTAGAGACAACTTAGTCATGACTCATAATAATTTCAAATGTTTTAATGGAAAATCTAGACAATTAATCTTCTGTGACTGTAAGTGTAATAGTCTCATTAAAGTTAACAAAAAGTAACAATTTATATATATTCTTTATTAATTTTATACTAATTTGATCCCAAAGTAGTTTTTTTTTTTTTTTTTTACATTTTGCACACTCATCCACATTGTCTACATAAAAAGTCCAGTGTCATTACTAAATTCACAAATTAATACAGCACCAAAACAGCTAGAAACATCTCATCAAATATTTCAGTCTTTAATATCAGAATTAGAACAATGTATTTTGTATTTTAAATATGCTAATACAGTTGATAATTCTATTCATTGTACACCTGCAATTTAAGTTTCTCTGTGCAAACCATAGCAGTTTCTTGAAAACAAGATGAATTATTCAGAGTTCCTAATGAATTCAAAACCACAAATCATGTTTCACTGCTTTCAAACTCGCAGTATGATGGCCAAGAAGCTTGCTGTAGGTGTTAATTAATGGCAGCATTAATTGTTAATTAGAAAGTGTTAAAATGGTAACAGAAATTAATTCTGAATAGATTCAGGCTTTGCTTAGGTGTAAAGTGACTGGCATATCTTCTAGACAACTTTTTTATTAAGTTACTCTCTTGTGCAGAATCAGAATACAGTCATGGCCACTGGTCTTATTTGGCTCAATCTGGGCAGGTATTAATTTACTCCTCTTCTGGAAAGACAAAAGTTTCAGGCAATCCATTTCAATATTCTAGTACTTGTGACAAGACCACATAAGATATTACAACAGAAAGCTAAATAGCAGCAGTGGACTGGGAACACATAAAGAAGCCATTCATCCCCCCACTAGCATTTTCCAAGTCTTCCTCCTCTTTAGGTCTGAGTCTGAGAAGGAGTAAGGTTCAGGGCTCAGGGGGAAAATTTCTCCATACCAAGAATTCTCTTCCTTTTAGATGTCCCAAATCACTTGAGTGTAATACCCAGGCTACATAGTGAAACGTACATCACTTTATTTTTAGAGTGCCACTGGGTGCTGAATAAACCTTACAAGGAAAACTTCTGTTAGAACAAAAAACTTAATGACAGCATGATGTCTTTACCAACAATAACTATATAGGTACATATTATCGAAACAAAATTACAATATAAAGAGTCAGGGATACTTGAAGTATCATCACACTTAAAATGATATATGCAATTATGATTTCTTAAATGTGATGCTAGGTTATGAAATACAGGGAAGTTCAGTAACAAACTTGGTGTTCAGTTGAATACTAAAATTGTATCCTTTCAGTAACAAGACTAGCATTTATTTCACAGCAATTTAATCCTTAGAAATTGCAAGGATGAACACATTTTACTTCAGAAATAGTCACCAACCTTTATTTATGTTTCAGACTTTGAGATTCTAAAGTGAATCATAAATAGTTCATGCAAGTATTGTTCTATGGTACCCATCTGGAAGAAGAATATTTTCTCCTTAGTTGATTAAAACTTTATTGACCTTACTGTCTGTCAGGTTCTGCTAAGGGGATTTTTGCCAAGCAAATTTTTAATATTGTGCTTGCCAAAATGCATCAACAGATTCTGTAAAGGGTAATCGTAAAACCATGGGGAACATTTAATATTACAGCAAAGACCATGGCATTTACATTTTAACTTTTGCTTACTTTCAGATTTTCTGCAGTTACAATGGGAAAATGAAATGCAGACAACACAAACACCCTTGCATAAAATGATGAAATGCCATAAGGTTGATAATTAGGGATGTCATTGCCTGACTGACAGTAATTCCAAAGTGAATTTCCTTATTAATAACTAATAGTTTATGACAGAAAACTTCCTAGGAAAAAAACTCCTTTTTTTTTTTTTTTCTCTGACAGACGAATAATTTTTGGAAACACTCGTGTGCAATAGGTTTTTGAACAACCTGAGCCCTGAGGTCGGTGAGAACTTCTGAGAAGGAGCTTAAGGACCTTTTCTCAACAGGAAGCACAAAGGTTTGACTACTAGGTTGCTCTGCAGGCAAGAGAGAGCAGAGGTTCATGCAAGACCCTGAAGCATCTCTATGTATGTTCTGAAATCCCACTAAAGAGAGGGCAGCAAAGCCACTTGTAATTGAAGGCAAGGCAGAATGCAGCAGAACGCAGAAAACTTTGCTCCAGAGTAAAAGGCATTTTAAGGAACTAAAAACTTCTGACTGTATTCTTCAGTCATGTTTAAACATTTTTTTTTATTTTTCCCCAGAGAGAAATGATGGTGTTAACAGCTAATTGTGAGACACAAAGTCAGTATTTGTACCCTAAAATATATTTATATTGAGGTTTATCAGCATATTATATCTGCTCTTATTCTCTTGACCCCTCCAAACCCTCGGGGTTCTTTCAGCCTATATAAATTCCACTCTGCTCTTTATAGGGTATAAATCTGATGCTACCCATATGTCTAGTCTTTGTCCAGTCAACCTAAAAATAGTTATCTTTAAAGCAAGGGTGACTTGGAAAGTCCTGATATTGTCCAGCCTATCACAGCTAGTTGGGATGGCTTAATACAGAGAGAAATGCCGTGGAGAATTTAGAAAAAGCAGTCTCTAGTCTGAGAGTGCAGATGAACTCCTGAACTTCAACATAAGTAATGTTCAAAAATAAATAAATGAATAAAGTCATTTATTTTGTTCTTATTAAAGAGAAATCTTATAGTTTCCATTCTTTTCAAATAATAGGCTTCCAGGAAGGGAAAGAAAATAGAGGGGGTGGGGTTTTAGTTTTTTTTTTTTTTTCTAAATAAAAAGCACCAAAGTCAAAAGAGTTCACAAATGGATGTAAAAGAAGTATCACCACAGAAAAAAATGATAAATCACTGTTTAAATGTAACGTTTAGAATTTTTGAATGTCGTGAAGGAGAAGACAAGAAGTCTTTGCTGAACTGTCTGCCCTGGTTAACTTGCAAAGAACTTTTACTCCCCTACATCATCAACAGTACCAATTTCCAGCTTTTCTTCTCTTCAAAGGCTCATTTATCTTCCTTTACACCTCTCTCAGTGATACTTTCCTCCTAAGTGCTATACAAATACAACACCATAACAATTTGCAGCCACAAGAGTTACCCTCAAGAGAGAGAAAAGAGGAAATGCAGCTACACAATAGGGCAATATTACCCAACACGATAGGGAATCCTCATGTTTCCATGTAGACTCACCAATGATTACAGTATTGTGGAGGCCATCCAGAGGTATCTCTAATTTGACTCAGCATAGAACAAGCATTCTCTTAGCTTTTGGGGCAGTTGCTGCATTGCACCGATAACAATGCACAGCCCATGTATTTTAAACACAAATGCATGGGCAAATGCATGCTCTTCATTGTAGCCACAGCAGCAACTGTACTTTACACATGAAAGTTACATACTTGGACTAGCAGAAAGAAATAAAAAGTAAACATTTGGTCCACTACATGTGTTATTTAAAGACAAAGACAAAGTTTTATATATTTTTATTTATCTATAGCATTATTCAATGTTCCACAAGGCAAAGCTTCCTTTTTTTCAGGCTACGCCCTCCTTTATTTTCTTACAGCTGTTTCATTGACAGTCAGGAGGAGGTTCATCCCTTTTCCCAGACCATTCTGCTTGAGGGATTTGACAAATGGGAGCTATAGTGAATTAGAGAGGACAATGTGGAAAAGAGCACAGTAAAATAGCTGGGGAAAAAAATAGTTTAGTTAGACTGGCAACAGCTTCTGTCTTGTGAAAGACCAAAAATACCTCACCTGAGGTTTCTGTTCAAAAATCACTTGCCCATATGCAGTCTGTTACCACATCTGTTCAGAAAAAAAAATAGGTCACAGATATGTAAATAAGGAAATTAAAGTAATATAATAATCAACACTGCATCCATAATTTCTGACCCAAATAAGATGGTGACCTCTAGAGCCGTTAAATCTGCTATTAGGTAGCAGAGATCCAGCAGTGGAAAAAATAATATTTGTATGAACCACCTACCAAAAAAAAAAAAAAGTGACAAACAAGTGTCACAAAAAATGTTTATATATACAGATGTGACGCAATATCTAGTTTAGGTAACCTGTTTTATTTTGTGCAGCAGCAATGATTGCTGCCGTTCCTACATTATATTTACACCACTGTTCTGTTTTCTTTAACACCACTCTGCAGTTATAACGACACAGGAATCACTAGCACACCTGCAGCTGATATACCCAAAGCAGGGATCATACCTTCTAATTACAGAGTAAGTTCTTAACTTCCTTGAGGTTAGATTTGAGCCCAAAAATTCACTACTTATATCAAAATTTAGGTGACCTACTTAAGCTCTGTGCTGATTTCTCCATATTCCCCCTCGGAATTCTTCTCAGAGTCCTCAAGGAGACAGTGGTAGCTGTAAGATTTAGTATATGAAAGATAAAATTCTGAATTAGATGCTTTTTACTGCATGCTATAAGCTGTTGGGAAGCTTTGCTTGTACTTTGTAAGTTCCCACAATCAATCTCATGCCGTAAGCTGAGCTTTACAATGGCTCAACCTTAGTGGACTTGAGACTAACACATTTGTAACTATTTGTGTCATCATAAAACATTATTTCTGCATTACACTTTGTCAGCATCCCTTGGGATGCCTTTAAGGTAATTCAAACACACAAACTGCTATTCTGAATTAGAACTTTATTCCAACTATACTGAAGAAGTTTTATTTCAGCTATTTATTTTTTTTTCTTTAACAGAACTGCCTGAGAACACTAGCATTGGAGAGAGGATCCATATTTGCTAGGTATGCTATTGCGAAAGTCTAATGGATAGTGGAGACTAACATAGGAAAATCAGGGTCTGAATGAAGTCACGCCATCACTGAGTGATGCAGTGCCGGACATGCTAGAACTTCAATATGAACTAGAGTCAAAGGCAGTAATGTGGTATGCCACAACTGAAACTGCTAATGCATTTTTCTCCATCCCCCTGGCAGCAGCATGCAGGCCACAGTTTGCTTTCACTTGGAGGGGCATTCAGTACACCTGGAATCGACTGCCCCAGGGGTGGAAACACAGCCCTACCATTTGCCATGGACTGATCCAGACAACATTGGAACAGGGGGATGCTCTTGAACTCCTGCAGTACATCAGTGACATCACTGTGTGGGGCAACACAGCAGAAGAAGTTTTTGAGAAAGGGAAGAAAATAATCCAAATTCTCCTGAAAACTGGTTTTGCTATTAAACAGAGTAAGGTCAAGGAACCCACACAGGAAATCCAGTTCTTGGGGGTAAAATGGCATGATGGATGTCACCATATTCCAATGGATGTGATCAACAAAAAAACCTGCTGTGTCTCTGTCAACTAGCAAAAAAGAAACACAAGCTTTCCTAGGCCTTGTGGGATTCTGGAGAATGCATGTTCCAGGCTATAGTCAGCTTGTGAGTCCTCTATATTGAGTGACTCAAAAGAGGGATTATTTTGAGTGGAGTCCCAAGCAACAACAGGCTTTTGAACAAATCAAACAAGAAATAGCCTGTGCAATAACGCTTGGGCTTGCCCATACCAGACCAGCTGTGCAAAATGTACTTTACACTGCGGCTGGGGAGCATGGCGTCACCTAGAGCCTCTGTCAAAAAACACCAGGAGAAATTCGAGTTCGACCTTTGGGGTTCTGGAGCCGGGGCTATCAAGGATCAGAATTACAATTACACCCCAACTGAAAAGGAGATACTAACAGCAAATGGCGGGGTTCGAGCAGCTTCAGAAGTTGTGGGTACAGAAGCACAACTCCTGTTGGCCCCACAGCTACCTGTGTTACATTGGATGTTCAAAGGGAGAATCCCCACTACACACCATGCAACTGACGCTACGTGGAGTAAGTGGGTAGCGTTAATTACGCTGTGAGCTTGAATGGGGAAACCCAACCGCCCAGGAATCCTGGAAAAGATCATGGACTGGCCGGAAGGCAGGGATTTCAGAGTACCAACAAAAGAGGTAACTCGTGCTGAAGAGGCACCACCATACAATGAGTTGCCAGAAGACAGAAAGCAGTATGTGTTGTTCACTGACAGATCCTGTCGCGTGGCAGGGAGCTACCAGAAGTGGAAAGCTGCTGTGTGGAGTCCCACACAATGAGTTGTGGAGGCCATGGAAGGGGAAGGCGAGTCAAGTCTGTATGCAGAAGTGAAAGCCATCCAACTGGCCCTATGTCGTGTTAAGGGTTGTAGCCAATTAACTGTTACGGGTCCAGTCGGATTCAGGGTACTGAACTACCACGGTCACGGATTCACCGATAACTTATCACGCCCTTACTCTAGTCACGTTCAATGAGAACTGTCACAGCTAGGAACAATGCAATTAAGTGCAATTTATTACAGCAACAGGTACACAGGTTCTTTAGATTGATGGCGATAATTTACTGTCTGCAAAAGTAAGCTAGCATGCATGAAATACACAGGTGCACAGCCTGGAAATTAACGCGTTAAAAGGCACAAAGATTCTAGAGATTTCTAAGTTTCCACGGAGACGCCCAGTATAACCAAGCATTCAAATCTCACCCAAAGGCGTCCCAATGTTGGGGGGGGAGGAAGAGAGGCTCAACCTGTCGACTGATCCCAGGAATCAGGAGGTCCTCTGGATGGTGTATTCCCTCGTGATGGTATCTCCCCTGGTGATGGTATCTTCCCTGACATCCCCTCTCTCTTAGGCCAATTTATATTATTTTCTATCTTTTAGGTGGAGCTTGAGTGATTCTAGTCAAGCATATCTTATTTATGATTGGTGAAAAGTTTTCCTGTCTCCATTTAAAGGAATAGGCTCCGAGAAATTCAGAGCGCATGCTCAGTGAGGGGTGGTCGCACCTTAGAGGTGGGTAGCTTTTGGGATGGAGGTGTGTTTTGGTATCATAATGATATTATAATGAGTAAAAGTACACTAGAGTACAACATTTTGCCAAAAACATGACCGGTCGTTGGCTCAGGGTAGCGAAAGTGCAGCTTATCGGTCTCAGTGTGCACAAGAAGAATCAAGTCCTCACCTGGTCACAGAGCCTAGCCATGGTGTCTCCACTCCTTTCTATGCTCTGTTCTGTTCCTTAGAATCAGCACACCAGGTTCCCTCAGTGCGATAGCATCTAAGGTTGGAAGCCTAGGGAACGCTCAGGTAATGCAGCTACACCCTACCCTGAAAGCTTCTTCAATGCTGTACATTTTCTTTAAAATGTGAATGTTAGTTTTATTTTCCTAGTTACTTTAGGCAATTACACCACACCCTAAAAATTGCTGAAAGAGAAAAATGGCCAGTACTCTATCTTTACACTGAGTCATGGGTGGTGGCAAATGCCCTGTGGAGGTGGCAGTAGCAATGGAAACAGAGCAACTGTTAGTGCAGAGGTAAACCTATATGGGCTGCTACCCTGTGGCAAGATATTGCTGCCTAGGTAGAAAACCTGGATGTAAAGGAACGTAATGTAGATGCTCAGATGCGCAAGAGTCACGCCACAAAAGAACATCAGAATAACGAAGAGGTGGATTGAGCTTCAAAAATTGAAGTGGCTCAGGTGGACCTAGACTGGGGATGTAAAGGTGAGCTGTTTGTACCTCGATGGGCCCATGAAACATGAGGACATCTGGGGAGGGATGCCACTTACAGATGGGCTCATGATCAAGGGGTGGACCTGACCATTGAGGCCGTCACATAGGTCACTCATGAGTGTGAAACCTGTGCTGCGATCAAATGAGCCATGAGAGTATAGTCTCCCTGCCATAGAGGGAGGTGGCCTGGATTTCGGTATGGTGAGGCCTGGCATATTGACTACATCAGACCACTCCCCCAAACCCGCCAAGGCAAACGGTACGTACTCACCGTGGTAGAAGCAACTACTGGGTGGCTGGAAATATATCCAGTAAACAATGCCACCGCCCAAAACACTATTTTGGGCCTGGAAAGGCAAGTGCTGTGGCATTGTGGTACACCAGAGAAAATTGAGTCTGACAATGGGAGTCACTTCTGAAACAATCTTGTCACCTCCTGGGCCAAGAAGCATGGCATTGAGTGGGTGTATCACATCCCTTATCACCCACAAGCCTCTGGGAAGGTTGAGAGGTACAATGGACTGTTAAAGACCATGTTATGAGCATTGGGTTCTGGGACATGGAAACACTGGGACATAAATCTACCAGAAGCCTCTTGGCTAGTTAACACCAGAGGGTCTGACAGCTGTCCTGGTCCTGCTGAAACAAAACCCCTACACACCATGGGAGGAGCTAAAGTCCCCATAATGCATGTAGGGAAGTGGATGGAGAAGGTGGTGTGTGTTGTTCCTGCCATGGGAAAAGGCAGACCCACTTGTGGGATTGTCTTTGCCCAAGGACCAGGGTACACCTGGTGGGTGATGCAAAAGGATGGGGATATCAGGTGCATGCCTCAAGGAGATTTAACCTTGGGAGAAAAGTAATCTGTAATCTAAGTTATGTGTTGTAGGAAGACACTCCAGAACCAATGACAGGTCCACTTTGCAAGGAACTGGGCAACTGCAGCAGTGACTCGAGCTAAGCTGGTGCTGGCATCAAGAAATAGAACTCCGCCTGCCTTGGGTGACCTCTTTGGGAGATGAAGCTGAAATCATCAACAGTTCCTATGAACGTTTTGGGGAGAGGCCTATAGAATTAAAAGAAGTGCATACCTATAAATCTTTTAATGGACAGGGAACAGTGATGATGAGAATACCTATATACTAAAGTATGTGGGACCCGAGTGTGACACAAATGTTATGGAATAAGGGGTAGAAGTTGTGCTGGGTCTGGCTGGGATGGAGTTAACTTTCCCTGCAGTAACCCATACAGTGCTGAGCTCTGCACTTGTAGCTAGAACAGCACCGTTATCACTCCAGTGTTGTGTCTCCTGCTGCGCAATACTGGCACAACATCAGCACTCCCTCCAACCCCCCAAGAGCCAGCAGGTGGGTGTGGGCAAGAGATGGGGAGGGAACGTCACCAGTTGACCTAAACCGACCAGAGGGATATTCCATGCCATATGATGTCACACTCAGCAATAAAAGGTGGGGAAGGGGAAGGAGAGGGATGGCTCACATTGTGGAAGCGTCTGTCCTCCCGAACAACCGCTATGCGTATTGAGGCTCTGCTTCCCAGGTCTTGGCTGAACATTGCTCCTTGATCGGAAGTAGAGAGTAACTGCTTTTCTCTCTGTGTGTTTCCGTGCAGCCTTTGCTTTCTTTTTCTTTTTTTTTTTTCCTTTTTTTTTTCCCATCTTTCTATTCCCTTTGATTAAATCCTTATCTCAAACCTTGAGCCTTTTGTGTCATATTACCCCCCCACCCCCCTTCCCCTTTGAGGAGGAGGAGTGAGAGAGCAGCTGTGATGGAATTCGGCTGCCCACCCGAGTAAAACCACCACAGCTATTAATCTGGAAAGTTAAAGTGCAGACAAGAAGGGAATACAAGGAAACAGTGACACAATATTGGCAACATGACAGGTAATGTCTCAAGCAAAATAGCAGCCTAAGCACCAATGTTATTCAACTCATTTTTAAAAGATTAAGCAAACAAACAAACAACCAAAACAAGTTTTATTTAAATTATATTACTGGAAAAGGATAATATACTACAGTAGTGGTAGTTTTAGGGACTTCCTACCATGTGCAAAACTGGTAAACCTGAAATACAAAATTTTGGTATCCTGGATCTAACTTTGAGATGAAACAGAATCACCCAGGTTTGGAAGGACCTCAGGCGACCAACAGCCTGGTAAGGGTCACCAGGTTACTAAGGTTTTATTTGGTTGTGTATCAAGGAACTTCAAAGACAGAGATTGTACAACCTCTCTGAACACCTGTTCCAGAGCTTGAGAGTCTCGATAGCGATTTTATCTGCCCACCACCACCCCCTCCTGTTAGAACATCTCTTCTTTCAATTTTTCACCATTGCCTCTCTTTCTTCTGCTGCACACCTCAGTAAAGAGCCAAGAGCTGCTTTCTCAGTAATCTCCTCTTACATATTCATAAAATCATTCATAGAACTGGATTCTAAATGTGGTCTAACAATTACAGAGTAAAGGGGAAAATAATAACTTCCCTTGGTATATTGACTGTACCCCTTTTCCCATGGCCCAGGTTGCTGTTGGTCACCTTCGCTGGCAGGGCATAACTGGCTCATGTTCAGCATATTGCTCACCAGGACCCCCATCAGAGTTGCTCCCAGCCAGTCAGACTGTCCACTTCGTATTACTAAGGGATTACACCTTCCCAGGTGCAGGACATTGCATTAGCCCTTGCTGATTTTAATGAAGTTCTTGTTGATCCATTACAGTAGGTAGTCTAGAGCCCTCTGGATGGAAGCTCTGCCTTTGAGCATTATCAGTTGCATTTCCCAGTTTGATATCATTCGCAAACACAACAGTTGTGCATTCTGCCTCCTTCTCCAGACCGCTTATAAAGAAATAAGGTTATAAAGGTTGAACTAGATGATCTTAGAGGTCTTCTTCTGATCTAAATGATTCTATGATTCTATGACATTAAATTGGATAGGTACCAAAATAAACCCAAGTGGAGCTCCACTTCTAAATGGCCTTCAGATGCAATATGATGATTAATTGCCAGCTATTCCCATTCACTTCCTTCTCTTTCAGTGTCCAGAAATAGTTTGAAAGAAGACTTGCATTGTGACCTTACTGGGAACTTAATGGAGGCTGACTGATCTATCATGATCAGTAAAATTGGGATGAAGACTTTGAAAATGAACCAGAAGGATATCAGTAGTTCAAACAAATGGGTAGACAGAAATATCATGAAGCTCACAAAAAGCAAATACAATGTCCTGTGCCTGCAAAGGATTAGGCTAAATAGAGATGAAAGAGCAAGAATCTTAGAGATATGTGGCAGAATTAAAACAAATAGTTGCGAACAACCTGATCTAACTTTGAAATTAGCCTTGCAATAAGAGGGAAATTGGACCAGATCTCCAAAAATTCTCCCAAACTTAATTATTCTATGATTCTTTACTGTGCAACAGACAAATAGAAGCAAATAGAAGGTAAAAATAGAAAAGAAAAAAAAAAGAAAAAAAAAGTAGTAGAAAGTAAATTTCTAATAAATTTATTTCCCTGGTAGCATTATGAATGACACATCCAAGATGAACAGAAAGAGAAAAGTGTTTCAATAACTGTGTTTACGCTGAAATATCAATATATAAAGTAATTAAATCCAACCCCCAAGAAAAGTCATCATCAAGAAGGAATATATTAAGTTTGAAGAGATCTGACTTTATGTAGCTGTTAAGTAAGAGCATCTAATAGGAAAATCTTTGACATATGTATATAATATATGCACACACACATATATGGGTTATTTACTATAGAATCTACTTTCTTATAAGAGATGAAACAGTAGTATGCTGTCAAGCATGATAGCCATTTGAGTTTGATTCCCCTCTGGCACAAGCTTTTCTTGAAACAGAGGAGGCAGGATAAATATAGGTTGCTTACTCCTATCATTCAGCTGATGCCTCAACGAACATTACCCCGCCATGTGTTTCTACATTTCTCCCACTCCTGTGGTGCATTTGTGATATGTAGATATCTGGTCCAGATAAGATATTTATTCTGGGTTCAGTTTGCAAAATGATAAAAAAAATAAAAAATAACAGGACTATAAATCCAACACCATCATCAAAGATCTTCAGTGTGAAAAGACCATCATCTGACTATACATTCATAATTCAAAGTTGCAAGAACTATTAGTGAACTCATTTATCTTTTCTTATTCTACAGAGTGCAAGTGAATCTTATTAAAATATTAATAAACACAGGTGAAAAATATAATGTTGAATTACAATGTACATTTCACTTCTTTTTGTTATATGAAAGTATATATATTTTTTAAAAAAATATAAAGTATGGGAAATTGTATGAAGCATGAAACCATGATGATGAAAGACCTAGGTTTCTCATCTGTTTTCTAACCAGTCTGGCCCAATTTCTTACAAGGTAGGTCTCTGTCTACCCAGTGTAATTCTGGAAAAAAATTACACATGTACTGCATCTGCTGAAGCTACATTCCCTATTAAACTGTGCAAATGTTATGGAGATATGCCTGGTACTGGGGAAAAAAAAGTGAAACCTTAAATTCTTGACAAATTAGCAAGATAAAAAAAGGAAAATTCTAAAATCTCCTAGGGAAAAAAAAAAAAAATATTTTACTATTTATTCTATAGCAAAATAGAAATAAAACACTGACAGAATAATGATAGGGAAACTTCTCCAGTGTAAGAAAATACTTTTTCTCCATCTTTTCAAGTATAACTGCACAGATTTATTTTTTTTTCCTAAGGACTTTTTTTTTTTTTAATCTATAAATCCTCATTTCAAACTCTTTCCATCTATTCCATCTATCATTTTTAGCATGAACAACTTCAGCAGAAAATTTCTAATCAAGCAAGTGGATATTTGGGTTTCTCTTTGGCCATCATGTCAGTCTTAATACTTGCCCGTTACAGGTGACAACACCTGTTACCCTTTGCTGTTTCAATTTAACATGGAAAAATAAATAAATAAATAAATGTGGCTTTGGTTCCAAGAGGTTATTGGGGAAAAATGCACCTTTCAATAAGTTATTGCATTTTATATGCCTCTGGCTATGTTTACTAGAGCTTAGTAACTTAACTAAGAGAGCTTAACTCACTTTAACTCCAGGAAAATACCTTCATATACTTTACATCCCCGCAGTCAAGACTTTCTAAGACCATTGGGAACTCCCATGATACACCAGCTCCCAGGTTTGAAGATTTTCCTAGCCATACTGTTTTCTCATGCAAGCCAATGCCCAAACACAAATATATGAAACCCTTCTACTAACAAAATGGTCAGGCATATTGTATGACAAACTCACTCCAGATGAAAGATTAGCCTGTGTGAAAACTGACAGCTTAGTCAAGTCAAGTGCAGGTATACAGAGCTCCTTCATATTCCCCATATGGCCCCATCCCTTGAAGTGTTCAAGGTCAGGTTGGATGGGGCTTTGAGCAACCTTGTCTAGTGGAAAGTGTCACTGGCTGTGGCAAGGGAGTTGGAATTAGATGATCTTTAAGGTCCTTTCCAATCCAAACTATTATATAGTTCCATGATATTCCAGAAGTGCTTTCATTATATAGAAAAAAGCATGCAGGGTGGGGTTCAGGTACCTAAAACGTGCATTTAGCACAATCTTTGCAGACTAGTGGCAGCATATACAACATGGGATGTGTTGACTTAGATCTGAGTTGAGGAGGGACAGCAGGAGGCTATCCAGAGTGCAAGGAGACTTCTAAGGTATTTCAAAGGTTACACACAGAAGTTGCACTTCTGTTGTCATGAAAGAGTTTGGAAAAGACCCTTCGGTATTTAAGGATATATTTAAATAAAAGCTTTTGTTTAACATAAATGTGATAGTGGGATATGAAATGCCTTTCAGCAAATAATATATATTTCAGTGGCTCTTATGTTTTTCGAAAACGTTGTACCCAGTATTTCTCTCAGCTCATCTGTTTTATTCTTCAAGTCCAGTTTCTTCATCTTTGGATTCACAGAGCTTTCTATCTCCTTTCATCTTTGAAACTGTTGTCTAGTCCTAAACTGAAAATTCATTCTCTTCCCAGTCCTAGCACAGGATACAGCATCACTGTTAAACCTCCTCAGCTGCAAAGAATAAATGAGCAGTGTACTGCAGCAAATTCACCTTTAACAATGTGTTCCTGAGCCTAGAAAGGTCTGAACATCTCTGTTTGCCTCTTGCATATATTTTTCATAGCACTATTCAGCATACAATGTTCACTGTACTGCTACAGTAAAATATATTATTGTTTCTCTTTGTAACAAGAATTTCTTTATTGCATTTGCAGAACTATTACCAAGTAATCCTATGTGTTTATATGCCATTTCCTTTCTTTTTTTTTTTTTTTTTTTTTTTTTTTCAGAGAAAGGCGGGGAGAAAGAGGGAGAGAGAGGCTGGAATAGTGCTTAACAGGGAAAGTTTTACACATGAAAGCACAGCTATGATTTTTACAGCAGATTCACAATCCGTTGTAGTCTGAGGACATAATAAAAGTATTTTATCCTTTTTGAGCTCAGTGGTTAGTTTCTGTTAAAAGACTGGATTACTTTAGGCTGAATTCTGCTCTGAAAACTATTTTAATCAGCTGTTATGCTGTCTTGTGTTGTGAGGTACAGATTTGGGTGATTAAGCCTTAACATGAATACAGCTGTGCTGCGTCAGACTAAGGTCCACCTACCAACATATCTCATCTCTAAGAATACAAATCAGAAAAAAAAAAAAAGGCAGACATTCTGTGACACTTTACTCTTACAGTCTTACAGTTCCTCTGAGGTAACAAAAATGTGCTGCTTAAGGGCTTTGAGCCCTGGGTTTTATTTTTGTGTTTGTTAGCACATAATGAACATTTATTACATAGATTTCAGTAACTGACATTTTAAAATCATCTGTAATTTCATCATCCAGATTATCCAGAATTTAATTACACCTCATGTGGGAAAAATGTATGCATATTTCTTACTCTTTGACTTACATGAGCTTAAAATTTCTTTTGTGACTACTTTGTTTCTGTATCATAGGAAAGAATTAATTATCATTTTCCTATTGACCTTCTGCCTTGTTGGTCATTACCCATTTCTTACTCAGTCCAAAGCATTCAAAAGTGTTTCACTTTTTCTTATGCAGAAATTATTTCATGCTGTTTATCACACTTGTTGACCTTATCTGTACCTTCTTCGTACCTTTTCCACTTCTAATAATTTATTATTATAATCAGAACTGCAAATAGTATTCACAAGGTGAGGAAAACATGGATTTATACAACAGCATAATGGTATTTTCTGCTTTGTTCTCAGTTCTTTTCCTGGTTCGCAAGACTCTATTTACTTTTCTGACTGCTGCTAAACACTGACCTGATGTTTTCAGAGAGCGAGTATATAATGATTCCCAAGATCTCTTTCTTGAATAGTAATAACTAATTTAAAGATCTTCACTGTATATGTAGAGATAGATTGTTTTTCCCAACCAGTATTATTTTGCATTTGTGAAAAGTGAATCTCATTTGCCCTTTTATCACCAGTCAGTTTCACAAAATGCACGCTGTGTTTCTTATTCTGATTTCTTACTTAATATTCTGAATAAATTTAGCATTATCAGCAAGCCTCGTCACCTCACTTCCCATTTCCCTTTTTAGATCAATTGCAAACAATATGTCCCAGCATAAACCCCTATGGAAATCTACTATTCATTTTCAGTCATTGTGAAAATCATCTCAAAACAGTTCTCTTTATCCAATTAGCAACCCATGAAAGGATGTTCCCTTCTATCACCCGAGGGTACTGAGGGAGCTGGCGCAAGCACTCACCAAGCCGCTTTCCATCATTTATCAGCAGTCCTGGCTATCAGGGCAGGTTCCAGTCAACTGGCAGCTAGCAAATGTTATGCTCATCTACAAGAAGGGCCGGATGGAGGAACTGGGGAACTACAAGCCTGTCAGTTTGACCTCAATGCTGGGGAAACTCATGGAGCAGATTGTCTTGAGTGCCATCATGAAGAAATTACAGGACAACCATGTGATCAGGCCCAGGCAACACGGGTTTATGAAAGGCAGGTCCTGCTTGACGAACCTGATCTCCTTCTACGACAAGGTGACTTGCTCAGTGGATGAGGGAAAGGTTGTGGATGTCATCTACCTAGATTTCAGTAAGGCTTTTGACATCACTTCCCACAGCATTCTCCTGAAGAAGCTGGATGCTCAAGTCTTGGATGGGTGTATGCTTCGTTGGGGTAAAAACTGGCTGGGTGGCCAGGCCCAAAAAGTGTGGTAAATGGAGCTAAATCCAGTTGGAGGCTGGTCACTAATGGTGTCCACCAAGGCTCAATATTTAGTTCTACTCAATACCTTCATCAATTATCTGGAAGAGGGGATCAAGTACACCCTCAGTAAGTTTTGCAGATGACACCAAGTTAGGAGAGAGTGTTGATCTGCTCAAGTGTAGGAAGCTTCTGCAGAGGGATCTGGACAGGCTCGACCAATGGGCCGAGGACAACTGTACACAGTTCAAGAAGGCTAAGTGCCAGGTCCTGCACTTGGGGTAAAAGAACCCCATGCAACACTAGAGGATGGGGGAAGAGTGGCTGGAAAGCTACCGGTCAGAAAGGGACCTGGGGGTATTAGTGGATAGTCAGTGTATATGAGCCAGCAGTATGCTCAGGTGGCCAAGAATGCCCACAGCATCCTGGCTTGTATAAGGAATAGTATGGTCAGCAGGACTAGGGAAGTGATGATCACTCTGTACTCGGCTCTGGTGAGGTCACACCTCAAGTACTATGTTCATCTCTGAGGCCCCCAATATGAGAAGGACATGGACCTATTAGAAAGAGTCCAGAAGAGGGCCATGAGGATGATCAAGGGGCTAGAGTACCTCTCCTATGAAGACAGGCTGAGGGAGTTGGGGTTGTTCAGCCTGGAGAAGAGAAGGCTCCAGGGAGACCTTATACTGGCTTTCCAATACCTAAAGGGGAGCTACAGAAAAGCTGGGGAGGGACTCTTCGTCAAAAAGTATAGTGATAGGACTAGGGTTAATGGTTTTAAACTGAAAGACAGTAGATTTAGATTAGACATTAAAATAAGTTCTTTACTCAGAGGGTGGTGAGGCACTGAAAAAAGGTTGCCCAGGGAAGTTGTGGATGCCCCATCCCTGGATGTGTTCAAGGCCATGTTGGATGGGGCTTTGAGCAACCTCGTCTAGTGGGAGGTGTCCCTGCCCGTGGCAGGGAGGTTGGAATTATATGATCTTTAAGGTCCTTTCCATGGCAGGAAAGCTGGAATTATATGTTCTTTAAGGTCCTTTCCAACCCAAACTATTCTGTGATTCTGTGTGTGACTCTGTGATCAAATAGCAGCTCTGTTTATTTTCTTATGATTTTTGTTAAGTACATGAAGTTATTTCACTCCTTGATGTCTTCTGTGCTTGTTCCTCTCCAGTCATTCCACAGCAACCATTCCAGTTCACTTCTGGGATCCAAAATGAATAAGCCAGCCTGCTCCTTCTGAAAAACAATAAAATAAAAAAGAAAAAGAGAAAATATAATAATAATAAGTAAATAAATAAAAACATTATACTGGGCTTGGAAAACAGAATAATTTGCTTGGATTCAAACCACATAGATACAAACCACATCTGATTTCAATCAAAGCCTCTGTCAACAGTACAGTAGATGTTGGTTCCCATGTTCCCTTAGCCATGTCCTGTGCAGGTGACCATATAATTGGTAAAAGCCTGCCATTTGGCAGCATGTAGCCTGCACATTGCTGTCCTCAAGTCAGGAGGAAAGAAAGAGACTAATTTAGGGACACAGTAGATGACAGCTCTGGTTTTCCTGCATAAATACCTCAAAAAAACACCAATAGTTCCAGAAGATGGATAATCAACATGGTGCTGACAGATACCAGCACAGGACTGAACAGAGTTTAAGTTAATACCTGCACACATAGAAGTATGCAATACAAACAAGTATAGCAATGTTGCTTGTCAGAAATGTCTTACCTGTACTAAGCTCCACCATACATTAGTTTGAAAGCCTGCCACAAGCAAACATCTTTTTTGTTGTTCTTATTCAAAACCTTCAGTCTCAGCCTGGGTTTTCACCTGAAGCTTATGAAAACCAAGAAATGAGTTCATCAGAGGTGAAACGTGGTGAGGATCCAAGGGACTCAGCTCCAGAGATATCATTTCCATCTGTTCAGCCACTGCCTTGAGAAGGTGTCAGATATACCATCACGTGGAACTGTCTATTCAGCATAGAGAGGAAGTTTAGACTGGGCAAGTGTCTTCATTTATTATGTTTGTCTGCTGGTAGTGAAAGATGAAGAGGGAAAAACACAGCCTGCCTGAGCTTAGGAGATACACAGAGCATGCAGTATTTAGAATACAGATAAGTATACTAGAATGATATATATGGGTATTTACAGGCTCCCCAGGGACGTAGTCACGACACCAAGGCTGTTGGAGTTTAAGAAGTGTTTGGACTGTGCTCTTAGTCATATGGTCTGAATTCTGATTTTTGGGTAGACCTGTGTGGAGCCAGGAGTTGGACTCGATGATTCATGTGGGTCCCTTCCAACTTGGGATATTCTACAATTCTATGGTATTAAAGTATATACTACAATTTGTTCAGTAGTACAAAAGCAGCAAGCTGTTCTCCAACACCATTTTAAGCTATGTGAAGCCTTTAGCGATTTCTGTTCTAGATCTAAGATGATAAGTAAGTGTGATCAAGCACAATAAATGATGGGGTACTTCTTTATCCCTCTTCCAATTATTCTTAGTTCGGTTTCATAGACATATGGTAAATGCCTGGTAAATGTAACAGTTTATCATCAGTGTCAGTGCTGAGAAGAGAACGAAGAAAATCTCATTGTTAGTCTGTGCTATCACACTGTATTAAAGTCAGTCTCTGATTACTGTGGCCATTTTTTTTTCCCCAGTATGAACTCTGCTGTGCCCTTACGGGTAGTTTGCATTGACATCAGCTAGGTATCCCTAGTTTTCCTCTAGACTGTTTCTAACTTTCATTTCACACATTATGTTATTTGCGTAGGAAATTGAAAATGTCCTACGACAGTGAAGAGATACTAAAATCAGAAGAAAAAATCTCATTTCAGATATCAAAATGCCTATGTGAAACCTTCTTTAAACCTACCCTTTTAATGGTTTCATTTCCTTGTTTAGGAAAAGTAAGCAAAAGCACAAGTGTCTTTCAAAGGATAGCCTGTATTAAGAACTGTAATGATATATTTAATAAGTTAAGAAGAGATAATTCATGAGATATCAGGAAGGTAAGGTAGAATTCAAGTTTCTAACTGCAGTTTTCTCTATGCAGAATACAGTGAATTTCAGTGATCATGGAACAGGTAGTGCATTTCAGAAACGCTATAATACAGATTTCCTCACTACTGAAACTACTTCAGCCTACCGTAGGAAGCACTAGCTGCTGGCACACCTTCTCTACATGTGTTAGATATATCTTATTTGTTTCCAATGGTGCTCTTCAGAGACCTTTTATATATTGTTTTGAGTATTTTATTTTATTTATATTATTTATTTTATTTTATTTTATTTATTTATTTATTTTTAATCTAGGTGCTAGATAGAATGTTGAGCATGAAAATAAATTTGAAATAAACTGGTGGTGCAGAATACTATGTATAGGTTATCCACACTATCTAATCATAGAATCATAGAATCGTTTAAGTTGCAAAAAAACTCTAAGATCATCAAGTCTAACCACTAACCTAGCACTGCTAAGTCTACCACTAAACCATGTCCCTAAGCACCACATCTACGTGTCTTTTAAATACCTCCAGGGATGGTGACTCAACCACTTTCCTGGACAGTGTGCTCCAATGCATCACAACCTTTTCACTGAATAATTTTTTTTTTCCTAATATCCAACCTAAGCCTCCCCTGGCACAAGTTGAGGCCATTTCCTCTTGTCTTATCAATTATTGCTTGGGAGAAGAGGCCGACCCCCACCTCACCACAACTTCCTTTCAGGCAATTGTAGAGAGCAATAACGTCTCCCCCGAGCCTCCTTTTCTCCAGGCTAAACAACCCCTGTTCCCTCATTTGTTCCTCATAAGATTTGTTCTCTAGACCCTTCACCAGCTTTGCTGCCCTTCTCTGGGCACACTCCAGTGCTTCAATGTCCTTCTTGTGGTGATGGGGCACAAGAACACAGTATTTGAGGTGCGGCCTCACCAGAGCTGAGTACAGGGGGACGACCACTTCCCAAGTCCTGCTGACCATACTATTTCTGATACAAGCCAGGATGCTGTTGGCCTTCTCGGTTACCTGAGCACGCTGCTGGCTCATATTCAGATGACTATTGATCAATACCCCCAGGACCCTTTCCGCTGGGCAGCTTTCCAGCCACTCAGGCTTCTACAAGTTTGTAAGCCCATAATATTTTTCAGTTAATATTACCATTATTAAAATCTTCTGTTGATGAGTTAGATCTTTACCTTACACACATATATGCCCACACACATGTATCCCCACAGTCAGCAACACAAAGAAAAATCTGTAATTAAAACAGAACATTTCAAGTTCCCCTTGGTCACCCAGAAACAATTAAATAAAACAAGACATTCTGTTAGCACATCTGTGTAAGACAACATTTATGTCTAGGTAGTCACACACTGCGCAGAAGTAAAGCACAGCAAATGTTCTAAAAAGACTTAACCTTTATTTTTCCCCCTAATCAGTGTGTTTCATTTTGAGTTAGAAAACTTTGTACACCTAACTTGTTTGGAAATTGTTTGAGCACCCTACCATCAGTACTCTTTTGATATGGAGACAGTTATATCTGATCAAAGTATAGAGGTTAGCTTTACATCTGGAAAATAATAAATAATAATAATAATAATAATAATAATAATAACAATAATAATAATAATAATTGTAGTTTTAGGCCAGTGAAAACAAGCAAAGAGTTCATTGCATTGTTAAAATCTTAGGTACCCTGCATTCAAAGGAACTGTCTTATACAAGGGACTGACAACCAACTCACCTGCAAAAATCTTGTAAAATGCTGTGCCAAAACTCTTCTCACATGAGTAAAGCCCCACTAATCTGCTTGCTGCGGTCCTCAGACTCTTTGACACTAACTCAAACTATCAGAAACAAATATCCTTGTCAGTCTGGGAAGCTAAGGAAGCAAGAGAAGCAACAGGAACTGTAAATACAGAAGATAAGCTCTATCAGAAGCAGAGGGAAATTAGTATGAAAATGCTTCTGTACAACTTGGGGGGATATTTTAGCAGCTTTGCAAGGAAGTCTCTGTAGAAAACAAGCAGTGAAAAAATAATGTATTTTTTTATTTATTTTTAACTAGGAGGAATGCATTAAGAACATAAGGTAGGTATGCAGAAGGTTTCCTCTCTTTTATCAAACATCTCATTTAAATTCTAAAGCATAACAAACCTTCATTAAAATTCAGTTGTTGCCAGGACTTTCAGTTACAGAACAGTGACAGCTGAAGACAATTTTAGTGAGGTGGTCCAAACTATACTGAAGACTCTTGCTCTCAGAAGCACCCAATTTGATCAGCTTTTTATTTTATTTTATTTTATTTATTTTTCTACATTGCACTGAATACTGTGAAAGTAGATATGTAATTAGACTGGCCAGCTTTTCAAACTAGAACTCTCTGCATATTCAGATCAAGCAGGGACAAAAGCCACAACAAGCACACAAAAAAATGCACAGGACTACTCAAATAGAAAGGAAGATATTGACAATAATACCATGGGCATATAGTTGGTAAACAAAGTGGTGAGAAGGACTAACAAAAGAATGAATATAAAGAGATGGACATAGCGAAACCAAGCCCTTCCAGAGCCCTTCTATATTTTTGTCTCTTATTCCATAGATTTTACAGGGATTTTTGTCTGTTTTCTACCTCTGTTCTCTGGGGAGTCAAACTTCTTCTACCAATTAGGCTCATTAGGATATACTGCAAGGCTCAGCCATTGCCCAATTAAACTAGTTGCCTGATTGCAGACAGAAATGCAGGTGAGTCTTCCTGTCTGAAGTTTTCACAAATATTGTATGATCATCTCACGATATAGCAGATAGAGTCTTAACCACTTAGGTGCTAGACAGACCACTGGCTCAGAAAGCAGTCTTCTTTTGGGAAGCAATTCCTTACTGTATTTATGGCTACTTTTAGCTAGGGTTATTTCTTCCCATCTCTAGTCCCTTCTGGAAAAAATACATTTAAAATTCTGTATACTACCTCTTGTTATGCAAATAAAATAATAAATAAACAAATATAGAATAAAGCAGCTCCACTTACCTTCTTCATTTGTGGTCTAACTGAGGTCACCAGATATGGATTTGTGCATTGCTAATAAACTATGCTTATTCTAATTACATTATTTGATGAAAGTCAGATTTAATTCAACATACAGCTTAGAATGAAAAATAGATCACCCCAAACAACAAGCCTACTGCGGTTTAAGTAAAAAACAGAGCTAAGAAAATTTGCATTGAAATTAGTACAGTACTTTCTAAAAACAAATGTCAAAATCACTATAAAATGCATTTAAAGGGACATATTTTGTTATCCCTGTTGGGGAAAAAAAATAATGTATGCTTTCTTTTGAAGATTGTCATTAGAATTTAAACATGAAAAATTCAATTCCACAGGTTTCCAATAACACTGGAGCTTTTGAATTGAAAAGGTTTGAAAAGACATACCATGAATGACAGGTTTGAGAATCCCTGTTCTTATATATTTTGCACCTCTGTCAGTTTTTCCTGTTCAGTGCAAAATTCATATCAAAAAGAACAAACATATAAGACATGATTAGACAAAATGACTATGTTTAAACTGCAGAAATAGATATGTTTTAAATTCTAATTTTTTCTATTTCTCAAGTAGAATTTTTCTGTGTTACCTGAAAGTGAAAAAGATTAAATTAACTTTGTGTAAATAAAACTCATCAGCCCTACAGTATTCATGTTTATACCTACTTTTAGGCTTTGATGAAATTTGTTTTTATTCCTTTTATTCTCTCATTCATTGAGATGAAATCTATTAAAAACAACTGAAAATGAGAAACTAAGGAGACCTTATGGCTCTCTACAACTACCTGAAATGAAGGTGTGGGGAGCTGGGGGTCAGCCTCTTCTCGAAGATAACTAGTGACAGGACTAGAGGGAATGGCCTCAATTTGTGCCAGAGGAAGTTCATATTGGAAATTAGGAGACGTTTTTTCTCAGAAAGTGTAGTCAGGCATTGGAACGGATTGCCCAAGGAAGTGGTGGCATCACCGTCCCTGGAGGTGTTCAAGGAAAGCTAGGACCTGGTGCTTAGGAACATAGTATAGTGGGTGATATTGGTGGTAGGGAGATGGTTGGACTAGATGTTCCTCAAGGTCTTTTCCAACCTTAATGATCCTATGACTCTATGATTTTAAAATGTTGCTAATACAAAATAACATGACAGTGGTTATTTTGTATGCTCTTAAGATGTGAGCTCTTACTAAAATCTGCAAAGGTGAAAGCCTTAAAGAATAAGGAATTCTGTAAAGAAATTTCCACAACTTCCTTTGTGAGGTATTAGTCAATTTCATGTTTAGTTTGTTTCTTTTACTTTAATAAGAATTTCATCAAAATGCTAGATCAACTGTAAAACACATCAATATGGCTGGGTCTGATTCACAGTTGACAAATTCTGAATAAATAAAAGTCATGTGCAAAATGTCATTCCAGATTTGATCTTTGTCAAAACTCAAAAGTTATGATACCAGATTTTAACAAGATGCTCTGATTACCAGCTCTTATACCCCTCCTTACTGATACAAGATTTTTATAAGAAAATATAGCTGGTAATCAGACCAGTAATATGATATACAGTGACATGCAGTTGTCATGCATATCGCTTAATGTTTAACATTAGAATAGAGCATGGAAGGAACATAATAATATTTATTCCAAACTCAGAGCTACAATTTGAAGTTGGATTCCATACCTATCACAGATGATCTCAGAAAGAGTCATAAATCTTTCTCTGATTTTTATTTTTGTGTTTGTTTGATTTTGAATATAAACATTTTAAATATCTGTTTATTAGACCTTTCCTACTTCTTAGTCCCAGAGAATGGAGTAGATACCGTATGCTCTCACTGGACAACCTCTACGTGTTCACACAAAGTTAGATTAAAAGCTCCTAAAGGCTGTTTGGGGCTTCTAGATGATAACATCTCAGTGCATAGCAAAAGATCTCAGTGAGTTTCTGACATTCTGGAAAATAGTGTTGTGAATTTTGTGCTATTTATTTTAGTCATTTTCTTTTGGATATTCTGACACATTTTTCTCTAGAAAAATGTAATTTTTTTATTATTTATTTATTTTTCATTGGGGAACACTTTTAGGAGAAGTATCCCTCTACTAGTGCCAAGAAAGATGACAATGTTAAACAAGAACTGTTCCAAAACTGATTACTGACTACCCTATAGCATCATACTTTCCCTTTTCTTATCACCTCTTACTGTCTCTCCTGGAGCCAGCTCCTTATCCATCTTTCACTATTGCATTCTAATAATTATACATCCTTCTCCAACGAAATAGGAGATATGAGTACCTAGTTTTCCATCATCCAAGATACTTTAAATGTTTTCCTTTTACCGAAAATACATCAAGCCAATGCACTACATACATATCCGTGAAGTTTCCCTCAAGAGCTTTTACTCAAGCTGCTTAAGAGTCATGAAGGATTCATGAGGTTAATAAAGAAACAAATAAATAATTCTTCAGCTCAGAAAATTTGTCTTGAAAGGGAAAAGACATTTGTTCTGGTTTTGCCCATTTAACTGTTCATGCATTTTATATTTGTAATTGAACTTTTAAAAAAAATCATAGAAAACAATCATCTCCCATAAATAAGAAAAACTAAAACTATCTGGAGTGTCACATTCTTCATTTCTACTTTCTTTCTGACCCTTGTTAATTTTGTTTCCCTTTCTGCTCTGGCATCTTACATGAAGGTAAATAAATAAATACATAAATAAATAAAATTCATTGGATTTAAACTTAGGTGGGAAAAAATCTTTGTGTAAACCATAAAATACACAGTAATTCTCAGGCTATTCTTACTATAACCAAGAAAGCGATTGCTTTTATCATTATGGATTTCTTTTATTTTCTTTAATCCATGTATCACTAATATAATTCCTATAGTGCAGGGAACAGTAGGAAAGAAATAGGAAATATCTACATACTACAGGAATCATAATTCTTTTATAATTCTTTTACTGGAAATTTCTATCTGGCTTTTCTTTTGTGATAAACAGTGAAGTCAAAACTGGGTCTTCTGAAGACAGGAAGGAATGAAGATAAGGAATGCAGAGAAATAGTTCAGATTATCTTCTTTAGGACATACATTTATTTATTTATTTATTTTCTGCTAGAGGTCTTCACAATGATTTAGATTTCAAGGATTTTTTTGAACATCTATTCTTTAGTTTGCATAGATTTATTTACTCCCCAGTGTTCAGTCAGAAGTGTTTTTCTATTTCCTATGTAGAAAACTCTTCTGACCAAAACCACTTCACTGAAAGCACTTAAGCATTTCTCTCAAAATATTGATGACAAGAAACCATAACATATTTCTGAGGAGTAATTATTAATGTTTTAAGAATATAGCAAATATTTAACAAGTCAATAAATCTAAAATATAATAATAGAGTGATAGAGTAACACAATAGTAAGTGAAATAAATATTCTTTTATTGAAAATTATATTACTTATTAAATATTTCTTAATCAATGATTATTTGAACGTAGTCCCTAGTTCCATCTGCATTGTCAACAGCATATTTGTTAGATTATCTTGTAAATTAATTTATTTCTGGTATTTGGAGTTTATGACTACAGGGATTCCATATGCAGCTGCTAGGCAACGTTGAAATGCCTATTGCGACGGTGGCTGGAGCGACTGGAACAAACTGATAGGCTTAGCTGAACTCAGTTAAAAAATATAACAAAGGCATACTTACTGATTTTGACAGTCTTTTTGGTCTAACACTCCCCCAAACCAGACCAGTTTTAGCCAGCTGTCCAGATATACATACAGAAAGTTTATCTTAGGCTTCCAGGCTTGGCACATTCTATGTAATTTGACATGTCGAGGAAGCTAAGCCTATATGCAAAAGGCAAGGCTTATGGGCTTTTTCCATATTACAAAGCTCTTCTCAAGCCTTCAATTAGTGTTGAATAAACAACTATAAGAAGAATTCAAATTGGAACAAACAAGCTCTGTTAACATTGGTCTAGGGCTATCTGATCAGCTCTGTTGTTGGCCATCCTCTTAAATCCTGTTAGCTGTTTAGTCTAGGACTCCGGCTCCAGCATGAATACAGGAGTACTACATAGCCTCTATGGTAGCTTCTTCTACTGCCATTGTCTCCAGGAAGGATGGCTTGCAGGACCAACATGACAGTGTCTGATGCCAGTCACCTTGGCATTTGATATACTGTCTAACTCCACATTCTGGGAGATTTGACAAACATTACAATGTCAGGAGCTTTGATGAAATTCCTTATGCTGTTTACAATATGTCAGAAGAAGCAGATGTTAGCACTGCCCTATGTCATGACTTCTGTCTGCTTATGTCTTGATATTGGATAGTTTTGCTTTGAAATATTCTGCATTCTCATTATCTTATCATAAATAGAAGGCTTGGATCTGAAAAATGCTGAGTACCTTAAATTTCAGTTAAGTTCAGAAAACGCTAATCTTCTCTGGGATACCTAGGTTCAACTAACCAGTGCAACTCTCTATCCATAGCAACAAAAACTGACACAATAAATTTGATTAGAAGATCCTCACCTGACAGCATTGTTCAGTGGATGTGCTGACTATGTGAAGAAGAATTCACAGACACTGTATATTTAACAAACAGGACCCAGTAAACAAACAAAATAGATTACTCAGCTGTCTTGAATTTTATGCAAAAGGCATAAGTAATGTGCTGCGTGCTTGGAAATGGAATAGATGTCTACACTGTGTTTTCAAGAGCAATTAACCAACAGTGGGGGGCATACATGAACATTAGCATGAAAAGTCCTACTGTGTTCATTCTGGACAAGACTTTTCACTCCAGTTGACAGAGATACTGCATTAACTAATAATTGCAGTAGCAGAAAGTTGATTAAAAAGTCAAACTCAGAAGCACAGCCCAGACTGCAGCTCCTTTCACTGCTTCAACACTGGATGAATTTATCAAAAAACTGCTGCTGAAACAACAGTTATAGCCATACTAACATCCTGTGTAGCAAAGAGGTTGCAAAGAGGTTCTCTAAAAGCCTTTTATTTCAATTAAGGTAATATGGTGACTGCTCTTGGCCAACATACTAAATATTCTGTTGTAAATCAATAAAAGAAAGAAATTAGGTCTTGCCTTTCTTATGTGTTAGGAAACCTGTGTATATTTTACTCAGTGAATGCTTAACTTTCACATATTTACAACTGTCTATATACCTACTATTCTAATATCTGACTAATAGCTTTAATTATTATTTTTTTTTTGCTCTTACACAATGTCAGTGTCTCAGTAACCAAAGAAATATAAAAAGAAAAAAAAAAAACCTTTATTGGATAGAAAGGTTAAGATGAAATATAATGGAATTTTAAAGGTTATACTCAATAAATAAAAAGCTATAAAAATAAACAATCTTCTTAATACCTAACTATAGCTCTAAAATATATCTTCCTGAACAGTGTCTGGCAGGCCTTAGCTATTTTAGCAACCACAGACTGAATTATCTAAAATAAGGGACACCAACACATTCTACCTTTGACTCAATAATAATAAAAATAATAATAATAATAATAAATAAATAAATAAAACACCTTCTAATTCAAACCTTCAGACCTTACATGTAAAAAGTAATAAATGTTATTCTTTTTTTTCAAGCATTTTTATTAGTTGTAGTACATGTCACCATCAAGGCATCTATAAATGAAGTACTTTTTTAATATTTTAATTATTTTAATAATTAATTTTGCATTTTCCAACCTAGTAGCCTGAATCTGACCCTCTCACTCATGAGAGTAACTTATTCCACTAAGACTCTCAGTAAGCTGTTTGGGAAAACCATGACTTGCAGAGTAAATAAAGTTCAACATCTGCAACTGTGGCAGAAAATGGGATCAAGAAGAAAAATTTTTTAAGTATAACATCAGTATCACATAAAAGTGTTTAATTTTCTTAAACCACAAAAATTTAACTTGAACTTGGAATGAGTAAATCCTTTATTACAGGAAGTTTCTCAATTAAAGTTATACACATGAATGACCCTACTAGTTCATTTTTATAAAATTCAGCCAGAGCAAGGTATGTTAGATCATGGTTCATTACTGATGTGAAGGATTTTCTGGCATGCGAGTGGTAGGACATAATGGTGAGAAAACAGACGGGTCATACTCAAGGATTTAGCATATTAAGTAGGATTCTTCTGTAATATGAATGCATGTAGCAAGTCTTCTACCTTATCCTCTGTTCATTTTTGAAAAATCAAGAGTCCGTCACCAAGATTTCAGATCATGAAAGCAAACTTAGAAGCACGGTGAAGGTTTGAAAGAATATTGCTTTTAGCATTTAGGTCACTACACAGAATAAAGATGCAAAATTTTCTATTTTCTTGTTTGTTTTCTTTAATTATTTTGTGGATTAAAACATTAAGATGTGAGGTTATGTTTATTCTATTGTGTTTAGCTTTACTTTTCTGCTTCTATTAACTATTAGGTTTTGTTTTTAAAAGAATTTAAGTCTATTTTAAGAAAGACGTTCATCATCAGTCTACTGATTTAAAGATAACTAATTATCTGGATGTTTGGGTATTTTATTTTGTTTTATTTATTTATTTTATTTTATTTATTTTATTTTATTTTATTTTATTTTATTTATTTTTATTCATTTTATTTTTCCTGATAGTGAATGACTCCAAACAGTATTTTTATAACCTCCTGTTAGTATGAGGTTTTCTTCATGGTCTATTTACCGAACAGTTCATTGTGTGCAACCTAGTAGAACTAAACCATCCTTTTTCTTTCTCTCCTATTACCCTGCCTGTCCAAAACAATAGAAAAGCTGGCTCCCATGACTTGCTTTTCAGCCTACAGGAAAAAAAAATCACCTTAGAACAAGATGTATTTTGTAATTTTCCTGAACCAGAGGCACAGGTTAAAATTTTGGAGGAGAAAAAATAACTGCTTTTCCTTCTGATGGAGATTTTTTTTTTTTTCACCTGCAACAGGAAATGAGGATGTAAACACCAGTATTCAAGAGGATAATATGCTATGCATTTTTATGTGCATGATGGAATAGGAGAGAGTCATACCTGGAACAACACCAGTTTTGGAAAACCGGACACAGTCAACAGAGTTGAGAGGCTTAAGAGCACTTAAGAGAGAATTACCTGCCAGTTAAGTCACTCTGTCCCAAGTATACGTTTAACACAGTGGCATAATGAAAAGTGTAATAAAATATATTTCTGATGTGGGAAATCATTGTAGGGACAGTAAACACAAAGAATATAGGAATAAGAACCTATAGAAAATGTAATAATAACATTACTGGTTTTCTCTAGTATTGATCTCTTCCTGTGGTCTTCTCTGCAGACTTTCACTGGAAATGTTTAAGGCATGGAATATTTTATAGTGGTTGAGCATCGACTAGGAAATTACTTTTGCAAATGACTTAGCTATTAAAGAAGTGCAAGTGAAAATAGAGCTATGCAAATAAGTGTCCCTGCAGTTTTTGTCTCTAATGCAATCATCAGAAAGGAAAAGGTGATAAAATATGTTGGTGTGTATCATCACAAATATTTACACAAAAGGCTGGACTTCCAAAGCTACCTCTACCTCAGTATACCAGAGAGATGGAAAATAGCAGCAATAGCAATATTGTTATCAGTGGCTATTACAAAATATGAACAAGAAAGACAAAAAATAAAAATAAAAATAAAATTAAGCAACTCTTGGGAAAAAAATAAAAATAAATGAATGAATGAATGAATGAATGAATGAATAGAATAAGGTTTTTTTAGAGGATTAAAAAAAGAAAGGTTCAAATTTCCACTTTACTCCATGCTGGTAGAGCCTCACCAGTACTCTGTCCAGTTTTGGGAGCCACAATATAAGAAGGACATCAGACTATTAAAGAGCATCCGAAGGAGGACAGCAAAGGCAGTGAAGGGTCTAGAGGGCAAGATGTATGAGGAGAGGCTTAGGTCACTTAGTTTGTTCAACCTCAAGGAGAGGAGACCAAGAGGACACCTCATGGCAGCCTATAGCTTCCTCACAAGGAGAGTAGAGGGGCAGGCATTAATCTCTTCTCTCTGGTGATCAGCGACAGGGCCTGAAGGAATGGTGTGAAGCAGTGACAGGGGAAGTTCAGGTTGAATATTAGGAAAAGATTGTTCACCGAAGGGGTGGTTGTGCCCTGGAACAGGTTCCCCAGGGAAGTGGTCAGAGATCCAAGCCTTCTGGAGTTTAAGTGTTTGGACAATGCTCTCAGACATATGGTTTAATTTTTGGCTAGTCCTGTATAGAACCAGGAGTTGGGCTTGATGATCTTCGTGGGTCCCTTCCAAGTCAGGATATTTCATGATTCTGTGAAATTAGTGAAGCCATGCATAGAAATATAGAAACTTGGAGGCCATAGGTCTTTTTTCCCATAGGTCTTTCACTGGAAAGTAAGTTCACCACCTGAAATTGTACTGTGTGGTGCTGCTTTCCATAATTAGTCTCAAAAAGATGTCACAAGTATGAGAGGATCAGCATGTGGATTGAGACTGACAGGAGCATTCTACCAACATGAGACAGGAATCACAGTTAAGTGGACACTGCTAAAAGAAGCTCTTCTTTTCTGAGAGATGAACACTAACAAATGAGCAGTCAGGTCCAGTGTTACAAATGTGTCCAGCAGGATAGCTGTCTGTCTATGCTCTGTTTTAAAGAGTTTGACAGGGTTTCTATGAAAGTTAGTCTAGAATCATGGGATCACAGAATATCTTGAGTTGGAAGGGTTTGTCTAGCATGCCATAAAGTAGAGCACGTTCAAAAAACCCAACTGAGAAGCAATTTTAAAACGTTTTATGTTGAAGCATTAGCTTCTTATCCATTTTATAGTTGTCTGCAGCACTAATGGAATGCATTTAGTGGTCTGCTTTTTTTGGTCAGATATATCTGCCTTGTGCCTGTGTAACCAGAGTAGATATAAAGCACACTGCCCGTGAAAGGGAAGCCACTCATAAGCTCTCACTGCTTAGTATAATTGGTGCTAGCTATTGTGGGAGGAAAGTAAAAGGGAACATGGAGCTATCGGAAGGTCAGAATTAAAAGTGGAAAAATGAAAGGTTGAGTTTGAAATATGTGTTTGAAATATGAGTTTTTGAACAAACAAACAAACAAGAACAAGAACAACAACAAAATACAACACTTTTTTTTAAGAATTACGTAGACTTGGGTTAGCATATTGCACTAATCTGTGTTGTATGCGGAGAATTGTTTCAGAAAAATACATACATGAGCCAACCTCTATCTTGCTTAATGGAACATTTTCATAGCTTTCTATTTGGGATGTTTTAGTATAAACTGTGTTCCAACTGCATTGAAAAACAAATGTTAAACTCTGAACTTAAATATTTAATTTTACATCCAATTTTCTTTGTTCGATTTATTTCAATTCACCTGCCATATTAAGAAACCATTTATTTACACAGAGCTATTCTGGTAATTTCTGACTTTACCTAAGAGTCCTAAAAACAAAAACAAAACAAAAACAAACAAACAAAAAAAAAAAACAGCCCATACAAATGGCCTTTTTCATGCAAGAATATTCAGACTCCTTCTCTCCTGTGAATTTGTTCAAGTGTTTCTTTTATTTGTGGATTTGGAGCCTCCAGCCAATTTACTGAACCAGGAGGCAGTTGTCCCCACCTCAGGATGGAAGTGCTCCAGTACAGTCACTGCAGACAAGCACGGCTGCTGGGAAATATCTGTCACTGGGATTGGACCACCGTTATCTAAAGCAGCTGATCCATCTCACTGCCACTTTCATCCTGCATCTGAGAAGCCCTTGGGAAAGCAAACCCTTTGGAAAGAGAGCAGACACCTTGTAACATCTGATTTCTGGCGGTGTGAACTCTTAGATAAAGACAGAGGTTTAAATATGAGAATATGTTCTTCCCAAATACACTTTGTGTTCATTTCATTGCTGCAAATGCAGACAACAATATGTGCTGGCAAATACATCTCCTTACAGGACTGGGAAGCAGCTGCAGGAGGACTTCAGCTAAAGCTGACATGACTGCTGTGACAAGAAATATGAGTATTGTAGCTTATTCATAGCAAGAATCCTCAAAAATGTAAGTATGACAGGTCCCTTTTAGCAGTGTAAATTATTTCTCTAAAGGAACAGTTATAAACTGTGTGCATAAACTTACAGAGGAGAGTGTGGTCAAGCCATCAGCTCCAATTTGTCCACGTAAAGTAAATATCCAAAACCAGGAGACTAATTAGTATATTCACAGAAAGCAAGACTTGTTTACCATGGTGGACTGAGCTAGCCAAATAAATTATTTGCTGCAGAAATGTTTGCCTGGCTCTACTACCATCTCTCCCCCGCAGGCTTTTGTACCCTTCTCTGAAGGATGCAAGCTGACTATTGCTAACGAGGCTCATCAGCATTCCTGCCAACACTGCTGCCTCTAGTCTCACCAATCCTTATTAACAGAGCTCTAAGGCAAGTTGGCTACTCACTAGATCCTTCATGGGGTCACTTCTCCATGCCACAACACCATAATAAAGTCCCAAATTGGAAAAACATCTTTTAAGAGTACTCTATAGCCTTTATTTAAATACCTTTTAATGTAAATTCACTACTCATAAAAGTGAAAGAATGACTGTTCTGGCAGCCTTTGGGCATCATTTGGGAAGATGAAGTGCAGGCTTATCTGCATAACTGCAAGTTCAGTATCTCTGGCTGTGGCCCTGTAACCCTAGCTCCAGTCTCTTCATCAGAATTAGCCCAGCAGTTCCAAGTACTGCAACAATTTTATGGACAAGGGAAAATGTCCATTAGGGTGAGAGAGGCCAAACTGATTTTCCACTTGTGACCTGATTACAGTTTAGATTTACTGTGTGTTCTGTGAGCTGCCACTTAAGGTGATTTGCACTGTCCGATGAGTCATAACACTCACAGTGGGGAGAACTGGAGAGAAATGAGCACGTTATGATGACTTAGAACCTGAGAAGTATGACATCTTCATTCAAGTTCCTGACTCATCAGTCACTGATGGAGCTTGTAGCACTAGAGAGAAAGCATGAGTGTACTGATGACTCAGTGGTTTAACAGCATGGTCTCTTCCCTGCCAAATGCTGAGTCAGATTTGAGAAAAATAAATAAATAAATAAATAAATAAAATCTATCTTCCTTCTTCCTTATCACTTTGGCTGCTTCCCACTTGTTCATTTCATAGCAATTAGGAGTCAGACTAGGGGACATACTACCATCAGCAGCCACAGATGAGAGATAAAGAAAGAAAAAATAGTTGAGATAGAAGGAAACAGAGAGGGGGAAGGAGAAACAAACAAACAAGAGATGTATGCAGAAAGAAAAGTATTTTTCAGCCATTCTTGATTTCTGTACATTACATATTCAACCCCAGATTTACCACTATCACACAGCTCTAGTGCTATCTCATAGTTTATTACTATGAATTTACAACACCAAAAAAAAATGGTAACCAGGATGTAAAGCATTTCAGTTATCTGAGGTCTATTTACTGTTGCACCAGAATTTTAAAAATGTATGATATTGAAGCTGTATTTACATCAGAGAATTTGCTGATTTAGGCACACCTATAGGAACCCTCATGTGGACATGGTTGCAAATACTCCTGCCAGTTTGTAACAAGTAGAAGTGCCTTGGAAGGCTGAGAACAAGGCCAGTAGAGGGGAAAAAATAAAGGGGAAGCCTCCTCAATAATGAAGGACCAATACTTTATAACAAAGGTCTGAAGTTGTCTCAAAATTAAAAATATGCCTAGATAAACCTAAAAAACAAGGATCACTCAAATCAACTCATGGAGCAGAGTACTCTTTTAACAGTGAAAAAAGTAAAACCAAAAATCTGAGCCATACCAAAAGGATCCTTCTATTGAAAGCAGAATCAGAATGTAACCTAACAGGTGATTTATAATCACAACACAATAATTCAATGACTGCTTTTTCCATATGGGTCAAAGCTCTGGAGAAACACTAACCAACACAGAAGTTACCACTCATTAGCCAATTAACATGCTTGGTTTAGATTCTAAGTATTTGTGTTAATTAGTATATAACTATGTACATTAATTATTTGTAGGCATTGTATAAAATTATTAACTAATCATGATAAAATAACATCTAGGAATGATGAAAAACAATGATAAATAGGTTTGGTTATCCACCAGAAACAAAACAAAAACCTACATACAGAGAATGCATACATATAAAAATTAGCCTAGAAGGGTATGCCCAATGCCATACTGAAACACACAGGGCACTTGGGGCTTCAGAGGGCCCACATTGGCCCTACATGATGGTGTGCTTGAAAGCTCAAATTTTATGCAGCAAATGAGTCTGGCCATAAGTTTGCCCTCAGCAGGAAGTGAAGATATACAACTAGGAGCTGAGAGGCCTCATGCTTTGCCCTTGCTTTCCTTAGTTAACAGGCTTAGTTGCCTTCTATGCTAATGATTAAATCTTTACTTCTGTCCCATATAATCAGTTTCATTGTACTGAAGAAAATTCAGTTGTGCTTTAATGGCAAAAAGATTTCAAATAATAGATGGCAAAGAATGAAACACAAGGGCAAGAAAGGTGAAGTACTGTCATTTAATCAACATGTAAATGCTACCTTGCAGCATTGTCTAATGTTACCTTGACTTATTTATATATTTATTTATTTATTTATTTTAAATCAAGTTCATTCATTATTCCAATACTACCTAGAACACACAACTTTATTTGTGCCTATTAGGCCAACCTCTAAACTGCCTCTGTCTCAAGTACATCAGTAATATAGCTGTAATAATAAAGATGTGCATATAATCACATCTTTCACAGGCTTTGTCCTGGCCAGTGTATCAGACAACTTAGCAGCTCTCAATTTTTCATTTAAAAATATAAAAATTTTGGCTTGTTAAGAAAACGTATATGAAGCTAAAAATAATGCGCACTTAGTTTTGTAAACAGGGTTTTAAGGCAAGAAATAAGGGATAAATTCTGCTGATTAAGAAGAAATGTATTTAATGTAGGAGACTAAAAAGAAATAAAAAGAAGGTATAAATTAAACATTTCAATATTATAAATAAAACAATTTTCTCAGTACACCTTACATTAGAATAGAATAAGATAGTTCATTTGGATGGAACCTTCAAAAATCACCTAGTCCAAAAAGATCACCTAGTCCAACTGAATTATAGCTGTTAGTAGTAATAGCAGCAAATTCCATATTTTTTTATGTTTGCATCCAAAATTATTAAATTAAAAAATACTGCAGTTCCTTGTATTGAAAACTCTTGCGTGTATTATGACATTATCAAGGAAGGCTGGAGATTTTAACAGCTGAGTTAGACATTCTACCTAAGATCCAAGAAAGCACTTAAAATATCCAGATTCAGTACTATCTAAGCAAATGCTTATTTTCAGAAGAATGAGTGGAATCTGTGCTACAACTGAAATGAATGTCTTCAAGTGTCTTTGAGAGTGTCTTGACTTTTTGGTAATAAATATGCTCTAGCTCTGAATGACATTTCCTTCTCAGGTTGATGATTCTCTTCATGCACATGTCTAAATCTAAAATCTTTTACAGATACTGAATCTCTGTTACTAACATTCTTTTGAGCATCAGATCACTGATCACAGCCTTTCAATCTATAAATTCTTTGCAGAAGAGTCCTATCCTTCTACTCACTGGTGGAGGGACCTCCAGATGCCACAATGTCTGTTATATTCTCTCTGCAGTCTCATATTAGCCATCCAAAACTTGTGTTTGTATTGAGTTTACATGGCAAGGTTTTGTAGCAGGGGGGCTGCAAGGGTGTCCTCTGTGAGAAGAGTCCGGAAGCTGCCCTTGTTAGATAAGAGTCAGCTCCAGCCAGCTCCAAAAGGGACCCGCTGCTGGCCAGAGTTGAGTCAGTGAGCAATTATGCTTGTGTCTTTGTGAGAGCAGATTTAAGAAAGAGAAAAAAAAAATAAAATGCTGCACAAAAGCAGTTAGGAGAGAAAGGAATGAGAAACAGCCTTGCAGACATCAAAGTCCATGAAGAAGGAGGGAGAAGTCCTCCAGGTGCCGGAGGAGAAGTTTCCCTGCAGCCCGTGGAGGAGCCCCTGGTGGAGCAGATGGATCTGGCCTGGGTGAAGCTGTGGACTTTGAAAAGTCCCCCACTGGAGCAGTCTTCAGGCCAGAGCTGCGGCCCATGGAGAGGATCTCACACAGAAGCAGGTGATCTGGTGGGAGGTGATGCCCATGGTGGACATATGTTGGAGCAGTTTGCTCCTGATGGATAGACCTCATGGTACGGACCCATACTGGAGAAGTTCTTGAAGATCGGCTGCCTGTGGAAAGCCCACAAAAGATCGGTTCAGGAACTGGCTCTCACGTCTGACAGCATTGTCTAAGCACTTCTTGAACTACAGCAGGCTCAATGCCACAACCACTTCCCTGGGGAGCCTCTTCTAGTGCACAACCATCCTCTCAGAGAATAATTTTTTCTTAATATCCAGCCTGAACCTTCCCACTCAGAGCTTCATACCATTTGCTCAAGTCCTTTCACTGGTTGCCAGAGAGAAGAGATCGGAGTCTCCCTCTCCACTCTCCCACACGAGGGATCTGTAGGCTGCCATAGGGTCTCCCCTCAGTCTTTTCTACTCTGGGCTGAACAAACCAAGTGACTTCAGCTGCTCCTTGAATTTTTTTCCCCTATAAATGTTTCACCATCTTCATAGCCTTCCTTTGGATGCTCTCTAATAAATAGTTTTATGTCCTTCTTATATTATGGTTCCCAAAAATGCACACAGTACTTGAGGTGAGGTCGCACCAGCATGGAGTAGAGTGGGACAATCACTGCATTCAAATGTTAGCAATTCTGTGCTTGATGCACCCCAGCATATGATTGGCACTTTTGGCTGCCAGTATATATTGCTGACTCATACTCAACTTTCCAGAACACCCAGATCCCTTTCTGGGAGGCTGTTATCCAGCCTCTCATCCCCAGTCCACACATACTTCCAGGGTTGCCCTGTTCCAAGTACAGAATACAGCAATTGCTCTTGTTAAACTTCATACAGTTGGTGATTGCCTAGCCGTCTAATTGTCAAGTTCTCTCTGCAAGACCTCTATCATTGAGGAAGTCATCAGCTCCTCCCAATTTAGTGTCAACTGCAAACTTCAAGTCCTTCATCCAAGTCGTTTATGAAAACATTAAAGATAACTGGCCCTAAAATTGAGCCCTGAGGTACCCCACTAGTGACTGGCCACTAGCCAGTCCAGCCTTCCATTTATTATAACCTTTTGAGATTGACTCTTCAGCCGATTGTTCACCCATCACATTATGTATTTTCTAGCTGCATGCTGGACATTTTGTCCAGAAGGATACTCAGAAACAGTATCAAAAACTTTGCTGAAATCCAAAAAGCTTATATTAGCTGGCTTCCCTGGGTCAGCTAGGTGGGTAACCTTGTCATGAAAGGAAATCAAGTTAATTCAATAGGAATTTACCCTTGTGAACATTGGCTGTGACCAGTGACTGCATTGTCTTTCAGGTGTTTTTCAATAGCTCTCAGAATAATGTTCTCTGCAAAGATTCTCTCTCTCTTTTACCAGGCACTGAAGCAAGACTGACAGGACAGTAATTACCAGGGTCCTCTTTCTAACCCTTCTTGAATATTGGAACAACAATTACCGTCTTCCAGTCCACTGGGACCTCTCCATGTACCCAAAACCATTGAAAAATAATTGAGAGAGGTCTCAAGATGATATCAGCCAGCCCTTTCAGCACCTTGGGATGAATCACATTGGGCCATGTGGACTTATATGCTTACACTTGGAGCAGCAAATCCTGCACAAATTTGGGGTTGTCTGGGAGTTTATCATTTCTGCAGTCATGGACCTCCAACTCAGGGCTCAAGGGTCCCAGAGCCTGTCATCGGTGTTGAAGACTGTTGTGGTTTAGCCCTGGCAAGCAACTAAGTACCACAAAGCCACTTGCTAATTCTTCTCAAGTGGGATGGGGGAAGAGAACTGGAAAGGTAAAAGTCCAGGAATTCATGGGTTGAGATAAAGACAGCATACAAGGTAAAGTAAAAGCTGTTCATGCAAGCAAAGCAAAACAAGAAGTCACTACACTACTTCTCATTGGCAGGCAGATGTTCAGCAACTTCCAGGAAAGCAGGGATCATCATGCATAATGTTTTCTTGGGAAGACAAATGCCATCATGCCCAATGTCCTGTCGTCCGTGTCTCCACCCCCCCCACCCCCCCCCCCCCCACCCCAAATCATGAGCATCATATCATATGGTATGGAATATCTCTTTGGTAAGCCTGGGTCAGCTGTCCTGGCTGTCTTTGCTCAGCAACTGCACTCTTCCAGCTTATTCTGCAACCCCAGCCTCCTCACTGGCAGGACAGCATAAGAAGTAAAAAAACCTTGGTTCTATATAAACACTGTTCTGAAACAATTAAAAACATTGGTGTGTTATCACCACAGTTTTCATCAGAAATCCAAAACCCATAATTGTGTGAACCTAAAATCATAGAATCATAGAATGGCTTGGTTTGGAAAGGACTTTAAAGATCCAACCTCCTTTAAAGTTCCAACCTCCCTGCCATAGGCAAGAGATGCCAACCACTAGCTCAGGTTGCCTAGGGCCTCACCCAAACTGGTCTTGAACACCTTCAGGGGTGGGGCATGCACAACTTCTCTAGGCAACCTTTTCCAGTGCCTTACCACCCTCTGAGTGAAGAAATTCCTCCTAACATCTAATCTAAATCTTCCCTCTTTTAGTTTAAAATCATTCCGCCTCTTCCTGTCATTACCTGATTGAGCAAAGAGTTGTCCCCCATCTTATTTAAAAGCCTTTAAGAATGGAAAGACTGCAGTGAGGTCTCCCTTGAACCTTCTTTTCTTCAGGCTGAACAGCCCCAACTCTCTCAGCCTGTCTTCACAGGAGATGTTCTCTAGCCGTCTGATCATCTTTATGGCCCTCCTCTGGACCCATTCTAGTAGGTCCATATCTTCATATTCTGGGGGCCCCAGGCCTGGATGCAAGATTCCAAGTGGGGTCTCAAAAGGGTAGAGGGGGACAATCATCTCCCTCTTCTTCTCATGACCTTCTTCTGGTCATACCTCTGTTGATGCAGCCCAAGATGCAGTTGGCCTTCTGGGTAAGCACACACTAGTGGCTCTTGTCAAGCTTTTCATCCACCAGAACCCCCATGGCCTTCTCTGCAGGGCTGGTCTCAATGAGTTCTTCTCCCAGTCTGTACTCACAGAATCACAGAATCATCTAGGTTGGAAGAGACTTCCAAGATCATCTAGTCCAACCTCTGACTAACATACTCATGTCTGGCAATGCCCTGGCATAGTCGCGGCACCTTGCACTTGGACTTGTTGAACCTCATCAGATTCATGTGGGTCTACTGCTCAAGCTTGTCCAGTCCCTTTGGATGGAATCCCTTCCTTCTGTTGTATCAACTGCACCACTCAGCTTAGTGTCATCTGCAAACTTTCTGCAGGTGTACTTGATCCTACTTTATCAGTGATAAAGATATTATACCACCTCTTCCATGGTCTTTCCAGACACAGAGGTCAGGCTCACCAGTCTGTAGTTCTTCTGGTCCTCCTTTCTACCCTTTATAATAATGGAAGTTATGTTTCCTTTTTTCTAGTCACTAGGGACTTTGTCACACTGACAGGACTTCAAATACGATGGAGAGAGGTTTGGCAACTCCATCAGCCAGTTCCCTCAGGACCCTGGGGTGCATGTCATCAGGCCCCATAGA
Source organism: Cygnus atratus (assembly GCF_013377495.2). Taxonomy (NCBI): domain Eukaryota; kingdom Metazoa; phylum Chordata; class Aves; order Anseriformes; family Anatidae; genus Cygnus; species Cygnus atratus. The sequence continues at coordinate 100,160,001 of NC_066363.1, read as the reverse complement.
CTTATATCTGTTCATTTTCATCAGGTAGTCTCAAACCTGTTCTTTGCTTCCAGTGGGCTGGACTTTTCTCCCTCACTCCTTGCCTAGAGTTTCTGGGAAATGAGAGAGATAAGAATCCTAACTGGCAGTGAAGATTGAGGCAAAGATGTTTTTGAGTACATCAGCCTTCTTCATGCTTGTCATTACCAGTTCTCACTTCTCATTTATGAGAGGGTGTACACTCTCCCTGGCTTTCCTTTTCTGCCCAATGTATTTATAGAATCTCTTCTTGCTATTGCTTGCATCCTTTGCCAAGATCAGTTCTATTCTCTGCAAAGAAAATTGACTCTGTCCCACACAAAACCATGACAAAGACCGATGTGAAGAAGGCATTAAATGTCTCTGGTATGTCCTTATTTGTGAGGTGACCATCCTCATCAAGTAATGGACCAATGTTATCTCTGGTCCTCCTATCTATTTTGTTATTTAATACCAAAGATTTTAAACTCCACTACTTCATGGTCACTGTGTCCAAGATGGACAGCAATCACCACTTCACCCACAAATCAACAATTTGCCCATGAGACCCATTAAATGCTTCTTTTCTGGGATCATTACACTCAAATAGCAAAGCTATCTTTAGCTTAATTTGATATTACTGTGGCATTTGTCACTGCTGAAATTCATAAATACCCAGTAAATTTATAAGTGTTCTCTTTCTACATAATAGTATTCATAACATAGCAATAATTTTAGATATTCTGCTCTGTGATGGTAGACTGAGATCTCATAGAGGATTACGTCATAGCTGTTTTTCACTCTCCTTTACTCAGGAAATATAGCTTCAAACTTCGTATCCATTTCTTGCTATTCAGCTTGCTAGTCTTGCTAGTCAGCTTTCTTGGTTGAGCAACATCAATTTACCAGCTTGTCACAGTGAGTCATTGGTTCAACAAGATTAGAAAACAGGATACTCCTTATTCTTTATTCATTGTTCTAGCCTGTAAATTGCAAGTCTCTTTGTTTCCTCTTCAGATAAAATCAAGGCTGTGGACTGTGTTATGTGATGTAAATGTTACAATGGGCAAAGCCAGGACTGGAAGTCAATAAGCTAGCAGATGACTTTGACTTGGAATTCTCTTCCAGAAGATATTTGACTCATATAGATGCTTTAGTTCTAAATTCAGTATTCTAAATTCAGTATTGTGCTGTATGAAAAGCACTGGTAGGGAAATAGATGTGCACAGGCAACTTATTTCACCATCCATTTGTAAAACATCAATACAAGATTTCCACCAAACATTCAGAATTACTTGAGAGTTTGTGAATGTATCTCCAATCCAGCTGAGAAGGAATGGGTCTGTTGTAATTATGTGATTCAGACAGTAATATTTCATAACAAAAATATTCTTCTTCATTTTGGTGCAAGAACAAAATTACTGTGACATTGCCTTTCTTCCTGAAATTCTGAAATGCACAGTTCTCTTATTCACACTACACACTCAGAGCTCTTCAGGAAAAATCAATTGATTCAATTTTCTGCCATTCCAGTTCTTTGATCTTCCTTACAAACAAATACTACTTCAAAACTTGTAACAGAGGTAGAGTGAGGGGTAGAGAGAAAATATATTTTTTCAATTTTCTTTCTATTCCTGAAGATACAACAATAGGGTATGGACGGGTACCACTGCTATAAATGGCTATTGAATGTAAATTTATTCATAAGTAATATGTATAAATGTATATATAAGAGAAAGATTGATACTTCATGAAATCACTAAAAAGATGCTGACTGTACTAACTTATCATTCTAGAAAACCAGATGATAAACCAGGACAACAAGAAAGAGAATGACAATAGTTACACTTGGACAGGTGGATGGATGACAATAATGTAACAATGCAAATATTCTTCTTTTGTGAAATGAGACAAAAAGCAATTTGGCTCAATATCAGCATGGTGCATCCCTGTTAATGCAGAAGAGGATCTAAAGGAGACAGAAACTTTCTCTCTTGTTAGTGTTTTACACAGAAATTAACAATTTAAGATACACTGATGACATATTTTAATATTTCACACTATACTGCATTGAAACTGAATATTGAGTATACCTCCTGTCAGTGTTGCAAGCATTACTTAAATATTAATCATCTTTTCAACAAGGATGATTAAGAATTTAGTAATAAGAGTCCTAGTAAGCTAACAGTCCTCTTCCAAAGTACTTCAGGAAAAAGACTAAAAGATAAAAATGTTTCTACAGCAATGTAGCATGAAGAACAAGCAAGAGGATCTAGAAGCCTTGTCTGAGTTCCAGAGCAATAACATCATTGACTTAAGTGAAACCTGGTGGGAAGAGAGTTCTGTGTCTGACCATTGGATAGTCATAAGCCCTGCTGAAATGATAGGTGAAGCAGGATGGTAGTGCTATAAGTAATGGAGGGGATGGATTGTATGGATCTTGCAGCTGGTGACAACAGAGTTGAGAGCCTCTGGGTAAGGATGAAGGGACAAGCAAATAACACAGATGTCATTGTGGGAGTCTACTATTGGTACCCAGCCAGGATAATGACACTGATAAATTATTCTTTAAGGAACTAAGAGATACTTCCACATCAGCTGCCCTTGTCCTTATGGGTGACTTCAACTTGCCAAATATTAACTTGGAATAACACACTACTGATACTAACAGGTCCAGAAGATTCTTAAAACACCTTAATGAAAACTTTTTGGTACAGGTACTAAGGGGGCCAACTAGAAAAGGTGCCCTCCTAGATTTGTTGCTTGTAAACAGAAAGGGTCTCATGGGTGAAGTGGCAATTAGTTGCCATCTTAGTCATAGTGGAGGGTTTATTCCCCATAACACATACATTTATATATGTGATTTATATATATGAGTCTCTATGTCCCACACAGGTCAGAGTAGATTAGAATAGGATTTCAAACTTAAAAAAAAAAAAAAAAAAAAAAAAAGTAACGGAAGCAAAATTACAGCTAGAAGTCATGAAAAACCTGTAGCAGTAAAAGAGTAAAAGTATGTATTTGAGGCAGACAGGTTCACTTTGAAAGTAGATTGCTACACTGTATACCACCTAAGTGGCTTCATTAAGAAGAACAGTGAAGTTTCAAAGATAAGGTTCAAAAATACATGAACTACAGAGGCCAGCCTAGAGCTTGGTGAGGGCTAAACTAAGTCTTCTGGATAGTAGAATAGTCTTTTCAGACTATTCACACAACTTCTTTAGCCATCAGACGGCAGAGAGAAGAAGACATAGCGAATCCTATGTTATACCCCAAGATATGTGCCTCCAAATCGTTGGCCTTGATAAAAAGAGAATGTATGATGATTGTCTTGAAACCTAAGTTTCAATAAGTTTGGCTAACATTAATAAACAAAATACACATAAAATTTGGTCCTATAGCTTTTTCATGAGACTTTATACTCCGAATTTATAACAGAGGCAGGAAAAAAAAAAAAAAGAAAGTCTTAAAAATAGACTGAGAAAAAAAATGCATACAGCTAAAACTAAAATGTTTGTCTGTTTTTATTCCATGAATATGAGCATAAGAAAATGTAGAGAAAAAGAAAAGGAACTCTCTGACAGAGAATTTTTGTTTTAATGTCAGTTAAAACAGGTATTTTCTGGTAATGTGTTGGGACTAAATTTCTTGAAAGCTTACGTTTTAAAAAATGAATGATTTATCTTAACAAACCCTTTTGGAAGATTTTGTTCCCCTTGATAAATAAATATAGCACAATTCCACATCTAGTGCTTTCATGAAATCTATGTTTTATGCAGTGGTTAATTATATATTGTAAAATATGTGTGTTCACAGTACAGCAAAGTTTGAACTTTGTGTACTGTTTGTATGCAAATATGAGCAAAATAAGAAGAAAATGAGGCATATTTTCTCTCTCTCTTTTTTTTTTTTTTTAAGAACTAAAAAAAGAAGTTTTTCTGTCCTTAGTTAAACATAAGAGTTATAAATGAGATAAGCACATTGACTGAGAATGTTTAATAGCCTAAAGAGTAAATAGCAATGCACGCATTTTTATAGGTATTATGTACTTTCAAGGAAAGTGGAGAAAAAGAAAAAAAAAAAAGGATGGAACACCAAAAAAATTCTAAATTATTAGCCTAATTAGAAGTGCACACTCTTCTGATGCTAAGTTCATTGGATGAGGATTTCACTTTTCCAGTACTTAAAAAAAAAAAAAAAAAAGGAAAAAAGAAACAAAAAGCAAGCAAACAAACAAACAAAAAGAACGAAGAACTATCAAATGGAACAAGTAAACTAAAGTGAACAAGTGAACAACTAATTATCCATAATCTCAGCAGTAAGCACTTTTCTAAATTTATCCTCTTTTTAAGCTACTAAATTATACGTGTACATATAGGTTAAGTAGCTTTAATTGGCAGATAAGAAAGATAATCCCAGATTGCTTTACCTTTGTTTGTTTATTTGTTTGTTTTATATATATATATATATATATACATATATATATAATTTATATAATAAGATACTGCATGACAAACAATACTTTTATTTGGGTAAACCTGCAGGCTTACTTGGCAGGGCTTCCTTGTCTCACAAAGTCAGCTAATTCAAAAACTGTTAAATATTGTATAAGTATTTTTGTGTTTGAGATGAATAACATATTGAAAACAAACAAAAGTATGATTGTTAATTACAAAGCTTCTCATTCTGGTATGTTTCCATTTCATTTCTGTAGCTGAGAGGATGTCTTAAAAGGATAAGAGAAACATACTTGATTAATTTGTTTACAGTTAAGCAGTGAAGCATAAACCAGGAGTTACACTTACACTAAGCACACTGCAGAGGACACAGAACAATCGGAATGATATATTAATTGCTTAGGAATGGTTCAGATGAATAAAAATATGTTTGACATAGGTATTATACATATACATATTTACTTATTTAAATATATAGATACATTTGAGGAAAAGCAACAAAATATTATTTGCCTTCTCTTCACATTTGTACTGGTTTACAATTTGTTGTTGTTGTTGTTGTTGTTGTTGTTGTTGTGAATCTCTAACATGTTTTACAGAAAAATAGCTCTTCTCTTACCTGTAATTCTCAAAGTCTTGCTAGAAAGTCACAGGAACACACATCTAGCTGTAGCTTGCAAAAATTAAGAAAAGTCTTTTAAAGGAAATATGTGAACATAAAAGGATTCCCTCCATTAGGAAAGGAAAACCTCCACAGAATCTGTTAATTTAATGAGAATGTAAAGTGTTTCCTAAGTAAAACAATAATCAAAAGAGGATAAAATAATAGAACTAAAAGGGAAACCAGTCAGGAGTATAATTTTGTGGTAGACTCAAAGGCAGTTCTGGTCTTGTCAAAATCACTGCCCAGTGTGCTTATGCAGAAATTTGCCTCTGGCTTTGTCAGATGCCACAGCTGGAAGAATATCTTCCACTTTTTGACTTTCAGATCCATCAAGTGCTATCTGAAAGAGTGCTGAAAATGGTGGAATAAACTGAAAAATATTCTTATGTTATTGTTTATAATACAAAAGTTTATTTCATGGCATATTTTTATTAGTATTTGAGTATGCTGTCTGGACAATCAAAGAGTTTTTGTTTTTTTTTTTTAATGCAGGACATATGTTAAACAAACAAACAAAGAAAAACAAAAAGAAAAAATGTTCTGACTTGTATAAAAAGCAGATATTACCTATATAATATCGTTATTGGAAACAGACTGTTCTTGATATAGAACTCAATTCAGCCAGAAATTACACAAGGTTTACTTTAAAAAATTTTCCAAATAATTAACTATAACATCAAATATTTTTGGATCAGATATCTATATAAGCTTAAAATGATAAACTGACCTATAAAGTACAGAGTATACAAATGATTCCATAATGGATCACAAACTATATATCTTCTAATGTGAAGGACAAGAATAAGAAACATATTGTACAATCTGGAAGATTTCCTATAATTTCTAGATTTCAGCTTTCTTATTAATTAACTACACATATATTTGTAGCAACAGTCTTGCTGTAGTTTTGGATGATGATTTTTTTTTTGCTCTTTTTGTGTGTTTGTGTGTCTGTAGAATAATGGCACTTGAGGTCTACCTTGAATAAAGCAATCCATGGTTCAATGGATTTTCCAACAGTCAATAATAAAAGATCAGACTAACTGAAACTGAAGAAAGGATCCAAATGAATCACAAATCAGGCCAGTTAGCTGAATATATATACCAGTTAGCTGAAGCTGCTTTGGTTGACTTAAAGTTGACTAGAAATGTCACAGTAGTTGAAACCTGAAAGTAAATGAAGACTGCTTCCAGGGGATCTGGATATCTGAATATGCACTGACAAAATAATGCCAATGTGCTTTTATATAAACAATGTGCTTATTGTTTTACATATTAAAATTATATATGAATCTTTGCATGAAAATTTTAGGTTTTCTAGCCTGTCCCATGAAAAGTTTACATCAGCTTAATTTGTATTTTCAAGATAACCAGTCTTCTCACTGCTCTTCAACATTATGTCTTAAGGAATACCTATGGAACAATCTTAGTAAAACATAATTAAGTCTTAATAAAAATCAAATAGTAATGTAGCATTCCTTCTATAACAGAGTAATGTAACACGATAGTTTCATATAAACTGTTCATTTTAACATTAGAAGTGAATTAAATCTGAGGATACTTAAGCCCTAAAGACAGTTGAAGACTTAGTTAAGCACCAGGAGACCTGTCTGAACATGAAAACCTTATTTTGGTGCCACAAGCTGACTTAGTGTTTTAAACTTTTATATATATATATATATATATATATATATATACACAGAAATATTTATAATAAATATCTTCATACATATATAAATACAGGAAAATAGACTTTAATAGTGAAAAACATCACTACAAAGCATTCTGGATTATCTAAACAGATATATATATTATTTTGCTTGCAGCACTTCCTCCCACCCCTCTACCCCCCAGAAATTTATTTTTTTTTTTTGGTAAAATTCATTTTTCAGGTAAAATTTTAGTAAAAATAACATTGAAATTAGTAAAATTTCTTGACATTAAAGAAAATCACACTGACGAGGAAGATATGTTCAAATTGTAACATACAATTTCTTGCAGCAGTGGACGAATGAAACATAGATATACACCAATATAGACATTGATTAAATATATATCTAAAAATGAACATTTTCCTTGAAGAAATTTTGAAGGAAAAGGTTGTTTTAAATTCACAAATCTTTTGGTGTTTTGTTTTGTTTTCTCCTTCTTGTTGTCACTGTTGTTCTATTTGGAAAACATATTCTTTATGAAAGTCTTTACCAGAGCTTAAATTCTTTTAGAGGTTTGCTATGTCTGTAAAAGTGTGAGGCAAGACAATTGTATGAAATATCTTCCAGGTGACCCAGTTTGCCCCCAGGCAACCTATCCTGCTGTTGTCACTGGAAAGACCTGTTGGTTTAGGATTTTTACCTACAACATGGGCTGAGCAACCAGGAGAACAAGATCCAACACCCAAGCAGGAATTTTTAGCAAATCTCTTCTGTGACATTTCATCAGTACTCTATGCTTATTTCTTCAATATGTGGAATAATATTAAGTAATAGTAATAATATTTCAACCACTTAGTGATGTAGCACAGAGGTACAAATCCCATATCAGGTTATTTTTTAGCTTCATTATTATCTTACCTTTACAAAAGTGTTAATTTTCTGAATAAATATATTGTAGACGAATTATGTACATTAACAACATTTCTAAAACTCTTTTTTTTTTTTTTTATGTTCAACATTATAAAAGCTCACAATTCACAATGCAAGCCGCATGCTGGGAACTGTCACTCTATTAAAGTAGTAAACATGGAAACAGAAAACAGAAACAAAAACCCGCTCTTTTTCAAAAACAACCACCCCCCCCCAAAAAAAAAAAAAGAAGGAAAATTTGATTTTTTTACAAGTTGCTTTTTATTAGGATATTACTTAGAGGCAAAAAGACTTTAAGTAAACCAGTATTAAACATAGAAAACAGATTTCATTTCATTTTACTTCCTATTTAAGAAGGTAAAATACTGTTCAAGTTTGTGTTTTTTCTCTAAGAGTTAAATTAATAATAAGAAAAGTAACACAAAATAAATGTCAAAGAGTCATAATCTAATGAGTCTAATGAAGGAATGTATTTTTTTTTTCTTCTAAATCTGTTTCAATTTTAGGTTTCATTTTAGTTTTCATAGATTTTACTGTCCTCTCAGGGTGCAAAAGGAACTTCCAATGTAGAAAATTTTGTATTTTCACTCAAATTCAAGCTGTTCTATTTCATTAAAGATCGCACACAGAATAGAACTGTGAGTTTGTCATTAAGAGGAATCAAGACCTTTGCATGAATCTCCATAATTGCAGTCACTAAATTTGACTTGACTTTGCCATGCAACTCAGTCCACACCATTTTCCCCAAACCAAATGTAAGTTAAATTTGAATATTGTGAAATTCAGTTTTCTGGCAATTAAGTTTACTCAATATTTTGCTGCAAATTGTCTGTGTTTACATTAAATGTAAAAATTTAGTCAAAAATTACATTTTCTATATTATTTTGATGGTTGTCTCTGATACTTTTATTTTAGTAAGAACACTAGAAAAATTGCTGTGGATCAGACTAGAAGACCATTTACCCAGTATATCATCTTTGAAAGTGGCCAAAAGCAAATGTCTTGAAGAAAAAAGCAACATATGGCAGATATATAAGCAGAAGTATTTTTAGTCCCTTTAAAAAAAGTAAGTTTATGTTGGTTTAAATAAATCACTGGAAAGAATCTCAATTTGAAAAGAAGTCAGAAAGAAGAAAAAGTACCACAAATGTCTCTTCATGCCAGGCTACTTCTGAAGGATCTGTGGACTACCAAGATCAATCTGGTACTAAGCAAAAGGGAAGATGAAGTTATTCAAGCAGCCTGCTAGTTACCTCCAACCATGAACATTCAAGGACAAGGCAGTAGAAAAAAGGACAGTTGCAAATAAGACTTGTATAGCAGCCAGCAAAAAGGGATAACAAAATCCATCTGGCTCAGTCATGTTTGTCCTGCATTAGCAGAATTCAGTAAAAAACAAACACAAACAAACAAACAAAAAAAATGAATCACAGAAAAGACAGGACAGTTACACATAGACAATGTTAATTCACGGTTTAGTAAGTAATGTCATTATCAATTCTGGCACCACAAAAACAGGGTAGGAATATAGGCCTTGAGATGACATTTGGCAATTTGAATAGCATTTAGATTCATACACCATTTCCTTAATACATACGACTGTGTTATACCAGAAGGCTAAATACTGTTTCACATTTTCAGTCATTATGTCCCCAGTTAACAATTTTGTTGTATCTGTACTGTTTTACTGAAATCCAAGGTGGCCTTACTTGGGGCTAATTCCCAGTCAGTTTGTTTCTAGGGGTGGAGGCCATTGCCCTTGTTTGAAATAAGGGTCCAACAACCCTTGGATATCCACTATAGTAGATACTAGGTGAAGGGAGAAGTAGTGTGTTGTTTTTTTTTATTATTATTTTTCCTCTCTCTCTCTCTCTTTTTTTTTTTTTTCCTCCTGTACTTTCTCACCTGAATAACAGAGGATGTCACTTCCAACAGTGTTAACAGCTGGTACTAAGTGTGCATAGCTTTGTAACATTATAATTACAGACTCACAGCTGAGAAATGGCAATGAATTTGGAGTCCAGGAAACAATGTTCTCACAGTGTCTGTGTTTTGAGGATAATTCTCATTTCAAATGTATTCATAACAAGAAAACTACATCTTCATACTTCATAAAAAGCCAAATTAGATCTAAAAAGTCAATTTATACACAAGAGATGACCATTAAAAGATAATGCTGAACAACTCCATGAATTAAGTTGTCAATAACAACATGAGCTAACCCATTTAATGCAGAAACAGAGGCTTGTAAGTAAAGTTAGTTCCGAATAAGTCCTCCATATCTTCTCCATCAGCACTGAAGTACTGAAGAGAGCCTTTTTGTTTTCACTGTTGGCCATCCTAGCATCATGAGATACCTATCTGAGTTTCCTTTACTATTTTAGAAAGAAAGTGCTGCTAACACTAAGAGCTCAGTTCAGAATTTGGAAGGAAAAATCCTTGTGTGGACAACCTTAGTCCTATTTGACTTATTTCTAGTGGATAGGAAGCTTGTTACAGTTAAGAAAAATTTCTAGTTGGTTTCAACTAAGATGATATTCCTTCATTTTATTCCAGTTATTTAAGAATGCAGTGTAAAAGGTAGGTACATTTTCAACAAAGACATGCATTAAATAAAAAGTTAATTCAAGTTTGCAACCAATATAAATACCAGCAATGCTCTTTGGATTTGACCAATGAGCATGTCCCATTGTCAAAGCAGTATTATTAAAACAGAACACTTAGATGTATACACAACATCAGAAAACATATTTCTTTAGTCGTTTGGCATTGAGACAGAATTAGCAGTAAAGTTCGTATACTTTATAAAGTTAATATCCCCATAGACATTTTAACACAGATGGTGTATATGTGATTCAATTGTAAGATAGGATGACTGAAAGATAATAGTGTAAAATTAGTGTGCCTTCCGACAAAACTGATGGAAATTTAAAATTCAGTTTATTGCACACGTCTCTTTCTCTGCATTGCAGCGCTTTTAAAAACTAAGCAATGAAGCAGTGACACAGGTGTTTCTAACAGAGACCTGGAAACAGCAAAACAAGAATTCAAATTAGAGTCTTTAAGGCACCAGATTAAAGCAATATCACCCAAAGTACTTTTATCTGTACACCCTGTAGCACCTTATTTAACTTCATATGCTTCTAAACAAAACAAATGTATTAGGTGCTAAATAAAACATAACCATGTCATTTAAGTATCCTGAATTTTAGTTCTTTTTCTTGTTACATAATTCACAGATACTAAGAAAGCTCTTTACTGAGAAATGTTTGTAGCATATTTCCTTTTTGTAGCAATGTTGGACAATTTTATTTCTTAGATCTTTATGGCAGGCTAATAAACTGCTACAAAGCAGTGTCTACAGACTACAATAGTCTGAAAAGGGATTTATCACAGTATTTTATTAACTTGCATCTGTTCAACAGTGCCATAGCTACTATGCTCTCTTAAGAATATATTGATAGTGTGTTAAATTAAAGCAATTTCAGAGTTCTTTGTAACTTGACCAAATTCAAGATAATCAATGGAATTTGTCCAAGTTTCCTAATATTACACTCTAACAAAACTTCAGCCTGAGCTCAGGATGAATGACAAACTCCTCAGCTATCTTCTGCTAAGAGAATATCAAGTATATAATCAGAGATTACTTCCACCTACTTTCTCCTGTCCCCTGAAAACATAATGATCAAAGGAACACAGAAATCTTTAGAATTCATTTAGTCCAAGCACTAGATCAAACAGAATCACCAATAACAGGTTATATCAGCCACAGTTTTGTTTAATCAAGTCTTGATAACAAAATCAAACAATGACAGAATGGTTGAGGTTGAAAGGGGCCTCTGGAGGTTGCAAGGGACCATCTGGTCCAACCCCCCTGTTCAAACAGCGTCACATACAGCAGTTTGCCCAGGACCATATCCAGACGGTTTTTGAAGATTTTGGAGGGAGACTTTATAACCTTTCTGGGTAACCTGTGTCAGTGCTCAATTGCCTACACAGTAAAAAATTGTTTCTTGATATTTAGATGGCACTTCTTGTGTTCCAGTTTGCACCCCTTACTTCCTGTCCTGGCCATGGGCACCCCTGAGAGAGAGGAGGAAAAAGATATATATATATCTTTTATATATATATATCTTTTATATATATATTTATATATATAGATATATCTAAAACTCTGGCTGCATCCTCTTTGCTCCCTCCTCCCTTCACGTATTTATATACATTGATAATGTTCCCCCTGAGACTCCTCTTCTACAGGCTAAACCATCATAGATCTCTCAGCCTTTCCTCATAGGAGAGGTGCTCCAGACCCTTCATCATCTTTGTGGCCCTTTGTTGGGCTCTTTCCAGTAGCTCCATGTCTATCTCTACCCTGTACTGGGGAGCCCAGAATTGGCCATAGTACTCCAGGTGTGGCCTCACTACTGCTGATTAGAGGGGAAGGATCAACTCCCTTCACCTTTTGGCAATACTTGCCTAATGAAGCCCAGGATACAATTAGCCTCCTTTACAGCAAAGGCATATTTCTGGCTCATATTCAGTGTGATGTCCACCAGGATGACTATGTACTTTACTGAGGAGCTGCTTTCCAGTGGTTTTGTCCCCAGCACTTGCAGGGGCCTGGTGTTTTTCTTCCCCAGGTTCTGGACTTTGCATATCACCTTGTTGACCTTCAGGAGGTACCTGACAGTCCATTTCTCCATCCTGTCCAGGTCCCTCTGAAAGGCAGCACAACAACCCGGTCCATTATCCACATTTCCCAGTTTTGTGTCCACTGCAAACTTGCTAAGCATACACTCTGCTCCATCATCCAAATCATTATGAAGACCTCAAATAGGACTGCACCTAGTATTAACCCTTGGGTACACCACTAATTATTGACCTCCAACTAAAATTTGCACCACTGAACATCACCCTCTGGGTTCAGCCATTCAGACATACTTTTATTTATTTTTTTACTGTCTGCCCATCCAGCCCATGCATCAACAGCTTGTCTGTGAGGATCTTATGGGAGACAGTGTTAAAGGCCTTACTGAATTCCAGGTACTGAACATTGCTCTCCCTTCATATATCAGGCTAGTTAATTTATCATAGAAGCTTACTAAGTTGGTCAAGCATGACTTCCCCTTAGTGAATCCATATTGACTAGTCCTGGTGATTTTCTTACCTTTCATGTACCTGGAAATGCTTTCCAAACTTAGTTGTTCCATCACATTCCTAGGGATCAAGGTAAAGCTGACTGGCTTTTAGTTCCCTAGGTCCTCCATCTTGCCCTTCTTGTATATGGGAATCTCGTTTGCTTTCATCCAGCCTTCATGCACTTCTTCCAGATGCCATGATTGATCAAGGTTTGCGGAGAGTGGCCTAACTCTAATATCTGCCAGCTCCCTCAGCAGCCATGGGTACATCAAATCAGGGTTCGTGCATTTATGTATGTTCAGTTTAAGTATTCCTTGACTTGATCTTGTTGGAACATCTCTTCCTTTGTCCAGGCTTTTCCCCTGGTCTCTGGGGCCTGAGATTTCTGAGGGCTGGTCTTGCTAATGAAGACTTCAGGACCTCATACTTTTCCATGCTCTATGTCACCAGGGCTCTCGCCTCATTCAGCAAAAGCTCTATTTTTCCTAGCTTTCCTTTTGTAACATCCAAGGATGGTTAGTCTGAAATCCACCATGGCCCTCACAGCTCTTCAGAAGGGTGGTTCCTAGCCTATATGGATCCACAGGGCTGCTTGTTCCACCTAAAGTGCAGAATGTTGCATTTCTTGTCGACCTCATGAAGTTTTTATCAAACAGTTTCTTAGATCTCTCAAGGTCCATTTGGATGAAATCTCTACTGTTCACTATGTCAACAGTTTATCTCCACAAATTAAACATAATCAATAATAAACACAAGCAAAAATTCAATGATGTAATATTTTAACTATACACTACTCATTCAATGAGAATTATCACAGAAACCAAAACTTTTCTAGATTTCTAAATAAAAATCCACATTTCAGTGTCAGGAAATCAAGCCTATTAATAAACTTCTAATTTACATCAGCTGAAAAGGTGCTTTCTAATTTTTTAATGTTATTTATACTCTGTATAAATAAAGTTATTAACTTAGTTTTCATTTTTCTATATAAAAAAAATAAAATATATTTTTTTCTTTTCTTCAATAAGATTTTAACATTTGTAGGAATTTACAATAACATTAGTATTATTTCTGACACTCATTTCTGTGATTTTTTTTGTTAAAAAATGTGAATACCTAAATGTGTTACTCGTCTATAGATATTAATAATTTATTCTTATTTTAATATTATGCATTACATTTTAATATTTAATTTAAATATTTAATTTAAATATTTAATTTAAATTTTATTATTTTAATAATATGTATTCCTATTATTATTATTATTATTATTATTGGTGCTAAAATGTGCTCCTAAACCAAGGGTCCAGGAAGGACTAAATTTAACCTAGATCTGTGATACAAGACTCAAAGACAAGCAGTGTTTAACCAAGATACTGATTCGTCTTATAAAATATATGCTTACTGTCAAAACTTTTTGTGGTATTTTTAACTGCTTTCAATTTTTCAGAAAATGAAAGAATACCCAGACTGTTCCTTTTTTTAAAAAAAAAAAAAAAAATCATTTCATTATTTACTAAGACACGTATCAAACAGATAAACATATAAAGTTGAAAGCACTAGTGCAGATGAAAATCTATTCTATTGACAAATAATGAAATTCTTTTCAAAGCTAGCATGAATTTTGATGTGTTCCCCCTCATTCCCTCAGACCACATTTTTCACACATTTGTCAGTTATTTTTTACACTTAAGATTCTGGGGAACTCTCTGGGCTTAAACTTTAATATTAGTAATCATATTAATCTTTTAAACTTTCACAAGCTTTAAGTGCAAAAACAACATATGGCTGTGCAACAGAGCACCTCTGGAGATTTTATACTCCTCCAACAGCACATAAAGTCTTGTGTTGTGCTCATTCTTATTCATTGCTTGCCTGTCCATATTTTAACCCTGCAAGTATCAAGGTATCAGTCTAATTCATTATGTTTTATTCGTAACCATCTGCACCGTACGGATTGTATTCATGGAAAATTAAAATCTCCTTTCACAAGGGCAGTTCCTTGGGTGTTATCAGAGTAACAGATCTATCTCTGCAATGAATAGCAAGATAAGTGATTGCATCTTTCACCAAGGCAGTCACAACTTTGCAAGGCCAATAAGCTGCAAATGTTGTATACCACTGAGTATTCAGTCAGGATTATGGATCTTGATACCTAGGATGGAAAAAATACAATTACAGTCAGAGATATTTTAGAGTCTAATAACCCATTCTTGCAATTTATTAAACAAGGGAGGACCCTTGTTTATATTAGGTGATTAAAGAATGACACTACTGAATGCAGAATCCCATTTAAAAATTATTTCAAGAACATTAAGGATGCATAGTTAAGCATTCATGTCATTAAAAGCTAGTGCTTTATCAATTTTTAATAATAAATGGAAACTTTATAGATGTATACGGCATACAAAAGGCATTAAAAGAACATTAAGGTTGCAAAATCAAACATTCAAAAGTTAGGGAATGACAGACTTAATTATCCCTGTTGTGTATAGGTGTTATGATAGCTTTTCTCAACAAGTTTTGTATCAGAGCCACCAAGAACCACAAAAATCTATTTTTTTTTTCTTGGTTTCAGCTTAAAGACTGAACTGCTAAAGGCTCTTATTTTTCTATTGTTCTCTTATTCACACCTTCTTCTTCACAATAGGTGTGGTCCTGCAGAATAAATGGCTACCATCAAGTACAATTAAAGACATGTTTTTCTAGAACAGAGATGCTGGTAGGAGTTTGCAAAGAGATAAACTCAGAAGGATAATATAGAATGATAATATAGAATAAGGTATAGCTGTATTCATTTGTCAACTTGTGACCTCATGAGAACTATGTCCCCAGACTTATTAGTGCTCTGGAAACCTTTAAGAATGGCTAATGTTTTGATAATCGTGAAGAAGTATAATACATATTTTTAAAAAAATGTTGGAAGACCACATTCATTCTTGGGAAAGGCTGTTAGCTCTTATTAACAAAGAAAAATTGCTTTTTGAATTTAGCCCTGTTAATGAAGGGCAATTTTTGATCTTTGAAAAGTTTGGAGTTCTTAGTTTGTTCTGAATTTTCAATATGCATCACAAGAGATGATTTCAAACATAGATGAGAATAAGCATATAAGGAGGAAGACAAAGATGATCGTCCATTGCCACAAGAATAAATGTTGATTAGAATCATAATAGCAATAAAGTATTTAGACCAATCCTGTATACAAATTATTTCTCCTTTCTATTTAGGCACAAAATAAGAACAAAACACAAAGAATGTGCACAAATATCACATATTGGTTTATTCTGTAGCATGCCTTGGAAAACACTATTGTTGCTGAGAAAAACTGAGTCATGATTTCTATAGCACTGTTCTCACGCTTGAGTTCATAACCAAAATCTTGGGTTCTTGACTAAATACATCTGTCCTGCATACTGGTCATCAAGAAACTACAAAACTTTGTTGTGCATGGACATTTTAAGGAACTAGCAATATTCTGCTAATTAAACCAATTGCAGGACACACTTTTGCTTTGTCCTTACAATGAGCACATAGGAGTCTGTCTTGCCAGTTGCTACCAGTATAAACTACTAAAAGCATAAAGATTCCAATATGGTTCAAACACTGTGGAACAGATGTCAAAAGATGTAACTCCAAATTAATATATATTAAAAAATAATACTGATAAATCACAAATTAATCACTTTTCCAGGAAAATTAAAATCAAGTGTAAATTCTTTATTATATTCACAGTATTGTACAGAGGAACGAATACTATCTTCAAAACATGGCCTAAATAGGAATGGAATTAAAATATCAGAATGTTTAATGGACATTTTTATAGCTTTACTTCTTTTGCTGGTATGCTTCATTATAAAATCACCCATATACATTTTCATTAGATTTGTGTTTCACTTTCTACATCACAAACTTTGTCAAAGATCAAAATGCTCAATAAACATGAAAATTTAAAAAATAAGTTTGTTCCTCTTTTCATAAATAACTCTTACCAGATTTCTAAACAAAGTCACAATTCATCTCATTCACAGTCATTTCAGCCTTTAGCAGATGTATGCTATGAACAAATTTATTGGCCTTATGAATAAAGATTAGCACTCTCCTGTTCAACTGTGTTGGAGAGAATATTATTCTACATTAAATGGGCATAAAATTCAACAGTGGGGATGTTTAAAATAGAACTGACCAAGTAAATTTTCAAAGCACCACATAGGATGGATTCACGCAAATGTTGCTAATAAAAAGCTTTACAAATGTTCACCTTTATCTCTGTTTTTAAGCCATAGATCATTTCTAATTTCTGTGAGTGAGGAAATGTAACAGACTGAAAGAAAATGAAGCAAAACCTACCAATTAAACCTTTTAAAGTCAAAAACACTTAACTGTCTGCTTGGGCTATTAATCTGTAATTTCACTAGGTAAGAGAACAGGGAGGGAAGCGATCACAAGCCAGAAGATTTGCACTAATTTGACTGAATTTCTTAAGTAGTTAAAATAATGGGTTCATAGGTAAGTGACTAAAGGAAGAATAATGAAACATACATTTTAGATACAGTTAGACATCATCTAACTTCAGCAAGGGTAGCTGTTGCTAACAATTTATGTCCCAGTGCTCCTTGTCATTTAAGCTTTATGTCTGTTATACCTGGATGAAAAGCAAATAGTGAAGCAAAATCTATGTAAAACTTATCGACATTAGATGAAAACAGAAGCAAAACTATACATATCTAAAGTGACAGAATATCTCTACAAAAAAAAAAATTTTTTTTTTTTTTTTTTTTTTTACCTCCAAGGACTTTTATCTTCATCCATATCCATTGGCTTCTCAGATCAATAGCAGAAGAAAAAATCTTCCATCAATAACACTCTGGAATATCACAAAAAAAAAAAGTTTTGCTGCATGCTGAATAATTGGACAGGTCAAAAATAAAAATTATTATTAATAATAAAAGACTTGAAGGTTGTATTGGACTTGTAAACAATATTGAGACACCTGAAACATAACAGAAGTTATTTCAAAGTGAAAGTGCATATAAATGACAGAAGGGGAAAACATAAGGGAAAATTATCTTGGTTTTCTTGACAACACCATCTCTCCATATTGATACTAGATTATAGTCAAGGACTGGGGCTTTATATTCAAAGACCAAGTTATTTAAGGACTAAGGCACATATAAGCTATTGCTTTCTCTGTTGCACTTTTTTTTTTTTTTCCCAGAAATAATTTATACTATCAGCTCCAAAGAACAAGGTGGGAGGTAGAGGGGAGAAAGACCACGTGCTTGATTTCTTCATATCTCTTTATAATAATTAATTTTAAGAATTTCAAAATAGAATGAATTTTATCCCTAAGACCTTTAAAAAAATAATAACAGTGGTAGGAATAGGAATGAATATTATAATAAACTGTGGCCATATGGATTTCACTCCTGATCCACAGAGTAAAAGAGAGAATCATGTGTGATCACTTACTGTGCTCAGAGGGTCCATATGATCCTTTTAAATTTCATTGTTGATGTGGAGAATGAGAGTAAGTGATATTAGTTTTTTAATTAACATTTATATTACCTGCTGGTTGTTATTTTGTCTGACTTTCTGGAGTTAAATCAAAAAGACCTCCAGCACAACTAAATTGTGATTAACAATAACATATCATCTAGGAAAATATTCTGTCTCCATAGAAGAGCAGTAAATTTGCTTGTTTTGGTAACCACCAAGCAAACAAAAGGGTTGGTTATTTTTCACAGTGTGGGAAGAGAAAGAGAGCCAGGGATCAAAGGGTGTGACTGGTAATAGCTACTGCCTGGCACAGCTGCAACAGCAGCACAGCTAGCTTCTCTGAAATATGTGGGTACAAAGCAGCTATGAAATGATAGGGCAGTTAGTTATTGCATGAGTTCATCACGTTCAAAGCTGTCTCAGATGCTATGAAGGAACAAGATCAAATGGCGCAGAACTGCATGCAGGTTTGTTTACCTTGTTTTTACCTGTAAATAATCCGATGTCAAGCTAAAGAATTTCTAGTAACAAAGACACTGTCTCTAAAGAAATTATAGGTACATTCTGCTCTGAACTGCAATATGGAGGATAAACATCTCTAGCCTTAGAGACTGAAACAAACTATTCTGTCTCTTTCAGACCACAATCCAGTTTGCCTACTAGAGCCAAATTTAAGTGTTCCAGGAAAAAGACAAGATTTAGATAAGACTGTATTGAAAGATTTTGTTTTAACATTTCTCTCTGCTTAATATTTAACTGAGGCAAATAAACATTTGAAAAAAAAAAAAAATCTGTTCTGACCTGCAATGTTTGCTAGACGCAGATTCCTTATGTAAGTTTTTTTACAAGTGATTTACAAGGGATTACAGACCAAGAAGGTGTCAGCACTGCTATGTGCCAATGCCCATTTCATATGCACCCAGCATTTCTATATCCATCCTGTGTTATCCTCAATTGTCTAGTTAAGGTTGTCTAAATGTACATTTTACTTATATTTCTGTGTGACATTAAGACTTGTTCCCTCATGACATTCTCAGGTAACCTTTTTAATAAGGATCTGCTTATATGATCAGAGCAAAGATCTGCTGGAAATGTTTTTTCTGACTGATTCAAGTGTCTGTGTACAGGGACAGTCATTCAAAGAGATGTTCAGATACCTTGTAAATATGGCAGTTGTTGTGCTGGATAAGCATAGCAGACTCATCTGAGACATGATTAACTGCTGACCTGGCTGTCTTACACACTTAAACAAGAGAATTGCCCTAGTGAAACAAAGAACTTTTAACTACCTTTTGCTGACTTCATAAGGGTGCCTGATATAACAACTGGCATCTGGGATATAAGTTTTCCAGGCTGAGCTGAGATTGTTATTGGAACATGGCTGCTTCTTAAAGGAGGCAGTGAGTATGCCTACACAAGGGATGCCATAACCTGTCTTAACAGGGTTTAGAGAATGGCAAAGACAAAGTGAGGAAGCTAGCAAACAATAGATGTGAAAAGCAGTGGCAAAATGCCACAACTCCAGCAAACAGCCAGCCAATAGAAAGAAATGGTCAACTGCCAGAACCATCAGTTTTCTATTTTGTAATTACGCATTACTGACCAGTCAGGTCTCTAACTGTAGTCCCAAAGCTGGAAAAAAAAAAAAAAAAAAAAAAAAAAAAAACCTTGAAGAAAATAGGGAGGCCTGCGGCTTGTGTAGTCTTTTAGCTGAGAAAATAATGAAACAGAGCGACAGGTAGTCTTGAGCTAACAGAAGCAAAGAAGATAAGGGATGAAAGGTAAAAAACAAAAAGGAGAAAAACAGCTCCAGACTGACCTACAGTAACCTTCTACTGTCATTAACATATTAAAAATCACACCCATCAAAATGCTAATATATACTAATATATGATTTGGTGTGCCCCCCCCACACACACACCGGTCCTCTGCAACGCACAAACTCAGTACAGATAAGTTAGGTGAGCTGTAATAGCCATTCAAAAGTAGCTAAAGAGAGACTTTTCACAAGTTTGCTTTGTATAAATAATGGTGATTCGAGTCAGAGATGTGCTTGCTTTGCAAAAGATCACCAAGCACCTGACTTTGCAGAGTTATATATTTAATTATTTACTTAAAAGACCTTTGTGTGGATTCCAACTGTGTGCTTATTGGCACTGAGCACGAACTTATGGACAACATAACTAGAAAGTTTACACTGCATTTGACTACTACCGAAACTGGTCTGTGACCTGAGTATAGCTCCCAGCTCATATGTTATGGATGTACAGCTGGGTTGTTTTCCCATGGGTGAAGAGTTCCTGTATCCAAAAAAAAACCAAAAAAAAACCAACAACAACAACAAAAAAAACCTGTTGCATATGTTTTTGTATGTGAAACATATCGTGTCTGTTTTAAAATACTAATCATTCCGCACATTCAAAGTAGTTGACCCACCTAAAGTTTCTTGTTTTCATTTTATTTAGTCCATTATGGGACTGCTAGCTATGGTAAACTGTATTTTTTGCCTGGTTCATTTTATGGATTATGTTGTGCAAGAGGTGATATATTTGCTCAAACGAGTAGCTATTTATATGCAGCTATCCCTGCTTGCTTATCTGGGGCCACGGCATAACATTTTATTGTACCATGCCAATTTCTTGCTCTTTCTTATACTTGAAAAATATTTTTAGTATAGCTATGATTTCTCATTTTCTTAAAATATAGTGGACAGCAAAAAAGACTTAAACACTAAACTTTACTAATTTCATAGATACTGAGGAGCCTAAGAACAGAGTGTTTTATTTTATCTATCAATCTGATAGATTTAATCTGGAAAATAGATAATCCTAAAATCAAATTTTGAAATAAAATCACAGGAAATTTTAATGATCAGTCTGTAGTTTTGCCTCATAAGGATTAAGTGAAAGGAGATTGTTTGTGACCACAACAGTCAAAGCTCTGAAAAACTCAAGGAACTTGTTAATATGCTAGTAGAGGAAAATAAGTGACTAGTTCCTTATGCCTGATGGATAATTTAGAAAAGGTTTCAGAAGACAGAGTTTTTCAGCGATGTCATAAGTGGCTGACCTGAAAAGCATCAGGTAGACAGTCTCTAATGTAGGGCCCTCCCTGGAGCCTACTGTGATTTTGGAAATGCAGATGTTCAGAGAACAGGTGACCTGACCTGGGCAGGTGTTGCAGAAATCCCTTCTTGCCTTTTCTTGCTTTCCAGATCCTCTTGCCACCCATGGATTTCCACCTCTTTGGTGTTTTTATCCAGTTAGGCAGCTAAACTCCACTACAACTGCTCTCTCACTTCCCCTTCTCAAAAGAAGAGGGAGGCAGAAGAACATATGTTGGAAAGGAAAAAAAGGCTCATGGGTTGACATAAGGATAGCTAAAAGGAAAAGAAAGAGGGGGAAAATGAAATAAGCAAAGGTCACACAGAAGGACAGTGTTAAGAAACAAATATTATTCTCTACTTCCCATCAATGAGCAATGTTCATCCTTGTCCTGGGAAACAGGCCCTCAATATGCATAGAAGTTGTTTGGGAGAACAGACATTTTCATAACAAGAACCCCCCCTCTCCTACCTCTTCCCCACCTTTTATTACTGACTGTGACACCACATCATATGGAACATCCCCTTGGTCAGTTTAAGTCAGCTCCCCAGGCAATGTCCCCTCTCCACTTCTTGCCCACCCCCAGCCTACTGGCTTTGAGGGGGGTTTGGAGGGAGTCTTAATGTCATGCCAGCGTGGCTCCACAGTAGACAAAACATTGATGTGATATCAGGGCTGCTCTAGCCAGAAATGCAGAGCACAGCACTGTATGGGTTGCTGCAGGGAAAGTTAACTCCATACCGGCCAGACCAAGTACAATTTCTATTCTTGGACTTCCAGTGATTTCCTGAATTAAGCAGCCATTTTTTGCATCTCATCCTGTATTCTGAAGCAGAGTTCATGTTCTTAAACTCCAAGGAGGAATGATCATCAGTGGCCTGAAAAATGAAAAGAGTATATTTGGTATTCAGTATTCCTCCAATAAGTATAAGAAATTAATTTCTTCTTCTGCAGTATGGAGACATTACTATTTTTGAGATACTAACTGTGAGAAACAATCTGCAGCCAATAACACAGGCTGAGGTGAGGATCTTGGTGAAGTAGGTTTTTTGTTTGTTTGTTTGTTTGTTTGTTTTTTCAATTGCAATAGCAATCACCAACACAGTTGTCACGGTGTGTTTTTCTATCCAGCCTCTTTATCAGCCCCTGTTTCTACTGGGCTCTGTATAAATAGAATTTATATCTACTTTGTGTCTTTTGTTTGACGTGTGATATATTTTCACCACCATTCCCCCAACATGTGAATGTCCAGATGAACAGGTGAATTTAAAGCAGGATTATAATTTCTACTAAAATGACCAGCCATAAACATGATAGTACCTACTCAGGCATAATTCTCTGAATATTGAAAATACAGGATGAAAATACAGCCTAGTTGTTTATTTGGGACCAACAGTCTATGACAAGTCTTCAAAAACTAGGTTGTTAAAAAGGACTTAAAATCCAGGTGAAGATAACTTAGGTTACAGTGAAAGCAGATGCTGAAGAACATAAAAGTATTATCATTTGAGTAACATCAGCATTTGGGAATTTAATTCAAAAATTTGCTGTGATGATACAGTAAACTAGCTGCTTGGAATGGTAAACATAAAATAGCAAGATCTACAAGGAAGATTTTATTGATTTTGGAAAGAAGCATTATTTTCTGTATAAATAATAGTACAGTGCAGAGGATGTAAGATCAAATATGTCTTGTACTGTAACCAACATTAAAAACTGCTGAACATGAGATGCTACAGAGAGGTGAGACACCTGATGGGTACTTACAAGAAATACAACAAAAGATCTTAATTGCATCACAACTCTTCCTCGTGTTACCAAGGTAAAGAGCTGACCCCTTCTTTTGCACTATTCACCTCCTGTGACAACAGCTTCTGTTTTGTCCAACACTGTTAAGATATTTAGTTTAAGAGCTATCACTTTAGCATGTATCCCCAAAACACCACATGCTTTGCCACTACCTCATCAAGGTTTACAGAAGACAGAAGGCAGGAAAGAATCTTATAGACAGTAAGTTTATTATTCCACAGTGAGTTCTGACATGGGAAATGAAGTGGCATATTGTTAGGATTGTGAAAAATTGTTTAAGGCCTGCAATACAGACATAGATTTTCATCAGAAGGTGTAATCTGGATAAACCACTTGCTTTTAACAATAAGAAATTCAGATGTGGATAAAGCCAAGTTGTCTTAATGAGTTTTTACTTAAAATGAATCAAGAACATTCAAAAAGAGCTTAGAGTGCATAACACTCCATGGATGGGATATTTTGTTTTCAAAACCAACATTCTTATTTCTGAAAGGTGAAGAAACTAGCCAAGGGGGAAAAAGAAGTCCTAGCGAAGCAAATTAACTTTAAATAAAATTTCTGCAAATCTGTGCTGCTTCATTCATTTCTGACTCCCACTCTTAATTCTCTTCCATGGTACCCAAAAAACTACATTTCTGATTCATATCGAAAATAATTTCCATTAATTATTCAGGTGCTAAATAATTAAAAGTAAGATTTGTTTCATGACTCTCAAACCAATCGTAGGCTAGATTAAGTTTTTCCTCACCAGTGCTTAAACAGTCAATTACAGTCAACACTTCCAGAGAACAATTCAGCGTATTCTACAATAACATATCTGAATGACCCTCTGATAATACCTATTTCTCTCCATTCTTCTGAAAGAGAGACTAAGCAGTCAGTACCTTCTCTTGTATGAGAAATGACTGATTAAAGATCAGTATAACTACCCATAAGAATGAAGAAGCATAGAAATAACATGGTGTCCCATCAATATACAACTGAGACAGCAAAACTGTGCTGAAAACAGTAAGCATGGGATCAGAGAAAATGGGCATTATCACAGTATGCTGTCTTCACACTATTATTATCCAGACTAAGCTTAATCAGTGGTAAGCATACCTTTGTATGCTGGATGATGCCTAAGCTTTTTTGTGGTTCCTCCTTTCTGATTCCTCCTTCTTGAAAAATAAAAAAAATAAAAATAAAAAAAAAAAGAGAGTTGCTAAAATGATGAACCTAGTGAATGATTTTTGGAACACTGAAGAGCCCAGTCTCTACTTGGAAATGTTGATAACCATAACTTGTTTTCTTTCATGAGAGTTAGGAGTTCATAGATGGCAACTGGAAGTATTCCCTGAACAGAAAGAGAGAGGGGGAGAGATGAAATTAATTCAAAAGAATGAAATTGTCCATTCCTTTCCCAATAACTAGACAGCCTCTTTCACTATGACCTTATGCAATGGAAAAAAATAATCACAGAATAACAGAATGGTTGAAGTTGGAAGGGACCTCTAGAGGTCATCTGGTCCAAAACCCCTGCTCAAGTGGAGACACCTACAGCAGGTTACCCAGGACCGTGTCCAGATAGTTTCTGAAGATCTCCATGTAGGGAGACTCTACAACCTCTCTGGGCAACCTGTGTCAGTGCTCAGTCACCTACACGGTAATAGTGTTTCCTGATGTTTAGAGTGAACCTCTTGTGTTTCAGTTTATGGTCCTTGCCTCTTGTCCAGCCACTGGGTATCACTGAAAAGAGCCTTGCTTTTTCCTCTTTGCACCCTTTCAGGTATTTACATCCACTGATAAGAACATCCTCTTCTTTAGACTGAACAGTCTTTTCTCTCTCAGACTTTCCTCTTGGGAGAGGTGCTCCAGTCCCTTCATTTTCTTCATGGCCCTTCATTAGATTCTTTCCAGCTCCATATCAGTTTTGCACTGGGAAGCCCAGAGATGGACATAGCACTCCAGGTGTGGATAATTATGATGGAAAATACATAGTGCCTTATCCATCCTGGCATGCAACTACCAACGTCAATTGTCAGAGAGAAATCCTATCCCTCTCCCCACTTATTATCACTTCCTCCATCCGACAACTGGTAATAGTCCAGGACTATCTGAATATTAGCCCAGAAAATCTGAAACCTTTGACCACTAAAAAAGCTGGTCTTCTGTCCTTGTAAGAAATTAATGCCAAGTGCTGACCAGTTTGTGTTGTATTGTATGGTATTTTACATAGGTTTCAAACCAGAAAATAGCACAAATACCTTGTACTTGATTTTGCAATGGCTCTTAAAGGGACTGTTCAAACATTGAAAGAAAAATGAAACCTGTGTAGGAAGTGAGGAACTAAGAGGACATGAGACACAAATGTCAATGTCAGTTAAGGTTATTAGCAGAAAAAAAGAAGGAAGGAAGGAAGGAAGGAAGGAAGGAAGGAAGGAAGGAAGGAAGGAAGGAAGGAAAAGAAAAGAAAAAAGACAAAGTTTATGAAAAGTAGCAAACTAATGAAACAGACATTGTAAAAAATATATATATACAAAAGGAAAATTGTAATAAATATCTGAACAAATTAGATGGAATAGCAAATAAATACCCTCCCCCCCCCCCCCCCTTCAAATTTTATAAAGAAAACACAGTTCCTGGCAGAAATAAAATAATTAAAATTATCCACTTACAGTAAACTTTTAAGAAGCAAGCAAACAAACAAACAAACAAAAACATTATTTGAAGCATATGCAGTTAATTGCAGAGCTTCTTAGCAGAATCTTAATTCACTGAATCATTTGAGGAAAGTCTGAGAGACCTGGGTCTGTTCAGCCTTGAGAAGAGAAGACTGAGAGGGGATCTCATCAATGTTTACAAATATCTTAAGTGTGGGAGACAGTGGGATTTGCCCAACCTCTTTTCAGTGGTTTGTGGGGACAGGACAAGGGGCAATAGCCTAAAAATGGTGCATAGGAAGTTCCGCACCAACATGCAAAAGAACTTTTTCACGGTGAGGGTGACAAATCACTGGAACAGGCTGCCCAGGGAGGTTGTGGAGGCTCCTCTGAAGATATTCAAGGCCCGCCTGGATGCCTACCTGGGCAACCTGCTCTAGGGAACCTGCTTTGGCAAGGGGGTTGGACCCGATGATCTCTTGAGGTCCCTTCCAACCCCTACAATTCTGTGATTCTGTGATTTACAGAATAATTAGTAATTATTTTTTGAAAATGGAGTAAAACTTGACTAACAAGAGGATACCAAGTTTTAAAGTGTACCAAAATTCATACAAATTGATTGCTACTTTTCATGTTTTTGTATACATGTGCCAAATGATTCTGTGATTCTAAATAACACTATTGAAAGTAGGAAGGTATGTATTCTTATTAAAAATAATACATAGATAATACTCATATGTATATAAGAAACCATCTGTAAAAATCTACATGTCGTTTCTGCAAGTTTCTCCAGTGGGCATACGTGGGAGCACATCATAAAAGAGGACAAGGAACATCTTATAGGTTTTGCCTCTTATCTTATAAAATAAATAAATAAATAAATTATATTATATTATATTGTATTGTATTATATTATATTATATTATATTATATTTGCTAAGGTAATATTTTTTTTTAGTATATAAATAATACCATAGCAATACTGCAATGAATGAAATACATAAATGATGAGAAAGCTACCATTCAAAAAAAAAATTTGTTTTCAATTAATGCCCAAGGAAATCCTATCAAAGGAAACTTCCTAGAAAACTTAGGGACAAGGGCAGATGTGTCCTCATTCAGCATGCAAGTAAAAAGTATGAAAAGACAAACGTGACAATGGTCAAAGTGCAAGAGGTTATATCATTTTGAAGTCTAATCCAGCACATCAATCTTCTTCTAATCCTAATGCTGTGTAGCCATATGGATGTTCTAATAGCTCAAGTGAACTATCTTCTCTCTCAGACAGAGGCAATAGGTATGTAACTCTGCCGATTTATCCTAAGGCTTTGGAGGTTTTATTTTGTAGATCTGAATCTGAAAAACTTAATACAGTATTTTTGTGCCTGTTTGCCTTAGGACAAATGCAAATACCAGGTGTTTGGGAGTAGGCTAGGTTAACAATGGGTATACCTCCACTCCACAGGAACTGCTGAAAATGTTTTTTTGTTGTTGTTGTTTCTGTTTTAGTGTTATTCAGCAGTGAGGGGTTAGATGAGGAAAGGAAAGGGTGAAGAAATGGAATAGGCCACCAAGAAAAATTCAAATCTGTATCTGTAAGGAAAAAAAATGGTTTTGAACACATAGAAACATATGAAAAGCAGTAGCAAAGTCCTGAGGTAACAGTGAGTAGCCAGTCAGCTATGATATTTCAAACACTACTCCAGCAAGAAGGAAAACAAAAATAATAACTTTGATATGATTTTAGGTGCAAACAGAGGTGCATCTGTCACAGATCAGGCATGTGTTAAGACATGTCTTACGTAGCTAAATGGAAGAGTTCTGGCTTAGCCCCATAATGCTGAGCTCTTGGCATCTCAGAATTTACCAAATAGGGAGAATTCAGAAAAGAAAACAAGCTAATATACTGAGCAGTCTGACCTTTGAGTAACAAAACAAATAAAAGTTTGTATGTTTTATATATAAATATAAATAGGGTTTTATATAAATTTTATATATCCTGGCTAATATATGTCAATGAGAGAAATCCTTAAAAAAGTGTGAGTGTCAAGCAGCAAGAAAAATGGCTTAAAGTTATCCAAGGGGCATAAATAAAATGAAAGGAGGACTCCAAGACAACATGCAGTTTCCTAGTTTGCAAACATATTCAGCTACAGAGCAGTCTCCCAGAGCAGTGGACAAAAAGCTGTTGCTCCAATAGCTTAACCCTACATCCTCTTGTTGCAATATGATATAAAATTACTATACCAGAAGTTAAATCAACTCTATTATTCAGAGGGAATAAATAAATAAATAAATAAATAATCAGTGTGGAGGTCTGAGCAGACCTAAAACAAGCCTTTAAGAATGGTGTGGAAAAAATACTAAAGCGAACATGGCATGGAATAATATTTTCTTGGCAAAGAGAATGATTAGAGTGTTAAATGGAATCAGCACACATATAGCTAACTATGTTTCTAATACAAAATTACTTACATAATAATTTATTTCACTGAAAGAGACTAACATTTGTGATTTTCAAAAACCGAGCAGCAAAGCTGATTTGGCAAGAAGAGGTATTTTTTTAAATCTTACTTCAAAAAAGGAGCATCAAAGAGAAAACTCATGAAGTCACCATAGTGACGACAACAATAAATACCTAAATATCACTCTGAAAAAAGTACTTATACTCTTCTTTAGGGGAGAAAAAAAAAACAAAGAGAGAGAAAGGAAAGAAGGCAGAAGGCAGGAAGGAAGGCAGGAAGGAAGGCAGGAAGGAAGGAAGGCAGGAAGGAAGACAAGAAAGAAGGCAGGAAGAAAGAGAGAAAGAGAGAGAGAGAGAAAGAGAAAGAAAGAAAGAAAGAAAGAAAGAAAGAAAGAAAGAAAGAAAGAAAGAAAAAGAAAAAGA
The DNA here is from genome assembly GCF_013377495.2 of Cygnus atratus. Taxonomy (NCBI): domain Eukaryota; kingdom Metazoa; phylum Chordata; class Aves; order Anseriformes; family Anatidae; genus Cygnus; species Cygnus atratus. The sequence continues at coordinate 100,131,224 of NC_066363.1, read as the reverse complement.
AAGAAGGAAGGAAGGAAGGAAGGAAGGAAGGAAGGAAGGAGAGAGAAAGAGAGAGAGAGAGAAAGAAAGAAAGAAAGAAAGAAAGAAAGAAAGAAAGAAAAAGAAAGAAAGAAGGAAAGAAGGAAGGAAAGAAAGAAGGAAAGAAGGAAAGAAAGAAGGAAAGAAGGAAAGAAGGAAAGAAGGAAAGAAAGAAAGAAAGAAAGGAAGGAAGGAAGAAAGAAAGAAAGAAAAAGAAAAAAAGAGAAGCATCCTGAGAAATAGACATTTATCCTTTTAAATCCATCTAGGTAAGAGACTTCTTGCCCAAGATAATGTAGTCAGAACTTAAGCAGTCAGAATACAAAGAGACAAACTGAAGGTAAAACACTATGCAGATACTAAAACAGAGTCATAGCAATCAGCCGCACTCCATACATGTCATGCATGCAGTCTCATATAATAAATATGCTTGATGAAAGAGATAAATGAGACAGAACAAACAAAAATAAAACTTTTAAAAATGTAGTTTCCTTTATCATTAGCAGCTTGTTCTCTGTCAAACATAAATCTGTCACCTACCTTGCTTCAGCTATTTATTTTTTATACTTATTTGATGTTTGCTACCACAGTAGTTTCAAACTGAAATGAAATGTGTTCAAAACTACCCTGCATGACTACAGATTCTCAGTGAACTGTTTTCTCATTCAACAACGATGGGAAGCAGTTGCCAATACCCCATGGGCTTCTTACCATAAGGGCCCCTGAGGCAAGAACTGTTTCTGTTTTTGAAAGCAGATGATCTGCAGTGGATTATTGACTTAGTTTAAGGACAAGAGTGAAATTAACAAAACTGGGATCGTGAAAGGAACTTGAAATTAGTTAAGATTACACCACCTTCATCCTCATGCCTCCTGCTCACCCACCCCTCCAATAATAATATTTTAAAAAAAATAATTAAAAAGTGATAACAGTGGCTGGGTGTATAACTATTGCCAAAGATTTTGGATGACATGAAACTGGCTTGAATAGTTGAATAGAATAGGCTGAAAAAATTCCACTGTGCAGAGAAACATTTTGTGCAGTGTGACCAAAACAGTATGATACATTAAAGCATACAGACAAATGGAAGCAGAAAGAATATTTCAAGACAGAGAATAACTTAGAGTAGATTTTAAATATAAAGTTTACATTTCACATTGTTTCCAAGTTTAAAATGAGACTTTGGTACATGTCCCAGTTTTACTGACTGCATTGGCCTTGTGGCAAGTAAAAAGTACAGAATAAGAGGTTCTGGTTATGAACTTTTTCAGTGTCTGAAAGGTATTTACATATAAAATCAATGTTCTATGGTATTTATTCAATTGGTACCTTCTTTATTCCTCTTCTGAAATTATTTATATCTGAGAACAGACACTGGAGAGTGAGGCAAAGAAACTGTACAGGAAGCTAAAGGGTTATAAATAAGTAATCAAATAAACAAACCAGCTTGTTGCCAAAAGGAAATAGTACCGAAAAATAATTTCTGCATGCGCCCTTCATAAACCACAGTGTAATTTGGGACAAATGTAATTTGAACTAAGATATCTTTCTTTGCAATGAATGATAAATTAGGGATTTTGTGAACTCAGCTATTCCATATATAGTATTTGCATACATGGATGTAAATAAAGTGCATTTACAAATGTAAAAATATTGAAAGCAATATAGCTTCTCAAAAATCCCTTTTTATCCCCTTCACTCACTATTAAATTTTAATCAGATTGACCTACAGCATACAATCAGACAGTTTCTATTAGGAGAAATTTAAAGTCCTATCCATTTAACCTAGAACCTAAACTAAGTCTTTCCAATCACTTTAACCTAATTACTAACAGATGAAAGATGGCTTGTCCAATACAATTCCCGTCTAAAGCATTCCATATCAGAAACCTGAGTTCTGAGGAAACACCTATCACATCCTAAATGTTGACTTAAAGTAAAAGTCTAATTTGATCTCTTTAGTGTTCTAATATTTCTCTTACAAATTCATTATTTCAATATTTAAACACTTTTTTGTTGTTGTTATTAAGTACAACTTTTTATTTCAAGTTTAAACTTAAAACATTAAAGTAGTACTACTTAGTAAAGTTGAAAATATTAGTAAAGTATTAAAGCCTTAGATATGTTCTTTGTTTCATTTTGATGTTACAGGTTCTGTACTTGGACCTATCTGCAGATGGACTGAATAACTGTATTTTGACTATGATTATTGAATTAATTTTAGAACTGTTAACCTAAATTCATATTTAATAAGCAACTAATACTATTTAATAAACAAAATGAAACACATAACCTAACAAAGGGACTTTGGATTTCTAACATGTGCATACAGGGAGCTGACAGTAGATCCACCAACAACCTTCTTTCACAGTCCCTTGCTAACTTTACCCATTAACACAGGCTTCAAATTAGAGGAAAAAAAGTTTTCTTTAAAAAAAATCCATCAATCTCCCTGCCTGTCATCAATCAACTCTATAACAATGCACTTAGAGGTCCATTTCTCATTAATACTGCTCACTTTCAGTGCTATTCATATATGTAAATATACAGGTGCTGTATAAGAGTGAATATAGACAGAATATATTTTTATTTATTGTCAGATTAGACTGGTCTCTCATATAACCAAAGCCAGATAACCAAAGATGGAATTTGGAATTCAGACAATCCAAAACAAATATTTACTTTTGTAGTATATGAAAAATATTTATCAGACAACAGTGAGACTGAAGACTTTGTCTATAAAATCTGAACTCAAATATCTAAAGTATTATATTTGCGCTTAAAATAATAATAATAATAATAATAATAATAATAATAATAATACAATAACAATAATAAACCATTTCCTACTGCAAAGTAGGAATGTAACCTTTTACAGATTTCATAATTAGGTATTTCTTTTACCCTGACATTAGTGCAGAATTTGCATTCATCAAACCTGTGCATTCAATCAAAAAAGGAAAACATCCATGCCCCGGCTCTTGCACAATTCATGATTGGTTTCTGAAATTTCTACACCTAAGAATAAAATCTCAAAAAAAGTAGAAATGTTATCTCCGTTGCTTTGTGATTTAAGAGCATACTTTAGTAATTCTCCAAATAGAAATGCTTTCTACAACTAGATTTATAAGTATGAATATTTGCTAGCTTTCAGTTTATGATTTTCTCATAAAACACAGTGCAAACTTCCAAAGTTTATTTCAGCAGTGTAAAATAGGGTTAACCTTGTCAAATTCAATGGAGTTCATTCAAACTGAATCTGGTAGAGTAGGATTTATTTTCTGAAATTTAATGAATAGATGTATTTCTGTAGAATTTCAGAGCAAAACCTTCTCTCCATTGACTGAACATACAGACCAGTCTTGTAACTAGTAAAAATATTTGTAAAGTTTGCAATTAAAACCCAGATCCCTCAGATTTACCAGTGTTATACCAATTTTCAGTACACAATTATCAGAAAATACCATTAATCATATCATATATTTTATTTAAAGAAAAAAAAAGTGAAGCTGTAGTGAGAAAAAAATGAAATATGATTTAGTTTTTCTTTGACTCGTAAAACACCACAAAACTGTATTTCAAAAGTTCAAGCTTTAACAGCTTTTATATCCATCATGTCAGATGCACTTATGTGCAATACCAAGAGTATTACTTAGCTTTCTTTTATAAACTTTCCCAAGTTAAAAAAAAAAAAAAGGGTGGGGGGTGGGGGGGTGGGAAGCTTTTAAAGCTTCCCAGCTTTAAAAAATAAAATAAAATAAAATAAAATAAAATAAATAAAATAAAATAATTAAATTAAAATGCTAGGGTTCTATTCTTTCTTAGCACTTAATTTTATACGTACTTAAAATTAAGTTGATACCATATTTTTGTATGTGTGTTTTTGCTCATTTAGCAATAGATTTAGGCATATAGAAAATAAACTTATTTACCGATGTAGTTCTCCACAACTTTTTAAGCACTGTTTTAAAATATTTAAGTTATGGAAAAAGAGCAATAAATGCAGAATTTAATAAAAAAAAAATATATGAGCCCAAAAATATATGAGAAAAGATTATAAAAAGTCCAACAGTTACAGAATGAAAAATAAGAAAATAAAACTTGTGTATAAAATGAGTTGTTATGATAATATTAAAATTTCATGTGAAATAATAGCAGCATAGTATGAAAAGGTAGCATATCCAGAAGTAAAAGCAAAAAATGTTATACGTCATTTCCTCATAAATATTTAAGCTCTTTCCCAAGAATCTGATTTAAGTCAATGTCAGATAAGGGATGGATCTTTTGTATCAGTATCCTTAAACTATGAAGACCAATGGATGTAAACCAGAAAGAAAATGAAGAGACACAGGAAAACAGATAAATTTCTCAATTGTTGCTTTTACCTACTCACATATTAAAGACCCTTCCATTTTCAGAAAAATAAAAATTAAAAAAAAATAAATCACTCCTTATTGGTTCCAGTTCTGTGTGTGCATTTATACATATCTATATCTACAGCTATACATATGTTGTGTGTAGATAGATAAACATATACATATGTATATCATGGGTTATTTGGGTTACAGTTCTATCATACAAACTAACTCTACCTGAATAAATCATTTTTATAAATTTAAAAAGAAAGAAAAGAAAAAAAAGTAACGTTTTTTAATGTATTTTAATGTCCTGGCATTCAAAGAGATTAATCTATCTATCTATATTATTCTCTCTATTTTAATGATATCTACCTAGATGAATTAAATTACAATTATATTTTGATTAGAAAAAGATGTCTAGAGGTACTGCTACTAAAGAAGAGAGAACAAAATAGCTAATAGCATTGACCTAGAGTAGTGCAAAAAAAGCCACAAACCAGAGGGCAGCACTGCTCTGAAGTATTTTCAGTGCTTTGTGGTTGTAGCGTCTTTTACTATACACGCTCTGAAGAATTATATCTTTGATGTTTGAATCCTTTCTGTCCTGTTGCAAGGGCATTCTCTAGCATGTCCTATCCTACAATTTCTTGAAGTCTTTGCAAGGGTTAAGTCAGAGTATACCTTTAAGGTTGCTCTATATAAGGAATATGAGATGGTTCTCAATAAGTTAAAAATAAGTAAAAGTGCCTGAACAGAGCACAAAGCTTAAACAGAATATTACAAAAATGGAAAGAATGAATGTCAGGCAGCAGAAACATGTATACGTTTCCTCTCCTTGTGTGAGAATATGACACAGTTCTGACCTAACCTGACCTGGACATAAAGATGATGAATAAACTGTTGCTGAATGCTAAGTCTAATCATGCTTTCATATAGACATGCATATACTTGAAAAGGGAAAAAAATGTCAAGGTTTGTGAGAATGCATATATAAAAAGCTTGCATTAAAACTGAGCAAAGTACAAAGAGTTAGATAATTCAGAGATGTTTCAGACAAGCATCCAAAAAAACCTTGATAATGCTTACACTGAACCCTGAATCATTTTTTTGCAACATTAGTTAATTGGACAACTTAGTTTCTGGGCTGTATGGCAGCTCCTGAGTTATTTCCAAATTGCAGCACATACATCTATGTTTAAATTCCACTGCTTTGAATTTATCTTTCTCAAGTTCTGTTTTAGGAATGTCACTGACCTGGCAGCTCCTGCCTGCTTGATGTTACTAAGCTTTAATTCTGAATAGCCATTAAAATTCTGCTTGCTCTACAGTCCCTCATCTCACAGCCACAGTCTCACCAAGAATGATTGTGGTAGGAAACTCTGTCTGAATAGCTAAAATCCAGGAACAACCCATCTGGAGTTCAAGCCTCCATTTATATCAGCAGCATATTTTCCTATAAGGAGAGCAGAAAATGGCACATGCAGATGCAAATAAATGTAGCTGAAATTAATGCTGTAAAATAACATAATATTTTGTACTTACATGGTACCTAATCATCAAGGTATTTTCTATGCAGTGTTTAATCCTCACATCACTTCTTCAAAAAGGTACCATCTTCCATATTTTCCAGACAAATAGAACTTTAGTAGAGGCTAAGCAAAGGATTTTCAAAGATCTAAGTTCACATTTGAGGAGCAGTTTTGAAAACTAACCTTATTTATCTACAAAAGGTCACAGTGTAAGAAAGGTGTAGAAACAGAAGATCCTTCATCTAAATCCCAACCCATCCACTAAAAGGTGTGTCTATATGCATTACATATTGCACCTCTTAAGAAATTGTTAATAAAAATTACCCAGAATAGAAAAACAACCTACCTCACACAGTTCAATGGCAGTAGAAATTAAAGTAGAAAGAAGTATTTCTGCGGTGAAAGTAAATGTTTGTTTGGTAACAACTATCAGGTGAAAACAAAACACAGAGCACATTCAAAATAGACAAACTGAAAGGTGTGTAGGCACTACAGTTATCCGTCAAGAAGAAAAAACAAACCCTGTGCCTCAGTCCTGAATCACCAGTTGACAGAAAATGGAAAAAAAAAAAGTACAAAAAGGATGACTCCAGATCCCTTGAGGTAAAAGATCTGGACATCAGTGAAATGCCTAATGTCAATGTAACTCTCAGGCATACTAGTTGGATTACACTAGCTGGAAAATTTGTTTAACTAAGCGGTCTGCCTAGCTTCTTATATCTAGGTGGACTTCCCTCATACACCTATTTCTAGTGCAGAACAGTAAGTGTAGTGTAGAACAGACAGACAAGTTAGCATCTGGAAAACTGTCACCCCTTGACTCAAGAGCATCTATCAATAAGTATGTAATTTGCTTTCTGTCAGCTGAGCCCAAAGTAACAGATTATAATTTATAAAATGTCTTATTTTATATATATATATATATGTATATATATATGTATATTTAACCAGAGAAGAGAATTGTAAACATCTGGAAACTGAACACTGAATTTTCTGCCGTTTTGAATTTCTGTATGCTTTTGTTTTTAAGAGTTGGCAGGGGACATTAAAAATATTCTTCAAAATTCTCAGAAGTTAAAACCACAAGTTAACCCACAGATACATGCCTCCGTGGTTTTCCCAGAGGCCTGGTGCTTCCAGAGCACACTGTAGAAGTGCCAACAGCTATATACACAGTTGCCTGGCAAAGAATAACTTCTTGAACAGACTTTACTTGTGACAAGTAAACAGAAGACATGGATAAGGAAAACTAATTCTATTTCATGGAAAAATAAAAAGATTCTAATTTCTACCCGAAGTAAAAAAATAAGCCACAGTCAAAATCTTAAAACTAGATACAAAATTTACATTGTCTTTGTATGTCTCAGAATTTTATATGAAATTTTTTTCGTTTTGAGTTATTGAACTGGTGTTCACTGCAAATCAGAGGCCTTTTGCAACCTTTTAAAACTTTTGTTTATAAAGAGGATTTTGATTTGCACACAAACTTAGACAGTTTATTTACACTTCTATTTTCTACTCACAGGATATTACAATTATAAATAGTAAAAGAGTGAGAGCTGACTTAGCTGAATTACTTCCTCTGTGAAACATTTCTTTTTAATCACCATGTCAGCAAAGCAGAGTTCTCTATCTCAGAATGTTTAAATGGTAACGCTAAGGACTTGCAATGGTCAAATCTTACTTTTAACTTTATTTTTTACATCTAATCAAAATGCTTTCTCCTTTTCAAACATTTTCCTCTTTATTAACATTTTCGCATGAAGATGTTCTGTTATTTCCATATTGCTTGCAAAAGCAATCTGTCAATAATCAGAACTGAAGTTTACATAGACAAAATTCCTTCACAAGAAAGAGGGATGTGAATGTTATTTTACTGTACTCATTTACTCACTTTCCCAGAGTATTTTGAGGGATGATCTTAAGACAGCTCAACCAGTTTTCTCAGAAAACTAGGTTGGTTACCATGATTCTCTGATTTGATTTATGTTTTTCAGATCTATAGAGACTTATTCATATATGGTGACATGATATATAAAGCACTGTGGCCTATGCAATATGTTGTTATACATGCAGGATGCTATATCAAATTAAATAATAGTCTGCTGCTGCAAATTAATGCTGTATGAATGCAGTCAATGGGAAAGTACATCAGTAGGTACATTCACTACATGATTAGAGCACATTAAGTCCTGTTAAGTATTAATCAAAACGTACTTGCTTTATCTTTGATCACAGTCTCCATTCATGTGACCTTGAGTGATTTATTTGTAGGAACTGCTTAAATGACTACTGCTTATGTTTACTTATTCTTTTTTCTCCAAAGCACAAGTGGCTAAATGAAATCGAAAGTACAAATGGGGTAACTTTAAGTTCTAGATGACTCTGATACAGTAAATTAACATGTAAGGAATTTGCAGTAAGCTGTTTTTATGAAAAAATCAATAAACTGTTACTTGTAATAAAAATGGCAATAAGCATTTCAGTTCAGTAAATAATGAAAAAAGTAGATTATATGTTTTATTGGACTAATTATGAAAAGCTTTATAGCATCAAATGTTCTAATCAAAATTAAAAGAATTCCTTCTTGAAACATTCATGAAAATCATTTCAGTTTTCTCAGGGAAATCAGTAAACTAGTGGAAACTTATTGAACTCTATTTCTTCCCCAGACCTTATATGGTTCTTTTAAATGGGACTTTCATTGGTTTAAAATGTAAACTACAATGTCTAAAAATAAACAAACAACAACAGCAAAAACTAATATCCTGTTTGTGTAAAGCTATTTTATATCATGCTTGGTCAGTTGTCTAAAAGGAATATCACAGACCTCTGAGAAAGAACTTTTCTATCTTAGAGGAGCTCTTTTCTCTGATAAAAGTATTGTTGCCTGGATCAATGTCCAGCTGCAGCTTAATATGTTCATTCCTTATGGAGAAAATGCTTAAAAGAAAGAGTGTTTGCATGTTTTATTGAATAGGTTTGTACTTATGCCTTTGCTTTCGCATACGTGCTCAGCTTGTTTTGCTGAATCAAGGTGGAAATAGTTACCTTTAGAAAGTAACATACCTGCTCCCAATTGATTTAATATCAAATATCAAAAAATTGATTTAATATCAAAAATATCAAGAACTGTATTCTGAGAAAGCATTTACCCTGTGACCCTTATATTTCATATTTAGCTATTAGTTACAAAGTATTTTCTGTATATTCACAGTTTTGAATTATTCCCTTTTAATTATCTTTGCTCAAAGATATCTGTAACTGATAGCAATAACCATGGTTTCAGCTTCTTTTCATCATTAAGTTGAACTTTTTGTATCTTGTCCAGAACACTGATTGTTTATAGCACAGACTGTCCCAACACATTCCAAAACCATTAAGTTTCTTCTGACATGGAGGAAAGCTGATGGCATAAAACAGACAACCTGTAAAATGCAGATCCCTTTAATGTAGTGGTACTTCTACTCAGATGGCTGTTTCTTACTTTTGTCAGGGAATAAACATTTCCAGAATTATATTTTCTCTTTTTACTTTTTTATTTTAGTTTTATCAGCTTTTATTTGTATACTGGGGGAAGGACTAACTTTGTTCTTGCTTGGATGGACCAAAGAACAAAGATTAAAGAGAACGTGGTGCTTTGCATGAAATACAAGCAAATCTCAAACATTGTTTCTTTTGCTTTGTCACACAAATTCACATTCTCTCAAATTCCATGCATCAGACACATATTAGCTACACATTTAATCCTCTGTTTAATAAAGCTGCAGGCAACAAGATGGGCTTTTATACCCTGGTAAATTCTAAGTTTACAACTGATTATAGGCTAGTTCTTCCTCTGACATGGCTTCTTTGTCACATAGGACCTGGGTGTAAATCAGTGCAGCTATTAGTCCACCAGTCAAAGCAGTGGAAGGAAGAAATATGAGAGCAGACTTTAAAGTCTCTCAGAGCACTTCTGTTTGCTGCTGTAAAATGGATGGTCAAAAGGAGGCATAAGCAGAATATCCAGCTGTAAATCTGACCTTCAAGTATGCTTCTGGCTGCCATGGAGAATATAAGCCATATGTGAGGCTCCAGCTACCTTAAGAGGATGACAGGCCTACACAGGGACATAGAAATGGATACTTCAGTTTCATGCTAGATATGTACATCATACCATTCCATCAAAACCCAAGATTTGACCTTGCAATACCAAGTGCAAGGAATGTCCTATTAAATGTAATTAAATCTTAGTTGGAAATGTCAAGTATTGCCAACTTGAGCCTCCTAGGTGCTTTAGCCAAAAGAAAACAAAATCCATAATAATAACAGAAAACTCATATTTGATTTCCATGAAAAAGTTATTTTTCTGCTCTAGCAAATATTCAAGGAGTTGTACATATTATAGAGAATGTATTTCAGTGCAGTCTAGTCTGCAAGGAATATAAATGAGATTTCTATAGCTTTGAGTCTCAAAATCATATATTTAAAATCATTAGAATTTTTAATTTTGCACAGTGTCATTGTCTAATTGTCTATAATGTACCCCCAAATTAATACCAAAATACCATTATAAACCTTTGTAATTAACTTTGCTTTCATTTTGATTAGCTTCATTCTGGGCCCAATCCATGGCCATTTAGTTTAATGAGTTGCAATGGGCTTATCATTTGCCAGATGTAATTTTTTTTAATTTTTTTTTTTTAAATTTTTAAAGTATTGTTTTTTCCAAAATATTGGTGGTTGTGGTTTGTTTGCTGTTGTTGTTGTTGTTATTTTGTTTTGTTTTGTAAGGAAATATATGCTTTTAGTCAATACCATGTTTCCTCTAAGTCATGTACTAAATTACATTATATTAGGAATTAAGAATCACGAATCCAAAAAGTGTAAAATACTACAGTTCTTTACAAAGACTTGTTTACAAATAGAAGGAAACCCCCCTGCCTATACAGAGTTACATTTTTTTTGCATAGGATAATTAGTACAATGAGTAATGTTTAAAGAAAGCCAAAACAAACTTCTTATGACTCTTGATTGTTTCTTGATAAACACAGAAAACAAAAACACAGGCATGTGCTTATTCAGGAGCTATTAACAATTCTAGGATTGCAAAGCTTATAAATTCAAATAAATAAATAAATAAATATTTTACGTGCCTACGTGTAGTACTATCATTTTAAAATGACATTCAACTTAATTTTCTAATTACAGCTATACTTAGAAGAAGATAGTAACTACATTATTTAGGCTGACACTCTACAAGTGGCTCTTCTATTATTACATAGTCTCTGTTAGTCAGCACACTTCATGTTGCATTATTCAATTTGTAGAATGGATTGGGCAGATTATGACTAGAAATTTGAGTGGGAGTTGTTACTTCAACATTTATTCTTCTCTAATATAGCAATTTATTAGTATAAGTGGAATTTGGGTTCTGTTATTAAAACTTAATCACTTCAGGGTGTGTGTGTGTGTTTTCTTTTTTTTTTCCAGAATTCTTCAATCTTCCAGTGTTTCATAAGTGGTCAAAAAAACTTGGATTTCTTTATAAAAGTATTTTGGTATCTTTGGCAGCCTTAATGTTACCAAATTATTCACATAAATCTTCACCTTCATTATTTGTTTCCTTCACAGACTCACCTTTGAATTTCACGAGAATTACTCCAATTCTGTTCTGGTTCATCTATGAAAGTGTTTGTGTTGATTCTCAAAGCTGTTGTAAAATACCTTATCTATGCTAATGATTGTGTAAGTATTCATTCTACCAATTTTTTCCTTACTTCTTCTTCTTCTTCTTCCTATTACTATTACTATTACTACTACTATTACTATTTTATTAATACCTATTTTAAAATAGCACCTCTTGCCGGCAGGATACATCCACTTCATATCACTTTCATTTTGTACATTGTATCTATAAAACTCTATCAAGCCAGGTGAAGTGGGATTATCACCTGTTATTGAGTACAAAAATACACACCAACAGTTTCTTCCTTACTTAAGCTCAATGCATCTCATTATTAGTTGTTTTGCCTTTAGCTGACATTAGCACTTTCTTTGGCTGCAGTCGTTATATATAGAATTATTGAAGATATCTGAATCCATCATAAGATTTGTTATACACACCTGTTACCCAGTGTGTGCACTTAAGCATCTAAATTTTTCCAGAATTGTCTGACTTCACATGAAATTTTGAAGGTGGCCTATGACTGTGATTCCTTTCTACCCTAGAGGATTTGAGACATGAACTACAGCAATTGCTCATTTTCTGTAATGTGTACCCAAAATATCCAACTAACATATATTTCACTGTCAAATTTTAATCTCAAGAGCATTAACCTCCTGTCTCTTCTTTCTCTCTTGTTCCTCTACACGAATTGCACCCATCCATACTGATATTGTGGTTATGGCTGTTATCCCATGAACTTTCAATTATAATCATTAGGTCATAGTCACTATCATTTAGCCACGTGCCAGATAATAATTTTTCTTATACTTCACATACTGTGCATAATCACTTTAAGAAAAAAAAATATTAATATAATAAGCTTCATGTTGTATAACTCAATTTCACTGTATCGATTACCTACAAGATTAAAAACAAAACAAAGAAACAAACTTAAAAAAAAAAAAAACAACCACAAAACAACAACAACACAGTTTTTCTCATCTTGCCTGCATTATAATCCTTGTAACAAACGTCATTCTGGATGTAGGAAGTTGACGCTGTACCTGCATAAATTACTATGAGTTAAGTCAGAAATCAGTCACTTCTTTTCAAAGAAATCACTCCAACTGCCAATGAAACACAGATTATCTACAAGTCTTGCTTCTAGTTGGTATACATTTTCCTTTCTCTTTGAGTCTGACCACAACATTGTGTCAGCAAGCTCGGTCTGGTATTTATTTTCTTCAATGTTCTTGGGGTAATGTGTTAGCAAAACTCAGGAGCCAATATACTGGCACTGAAAAAGAAAGCACAAATATTTTAAAAATAGAAAACACCTCTTATTTCCATCTACTTTCCATAAGAGATTATGTTACCTGGAGGTCTCAAATCAACAATCTTAGCATGCCAATGACATCTAGGAAAGACAGTAAAAGAATATTTCTACAAGATACATCAAAACTACTATCTACCACTAAGTTAGGCTACGTGTGACTTCAGAGTGCAATTCAAGAGTCATCTATTTTCCTGCTTGTGTACATGGATTATGTTTTAAGAATGTTGTTGGGAGCAATAAATTTCATTTCCTCATCATGATTCTCCTCAAATACTGGAAAAAGCTGATGCACATGAAAACCAGAGGTGCAAAACAAAAAGAATGCCAGGAGCAGCAGCAGGACATTTAATGTAATCGTGTAATCACCACAAACAGTCACTTGCTGAGGCGATCAGCTCCAGTATATGCAAGCTTTGCAGCAAAGCAGGGGATCACAGTGTAGAAGGAAGTTCCTGCATTGAGAAAACCAAAGGGAGCAGAGAGAGCTGCCAGGAGCTGGCAGCCCATTAGCCATCTGGACAATCTCTCTAGAAAGGTTTGCTGGGCCAGAGGCCCACATCTGGCATATCACAAAGAGGTTACCAAGCCTGGTAGAGACAGAGGACTACCACCCATTCCTACTCTTTCATGTAGGGTCAAATTAGGCTGCAACAAGGACTCTCCAAAATATCAAAAAGGACATTACATCTCTTGGAAAGATGTTGAAGGGATTGGAAGGACAGGTAGTGTGCTATTTTATCCTCCTCATTAGAGACTGGGACCCAAGAAAGAGATGAATGGAACAGTTGAATGATTGGTTGTGTGGCTGGTGCCATGGTCAGGGTTTTGGGTTCAACAACCTTGGACACACGTTCAAGAGACTGAGCATGCTGACATGGGACAGAATGCACCTAACCAGGTGGGGCAAGACTGTTCATAGAATCATGGAATAGTTTGGGTTGGAAGGGACCTTAAAGATCATATAATTCCAATCCTCCACACCCCCCCCCCCCCCCTTCCCCATGGGCAGGGACATCTTCCACTAAACCAGGTTGCTCAAAGCCCCATCCAACCTGGCCTTAAACACTTCCACGGATGGGGCATCCACAGTTTCTCTGGGCAGCCTGTTCCAGTGCCTCATCACCCTCATAGTAAAAAATTTCTTCCTTCTTGTTCTGCAAGCAAGAAGGAAGCTGGCTGGACTTACTAGCAAAGCTTTAAACTAGATTCATCAGGTGGCAGGCATGTACTTCTGAGTGACAGAGAAGAAACAGGGAACACTGACACTTTAGGAAGCAACAGGGAAGTACCTGTGAATTGTCCCAAAGGAATTAAGGAGGGCTCCTCTGAAAAGGTGATGTGGCCCCAGCTGAAGTGCCTCCACACCAATGCATGCATTATGAGAAATGAAGAGGAGGAGCTGGAAACCATGGTGCAACTAGAAAATTATGATTTAATTGCTATCACAGAAATGCAGTGGGACAAATCGCACAACTGTAACACTGCAATTGAGGGCTACAAGTTTTTCAGAAGAGGTAGACAGGGAAGGAGGGGTCGGAATGTTGCCCTCTATGTTAAGAAATGGATAGACTGCAAAGAGCTGCTTCTGAGAAACAGTCACAAACAGGTTGAGAGCTTGTGGGTAAAAATTAAGGACCAAACCAATGAAGCAGAACACGTAGTTGGAGTCTACTACAGGACACCTGATCAAAGGGAACCTGTTAACAAGGCTTTCTTGCTTCAGCTACAAGAAGCATCATGCCACAGGCTCTTGTCTTGATAGGGGATTTCAACCACCTCAAAGTCTGTGGGGAAAACAACACAGCAGTCTGTAAGCAATCCAGGAGGCACATGGACTGCATCGAGGAAAACTTGCTGGTACAAGTATTTGACAAACCAACCAGAGGAGAAGTATTAAGACATGAGGCAGTCTGAGCTGTAATCTTTTCAGATTTCAGTAAAGCTTTTGATATGGTTTCTCATATGATCCTACTGGACAAAGGTAGACAAAGGTAGACAGCTAGATAAAAACATAATATGATGGTGAAAATTGGCTGACAAGTAGGGCTGAAAAGGTTATGGTAAATGGGGTTACATCGGGTTGGCAGCCAGTCACTAGTGGGGTCCCTCAGGGCTCCATTTTAGGGCCAGTTCTTTTCAATGTTTTTATAAAGGATTTGGATGTAGGACTAGAAGGTGTTCTGAGTAAGTTTGCTGATGATACTAAACTGGGAGGAGTTGTTGACAGTGTTGAGGGTGGAAAGACCTTGCAGAGAGATCTGGACAGATTGGAGAGCTGGGCAATCACCAGCCACATGAAGTTTAACAAGAGCAAGTGCCGGGTCCTGCACCTGGGATGGGGCAACCCTGGCTATACGTACAGACTGAGGGATGAGATGCTGGAGAGCAGCCCTGCAGAGAGGGATCTGGGGGCTGTGGTTGATAGCAAGTTGAATATGAGCCAGCAGTGTGCCCTGGCAGCCAGGGGGGCCAACCATATCCTGGGGTATATTAAGCATGGCATTGCTGGCTGGTCAAGGGAAGTGGTTGTCTCACTCTAGTCTGTGCTGGTGCAGCCTCACCTTGAGAACTGTGTGCAGTTCTGGGATGTGAAACTATTGGAGAGTGTCCAGAGAAGGGCTACGAAGATGGTGAAGGGCCTAGAGGGGAAGACATATGAGGAGAGGCTGAGGTCACTTGGTCTATTCAGCCTGGAAAAGAGGAGGCTGAGGGGAGACCTCATCGCAGTCTACAGCTTCCTCACGAGGGGGAGCAGTGGGGCAAGTGCTGATCTCTTCTCTCTGGTGACCAGTGATAGGACCTGAAGGAATGGACTCAAGCAGCAACTGGGGAGGTTCAGGTTAGATATCAGGAAAAATTTCTTCACCTAGAGTGTGGTTGCTCACTAGAACAGGCTCCCCAGGGACATAGTCACGGCACCAAGCCTGTTGTAGTTTAAGATGTGTTTGTACTATGCTCTCAGTCATATGATCTGAATTCTGATTTTTGGGTAGACCTGTGTGGAGCCAGAAGTTGGAATCGATGATCATTGTGGGTTTCTTCCAACTCAGGATATTCTATGATTCCATGAAAAGAAAGGGTAAGGAGACTGTACCCCCTCTGATAAGTAAAAAAAGGCGAATTAGTAACAACACGCATGGATAAAGCTGAGGTACTCAAGTTCTTTGCCTCACTCTTCATGGGCAGTCAGGCTTCCCACATGTCTTGAGTCCCTGAAAGTCTAGGCAGGGTTTAGGGGAGCAAAGTTGCTTCCACTGCAAATGAAGAGAAGTTTTGAGACCACCTGATGAAATTGAACAGGTAGAAGTTTATGGGGCCTGATGACATGCATCGCAGAAGCCTGAGGGAACTGGCTGATGGAGTTGCCAAGCCTCTCTCCATCATATTTAAAATGTCATGGCTGTCAGGCAAAGTTCCCAGTGACTGAAAAAGGGAAACATCACTCCGATTTTTAAAAAAGGGTAGAAAGGAGATCCTGGGAAACTACAGACTGGTGAGCCTTGCCTCTCTACCTGGAAAGATCATGGAATAGATTCTCCTGGAAGCAATGTCAAGGCACATGCATGACAAAGAGGTGATCCAATACAGCCAGCACGGCTTCACCAAGGGTAAATTGTTCCTGACCAATCTGGCGGTCTTCCATGATGAAATGACTGCATCAGGTGACAAGGGAAGACCAACCAATGTCATCTACCTGTACATCTACGGGCCCTTTGACGTGGTCCCACATGACATCCTGATCTTTAAATTAGAGAGAGATGAATTTGTAGGGAGGACTATTTGATGGATAAGGAATTGGATGGACCAGTTTTTTAATATCTTTATCAATTACATAGACAGTGGGATCGAGTACACCCTCAGTAGGTTTGCAAATGACACCAAGCTGAGTGGTGCAGCTGATATAACAGAAGGAAGGGATGTCATCCAAAGGGACCTGGAAAAGCTTGAGAAGTGGGCCCACACAAAACTGATGAGGTTCAACAAGGTCAAGTGCAAGGTGCTGCACCTGGTTTCAAGGAAATCACGGATATGAGTATGTACTGGGTGAAGAATTCATGGAGGGCAGCCCTGCAGAGAAGGCCAAGGGGGTTCTGGTGGATGAAAATCTTGACATGAGCCGTCAGTGTGCGCTTGCAGCCCAGAAGGCCAACTGCATCCTGGGCTGAATCAACAGAGGCATGACCAGACGGTCAAGGGAGGTGATTTTCCCTCTCTACAATTGTGAGACCCCACTTGGAGTAAAGCCGTGGGACTGACCCCCAGCACAAGAAGAATGTGGACCTGCCCTAGCAGAGGAGGGCCACAAAGATGTCAGAGGGCTGGTACACCTCTGCTATGAAGAAAGCCTGAGAAAGCTGGGGATGTTCAGCCTGGGGAAGAGAAGGAGACCTCGTTGCAGCATTTCAGTATTTAAAGAGGGCTTATAAAAAGTGGAGAATGAATTATAAATGGTCAAATAGGACAAGGGGAAAAGTTTTAAAATAAAAGAGGGGAGATTGAAATTAAATATTAGGAAGTCTTCACTCAGAGAGTGGTGAGGCACTGGAACAGATTGCCCAGTGAAGCTGTGGATGCACCATCTCTGGAGGTTCTTAAAGTCAGGTTGGATGAGGCTCTGGGCAACCTGATCTGGTGGGTGGCATCCCTGCTCATGGCAAGGGAGTTGGAACTAGATGATCTTTAAGTCCCTTCCAACCCAAGCTATTCTATGATTCTATGAAAAACTGATGCACATACAAGCCAAAGGTGCAAAAGATAGACAGCAAAAGAGGAGAGATGAAGGAAGAAAACCTGCAAAATGAAGAGCAGATATAGTAACAGAAAAAAAATGTGCCAAATGTCATTTGCCATTGCATCCTTTCTACCTGGTGTTTTATTTTATTGCAGTGTCTAAACAGAGGAATGCTACATTTTCATATGTGTACTGGTAAAAGCAAGCATATGGTCTAGGTATCACCAACCACAATTTAAAAAAAAAAAAAAAAAAAAAGAGTTATATCTGCCCTTCACACTTCTCTTTGCTTTCACTTTCACTTTTTTGTTTGTTCGTTTCTGAAATGAGCAAGAGAGAAAGAGATAAAGAAATAAAGTAGGGAATGTTTTGTATTCCTTGATATATGCATTATACCTCTTGACCTGACATGAGATACTGCACTGCCTGATGCCACATTAGATCAGCCATGTCAAGACGTCTTATCAGATATAACAGTATTTTTAAAATGTTGACAGGTTTAAAGAGATGCACTGTGATGAGTCAGATCAGGTGAAAGGTACATAGAGCTGTCTTGAAAAAACATGTTTTCAATTTTGTTTTCTTTATTTTAGAATAAAGATTTTTTTTTACATGGTTGATTTGGACAGCAAAAAGGAAGATATGTTAAATAATAATTAATGTTAGCTGCTGGATGTCCTTATTTTTGAAATATGTCTGGGCTCTAATTTCTACCTAAATGATATGTATCTCATACACCACTTTTGTATGTTAGTCTTTTCCTTGACTATTCCACTATAAGATACTCTTATCTGGTTATATTGCAAGTTTTTCAGAGATTACGCCATTGTCTTATTCTGACTTGGATTCATCCCATTTTATTTAACTACTGAATTGAAATGTAGTTAAAGAAAAGGAAACTACTTCAAATTTGATGGCTAAAGAGGATATTTTTTCCTGGAAAAATGGGATACTGATCTAATTTTAAGAATCCCAAACTGCTATTTAAAACTATTTTAATGTAAGTTAAACATATATTGTCAATTATTAGTGATAATACCACACATCTTCATAAAGTCAAAGTTATGGTAAAATATCCTTCTATTATAGAGATTTCAGAATGTGTTCAATAAATCAAATGTACTGTAAAGAGGGAAGAAAGGAAATGAAAAGTACTTCCAAGGAACAAGCTAATTGGAAAAAAAAAATAAAAATATATATGTAAAAAAAGTGATTAATATTACAATGGGAGCCTCTTCAGGGCACTCGAAAATATTATACTCAGTGTTGTTCATATCATTTAATGTTCAAATTATTATATTTAAGTCAACTTCAATCATCTCTTAAAAGAAAATGAGTCATTAACAATGCTAACAGATTTCTACTGTCATATTCATCTAAATTAGGGTGCTAGGAAAAGAGTATAGATACTTATGAGAATAGTTTATACATAGAAGGATGCTATTAACTCCTGATAAAAAGAAAGAAGCCCTACACATTTTTATTATTATTACCTTTTTATGAGGCATTGAATTTTCGACAGTGTGAATAAGTAGATAAACCAAAACATAAGAAACACAGAAAACATGTTTTCTTTCCTAGGCCATTTATACAGAAATCTTTCATATCATCTCATGTTTATTACAACCTGCATCCTTAACAGACAGCTAAGACAAATTGACTGATATGCCGAAATTCAGAAGACAATTCCAGAAAGAATCGTGTAACTTCTGTCTCTCTCGATATAGCCCACAGATGTTAATATATTAATTTTACATATTTACCTTTAGTTTTTCCCTACTATTCTTTTCAAAGACCTCCTAAAACAGTGTGGTGAGACCATATCTTTCAATGTACAAGAAACCTTTGCCGCTGCTGGCTCTCTGACAGCCAGTATTTTTCATTGGACTATTCAAGTTCCATCCTCTAATTCTGTTTTCATATAAACAACCCATCCTACCATGTACTCCCTCAAAACATACACATACTGTATCCCAGAAACTACCTATAGAATAAGTGCAATTATCTAGCAAAATTCATCAGCTTAAATCATAGGATTACAGAAATACAGGTTTGAAGGAGACCTTGTAAAATTCACATCCATGTTCAAAAGCTGGATCTGTTTTATCTGCATTATTCCTTAAACAGTTTCGTCTACACTGCCCTAAGTATATTCCCTATTGTATATACCTTCCCACTTCTGTATTCCAGAGGTATTCCAGTGTATTCACTATTCCTATAGAATTATGGGCATGGAATACTGATAAATTCTCTTCCTTTTTGCAGCAACCCATTAGAAGTTCTTGAGGACTTTTCCCTCTTTCTCCCTTACCCTAGGACATCCCTTTTTCACCTGGGATGTTAAGCAATTCTTAACAGGACATTTCTTTTACTACTTATTGTTTTCACTGTGTTATTCTGGACTAAATCCTGTTGAAGCATATTTTTCTAAAAGTGCAGTGCCAAAACCTTGATATATTATTGCTCTGAAGTCTTATGGGAATGGAAGAAAGGAGGATTACTTCATCACTCTTGCAGAATTGCCTCTGTGTTTTGCAGTTATATGACACTCTTGATTATGTTCACCATGATCTCTTAATCCTTTCTACATAATGACCAGTTCCTTACAAGTCTGTACCTGTGCACCTCATTATTTCTGCATAAGTATTCATGCTATTGGGTTTCATCCTACTTTTTATGATGAATACCTCCAATTTGTTCAGACATTTGTGAATACCTGTTCTGTCTTCCCATCATCCTTACAATTTATCCTACCATTTTATTAATCAGGTTTTTCCACTCCATCATCCTGGCTGACAATGAAAACACTGATCAGAACTGAAGATAGGACAGATACTTCTGATCACTACCTCCTTCCCTTCTATCTGCAAACTAGTGATAAATGTGAATATTCATGCAGAATTGTGCTCCTTGTACACATACACAGTAGATATTTTATGCTTATTTAGAAAGCTATCATGTAAGAAAATGGTTAGACTTCATATCAAGACCATAGGACAATTAATTCCTCCTTTAACTACAGTGTGCTACCTTTCTGTAGAAAGAGATTTCCTTTATTTGACATCATTTGTTGACAGAATCACAGAATCACAGAATCATCTAGGTTGGAAGAGACCTCCAAGATCACCTAGTCCAACCTCTGACCTAACACTAACAAGTCCTCCACTAAACCAGATCACTAAGCTCTACATCTAAACATCTTTAAAAGACTTCCAGGGATGGTGACACAACCACTTCCCTGGACAGCCCATTCCAATGCCTAACAACCCTTTCAGTAAAGAAGTTCTTAATGTCCAACCTAAACCTCCCCTGGTGCAACTTTAGCCCGTTCCCCCTCATCCTGTCACCAGGCATGTGGGAGAATAGACCAATCCCCACCTCGCTACAGCCTCCTTTAAGGTATCTATAGAGAGCGAGAAGGTCACCACTAAGCCTCCCCTTCTCCAGGCTGAACAACCCCAGCTCCCTCAGCTGCTCCTCGTAAGACTTGTTCTCCAGACCCCTCAACAGCTTTGTTGCCCTTCTCTGGACTTGCTCGAGCACCTCGATGTGCTTCTTGTAGCGAGGGGCCCAAAACTGAACACAGTACTTGAGGTGCGGCCTCACCAGAGCCGAGTACAGGGGGACAATCACTTCCCTAGCCCTGCTGGCCACACTGCTTCTTATACAAGCCAGGATGCTGTTGACCTTCTTGGCCACCTGAGCACACTGCTGGCTCATATTCAGCCGAATATCAACCAATACTCCCAGGTCCTTCTTGGCCAGGCAGCTTTCCAACCACTCATCTCCCAGCCTGTAGCGCTGCTTGGGGTTGTTGTGCCCCAGGTGCAGGACCCGGCACTTGGCCTTGTTGAACTTCATACAGTTGACCTCAGCCCATCGGTCCAGCCTATCCAGATCCTCCTGCAGAGCCTTCCTACCCTCGAGCAGATCGACACACGCACCTAACTTGGTGTCATCTGCAAACTTACTGAGGGTGCATTCGATCCCCTCATCCAGACCATCGATAACAATATTAAAGAGAACTGTCACTAGTACTGAGCCCTGGGGGACTCCACTAGTGACCGGCCTCCAACTGGATTTAACTCCATTCACCACGACTCTTTGGGCTGGGCTACCCAGCCAGTTTTTAACCCAACAAAGTGTATGCCAGTCCAAGCCATGAGCAGCCAGTTTCTTGAGGAGAATGTTGTGGGAAATGGTGTCAAAAGCCTTACTGTACTGGTAGACCACATCCACAGCCTTTCCCTCATCCACTAAGTGCGTCACTTTGTCATAGAAGGAGATCAGGTTCGTCAAGCAGGACCTGCCTTTCATAGACCCATGCTGACCTGGCCTGATCGCCTGGTTGCCCTGCAAGTGCCATGTGATAACACTCAAGATAATCTGCTCCATGAGCTTCCCTGGCACTGAGGTCAAACTAACAGGCCTATAGTTTCCCAGGTCAACCTTCCGGCCCTTCTTGTAGATGGGCATCATGTTTGCTAGCCGCCAGTCGACTGGGACCTCTCCTGATAGCCAGGACTGCTGATAAATGATGGAAAGTAGCTAAACAATGCAACCACATCAGATACTACTCATGTCCTTGCTGTTTTAGGGGTGTTTTGTATCTCACTTGTTGAGATTCTGCCCTACAATTATTTTTTCAATTACTCTCTTAAAATGAAGAAAAATGTTTCCAATCCAGCGTGAACTCCCATATTTCATAAAGACATATGTATTTACTTTTTTTCAAATATATTTTAGGAGCAAATTTTTTCTTTCCAAAAGGGCCTTTTTTTTTTTTTTTCTTTTTTTTTCCCCCACTTTGTATTTTCAGTTGCAGCTTTATGTACTCTTGGTTTAAGATCTACATATTTCTAGAGTTCCTTACTTCCTCACCCACACACCCACACGCTCCACTCATATTCTGTTTTTGTACATATTTCGAAAACTTGAGTTTTACTATTTTCATCTTCCACAATGTTATGTCTTTTTTTTCTTCTTCTGAATCTTGGGCCCACATAAGTAATAATGGTAATTAAACAATTTTAAAACATTGCATTTTATAAATAAATAAATTATAAAGGTCTATTTTTCTTATCATAAAGTTATTCAGATGATATTCATGTTATTGTAAAGTAAGCTGTCTTTTGTTCCCTCCCCTGTAGAGGAACAATATAATATCAGTTAACACTAGTGAAAAATCATATTTAGTCCTATTTCAGCAGTTTTTACAATAAAAGGTTTTCAGAGAGTTTTAGAAAAACAGAAAGCAAGTCCCTAAAAGCATGGATTAGTCAAGGTTACCATTTGCTGAAAAAAAAAAAAAAAAAAAAAAGAAAGAAAAAAGAAAAAGAGAGAGAGAGAGACAGAAGAAAATGCCTATACTATCTTTCACTCAGCAAAGAACTCTACTGAGAAAGATAGATTATTATTTGTTAAAGGAACATGAGCTCCAGCATCAGTTAAGCAAGTATCATTATGTGAAAATCAAACCACTCCTTTTTCTCTGTCCCAGTTTTACCACCCCTTGCATACTTACCTACACATTCTGCTTTGGTTCTGGCTTGGTTTCATAGTTGATGTACAAGGAGGTCAGGTGCTGGAAGCATCTGACCCTCTTCAACTGTGAAACACAAACAGCATTGTCCTCCACATCCATGCACTGATAGAGTCATGGTGTTCAGTCCACCTGAGCTCAGTTAACGTGAGTATGTGCAGTCCTTTTATCTGTAAGAAAAATAAAAAGCCTAGGAAGCATATCTTTGCAAATTGAATGCTACTTAGTCTAAACTCTGCAGCAGAAAACATTTATATAAACATCTATATAAAATTTATATAAAAATTATATAAAATTTATATAAAACATCTATATAAAGACTGTCACAGCCATAAGCAATATTAAATATTATACTTTAAATAGAAGAAACAGAAAACCCATACACTCACAGAGACAAAAATCCTGCTCCATTTCCACAGCACCATTTCTGAAAGCTTTTTTTTATTTTTTTTTTATTTTTTCTATTTTTCTTGAGAATACTTTGAATCACATATCCCAGCTCTCCAAAATGTCATGTTTTATCTCTGAGTTTTCCTAATGATCACTTCATTGTCTGGGGATTTGGTTCCTTGTTAGCCTTTAGTCCTAAATAGCCCTGCTGAGCTCTGTTGCTTTCTAATTATTTTAAGCATATCAATTAAAGCTTCTCCTTAGTGTTTACATCAGAGACTTCTGTGCAAGAATGGCAGAAACCCTCACAGAAAGTCTTCAGCTCAGTTCAAACACTGAGTGACAAAGGTCATTAAAGAAATGACTGAAAAAGAAGGGTTTCTTTCTACACAATGTTGAAAAGGGAAAGAAAACATAATGAGAAAACTGCTCCAAAGCTTCACTTTCTCAGTGTTAGCTGTAGCCTTTAAAAGCATCTGATTACAAGGACATTATTCAAAGACATTTCTTTTAAATGGAAATATAATAACATAGAAAAAGAAAGGGCTTCACACACATACACACAAACACACTCCTACCTAGAAGGAAAGGAAATATATATTTGTCCCTAATTAGAATCACTGTACTTGGCCAGATGTCACATCTGGGTAGAGAAACATCACAGAAAAAAATAGGGCGATAACCTTCCTTGGAGTACTTCCATAATGTTTGATTTCCCAGGTGGAATGAGAAGTGTAGAAATGTACCACCATTAAAAAAAAAAAAAAAAAGAGTTATGATGACTAATTTATTTCATTGTGCTTAAACTTTATTGCAAAATTTAATTGAATGTTATAGAATTTGAAATTCAATCTAAGGTTCAGGCTAATTATAACTATATTTTGCATAGGGAAGGGACATAGCTAGGGATAACATATCTTTTCCTTGTACTGCCTGACAAGTTTTTCTGTTATTTTTCCCATGCAATGATTACAGGGTATATTCTGGTCTTCTGATGGGACTTCTTTGCATTTACCTGGTTTTGCATTCACAGCACTGAATACTCCTTAGGGGTAATCAGGATGAATTATGACAAGAATACCCATGCTAGGTCAGAAAGAAGTTCTGTAGTGCCCAGAATCTCATCTCCTACACTGATCTGGACTATGTTGTTGCAGAGTATAGTGAAAGAAATTACATACTAATACATTTCTCATGGTGAAGACTCCTTTTGGAAATATGAGGTTTTAAGGTTGTGCCCACATCTTTGTATTTAATAGCCCTTAATGGGATTTTCTTCCATTAGTTCAGCTAATTGCTTTTTGAACTGATTTATATTTTGGCATCCAAAACATCCCGCAGCAATGAGTTACACAATTTAATTATGTATTATATGAAAGGCAATTTACACTTCTGGCTTATAATTTACCAGGGTGCTCTCTAGCTTTTGTGTTATGAATAGTGAATAACAGCTTGTAAATCATTTTCTCCCTGCCATTCATGACTTTATGTATTTCAGTTATACTGTCCTTAGTCATCTATTTTTCAAATTTGAATAAACTTGCTTGCAAAATCTCTCATTGTGTAAGCCATTCTCTCTTTTTTTTTTCTTTCTTTTTTTTTTTTTTTTTTTTTTTAGTAAAGTTACCATTTACAGTAAATTTATGGTGGAAATGCACACAGTAGACAAGATGTGGAACACCAGGGTCTTCACAATTCTCTGACTGTGATTTTTATTAACATCAATCTCTTGTTTTTCCTCTTTCAAACAGTAGTTAATTCAGGAAAATCTCATCCCTGTAATCTTACTGCAGTTTAGTTTATTTTACAGCCTTGATAAGGGACTCGCAACAGATTTTTGGAACAGCTTGCATACTGTACCAACCATAGTAAATTTTTCTATGTGTTCAAGTGATTTTTTAAACAGCAAATGAATGTGAAATGTTTCCCATCCACAAAAACTATATTTACTGTTCACCAATATATTACATTTAAACATATATTTATTAATACGAACATTTACTAGCATTTCTAAAGATTTACTCAACATGAATGCATGAGGTACTTATCTGCACTTCTGTGAGTTCCCTTGGATCTCTTTTTAAGGATTATAACTTCCCATTAGCCAGGTACCAAGGATAACTAAAATGCTTACCTAAAAGTTACAGCTAATTGTCCAGCATTATCATATTTGATTTCTTTTGGAATTCCTCATTGAAAATCTTTTGATTCTTTTGATTTATTGTTATACATGACTGCATGCCTGTGATCTTTTCTAATGGTATTGCAACCTGAAACAAAAGGATTAGTCAAGTGCATCACTGAGATATACACGTACTTTGGGGTCTAACTATGAGAGTAGTTTGACAGTTCCTCCTAACTTTTTTGCATAGTTTCTGGAGTTCATGCATATTGAAGTTCTGTTTAGAATTCATTTGTTCTGGAAATTACGATCTCTTTTCATGTTATGAAAAAACCTTACTATGGCACCACTCCTGTGAAGACAGGCTGAGAAAGTTAGGGTTGTTTAGCCTAAAGAAGACAAGGCTCCTGGGAGACCTCCTAGCAGCCTTCCAGTACTTAAAGGGGGCCTACAGAAAAGATGGGGATGGACATTTTATCAGAGAGTGTGGGGATAGGACAAGGGATAACAATCTTAACAAGGGATTACGGATAAAGAGAGTGGATTTAGATTATATATTAAGAAGAAATTCTTTACTATGAGGGTGGGGAGACACTGGATCAGGCTGCCAGAAGCTGTGGCTGTCCCATCCGTGGAAGTGTTCAAGTCGTTTTGGGTAGGGCTTTGGGCAACCTGATCTAGTCTAAAGGGATCCCTGTCCATGATAGAGGTTTGGAACTAAGTGGTCTTTAAGTTCACTTCCAACCCAAACCAGTCTATGATTCTATGATTCCTCAAATATACATACAAATCTGTTCTAAGTTACTGTTTATGTGACTTTTTACATGAGCAGACTGAACATCTGAAATGAATAGGATGATTCATTAAATCTAGTTTTCATTAATCTACATCTGTAAGAAAAAAAACACATTACCACTTACATTCAGTTAATACTTCCGGTTTTTTCTTTATTATTGTGAAAACTTCAGTTATAGAAAGTATGAAGGTGAAGTATCATTTTGCCGTGTTACTCTGAAGTCCTAATCTTGAAACAGTAGTCTTTATTTCTGTTCTTCTACCTGGTTTGCTATGTGAAGGCCTTGTGTTATTTTTTCTTAGCTGCACTTACTCATCTGCACATATAGTGGAGTTTAGCTGTTTAATATCTATGTATAGTGCTTTATCTAGCATATAGTAATTATGCTCTGGAAGGATGATGTTGACTAGGTTAAATTTAGTGAAAAAGTCAAAATTTACTAGTGAGATTAAAAAGCTAATAAAGTTGTAAAATGTAGATCATCAATTTACTTGCCAATTATGCTGTCAGTCTATGATTAGATTTCTATATAAAGAAGCTATAAGAGAAGCTGAAGGAATGTTGAATAGCAGACACTACAGACATTAAAGGAAAAAATACAAATTAGACAAGTATTTGCAAATTAAATAGTACTGTTACAGTAATAATCTAAAAACTACAATGTTAATATTGTTTTAGAACAATGTGAAAGACAGGTCAGCACTTATAGTGAAAAAGGTACTTCCTTACAGAAATTATTTAGAAAAAAAAAATTACTTGACGAATTTATAGTTCATTAATACTTTACTTTTAAAAAAGAGTTAAAAATATTATTTTTATTGTCAGAGAAGATTTCATACGTAATAAACTGACATTTTAAAAGTTATTCAAATATTTAACCTATTATTTCTTCTAACAAATATTAATCAGCTGAAGTCAACCAGTGTGTTTCATTACACCCTTAAATGTACCACTACAGAACTGTAATCCTTTTCTCAACTTCAGCTGTTGAAATCCACACCTTACTATCATTTTCATGTTTTTAATTCATTGATAGATTATTTAAATTGCAAATGACGTCTTTTCAGGATCTCCCCTCTTGGCCCTGTTTAAACTTTAGTTCATGTCTTAATTAAAAAAAAAAAAAAATCCAACCATTTACCTACTCATTTTTAGTGTCAGAATCTCCTGAAGAGAGCATGTGCATCATTTGAAACTTGTGGCAAACTTACTCTTCTGTTCAGCATAAACCATGGGGGCAAGACTGGTAAGGTGGAGAGCACCTGCCAGAAGCTATGACACATTGTCCACACTTCACGGGCAAGCAGATAGGTCTGGCTGGAAGATGAGGAGACACCATCCTGGAAAAGCATGAGGGAAGAAGCTTCAGGAGCATGGAGACAAAAACAGTGAGTTTCTGGTTGAGAAGTTTACAGGCACATACCTAGGCACAAACAGGCTGCTGTAGCTGCTCTGTTGCAGTCAGTGTAGTAACTGGCAGTGATGGCACAGGCTGCTATGTAGTGTTTGCATCCTCTGAAAACCCCTGTGCGTTATGGATATCTTAATGCTAAGGTCTCTGTATAGCACAGTTAAGTACCACCATAATAAATGTTAGAAGTGCCACTAGAGGGCATTAAATAATGTACTGCTAATATCAATGGCAGCACTTCAAAAGATCTAGATGAGAAAGCTGCAAAGGACATACAGAAAGCATACAGGATCTATACTGTATACGCTCACAGAAATATGACTGAACTGAAGATGATGAAGGTCTGGAGCTAGCAATGTCTGACAACTTCCACAGGGAAGAAAAGAGTTAATACAAAATTTTATTTCAGCACTCAGATAATTAGCTAATTTACATATCTCAGCCTTTAGGTCATCTACTTAATGACTAGTGAGTGTTATAAAAAGATGACAAAAATTATGTTGCACACTGGACCTAAAGATCAAATGGTGATCTTTAACTTCTTTGAGGGTAATAGAAGCAACAGTGGGTAGGAAATGCCTTACTCTCGCCAATAGAGGTAAGGAAATTATTGAGAGGTCTTTGCAGGTTGAGCAGAAGGGCAAAACAAAGGGTGCCTGCAAACATCCAAAAAGTGGAGATCTCATTTGTATTGTAACTATTGGACATTTTTTCTACATATTGGTTCAAATATACAGCAGAACAAAAGAGACAAGGGAAGAGGCACCTTGTAGGTAACGAGGTCTGTCAAGCACTGTCACATAAAGAAATGCATGCTAAGTTTTTCTGCAGGCTTACCTCAGCTCTGGAGGATTTTCTTTACTGCATTCTCTGATTTACCTTAGGAAAGAAATCCAGAATGACCTGACAAATGTTGCCATTGGTGAAGTCACAACATTTCTTTTTAAAGGCTCAAAGTCCCAACGGGTCATGTGAACTGAACCTCCCTACCATGGTTTGCTCTGCCTGGAGGGATCATATAAAAGATTTATCTACTGTGAAGAGATATTTTTTAAGTGAGCAATGTCCCTCAAAATCATTCTATTTCAGTTTTGGTTTGAAAAGGTCTTCATATAAACATGTTATACAGAACAAAGGCAAACAAGGCTCAGCCCTTTAGGCCAGAAGTTCAAGCAGGACCACAAATACTTCACACAGGAGAGAGGATATACAAGAAAATGTAAGACAGCCATAGCTGAGAGGAAAACAAAATAAAACAAAACTAAACAACACTGTATTATATATGTATATATAATAGGAGAAGCAACCTGAATTAAAGCTGTGAATACAGACTTCCTAAAAGCTCAAGTCAACTGTGAAAATCCAATTTTGACATGCATGTTATATTTTTCAGTCATTAATGACATAAAAAAAAAAAAAAAGATTCTTATGGAAAGAGGAACAAAACAGGCAGATATCCTCAAAGAAGGAAAAAAAAAAAAAGTGGAATCTGTTGTTTACAAAACAACAAACAAACAAAAAAAAAGTGGAATCTATTGAGTGACAACTCTGTCCATTTTTTCTGTCTTGGTGTTCCGTCAGATGAGCTTTCATTTCTGATCAATTAATGACATCCATTCTTCATTGCAATTTCTCTTTCAACAAATGCATTATGTTCTAAAATTGAGCAAATACAAGACCAGGTATTTCTGATTTTAAGACAGCTTCCCAAAGCAAAGTAACTAACAAAGAAAAACACTTTTAATGAATGAAAAATACTTCAGGTTCTTTCAAACTGTGAAACATAAAGATAAGCATCCAGTCATCCTCGGTATTGCTATGTATTTTATTTCAAAAAATGAAATACATCCTGTAACACTGAAATTCTTATGGGGATGAGAAAAATGATAGAAACCTTTCACTACCAATACTTGAAGATCGAGTGGCATTATTTTATTTTATTTTATTTTATTTTTTATTTTATTTTATTTATTTATTTTTACTGTTTTATATTATCTAACTTATGAGCTGAAAAATTAGCTAAAATATATAAAATATTCCTTTTTCTCTGATGGTTTGTAGATTCAGGGATATTTCCCAAAAGTGAAGATTTATACCATCAGGTTCGAAGGATGATACATTACCACATTACAAAAGATTTTATTGTAGCATATATTTTAATATTGCATATAAATATGTATAATCCTAATGAGATTTGTTCTTGTCTTAGAGGTAAAGATTCAGCTGACTACTACTGTTGCACAGCAGTCAGTAATTGTTAGATTTGTTGATAGAGGAGGCAGCAAACCACAGAAAAGAATATGACATTTTAACTAGATCTTAAATCATTTCCTCAAGAAAAACAGACGTATTTTGGGCAATGTCAAAAGTTGTGGGTTTGTCGGGTTTTGTTGTTTTTGTTGGTGGTGGTTTATGTTTTTCTTGTTTGTTTGTTTGTTGTTTGCTTGTTTGTTTTTGTTTTTTCAACTGAGGATCCATATACATAATGATTACTCAGTCTTAGAAGATAACACTGTTTTGCACTGTCAGACAATATCTTTGAAGTACTATGGCTAACACTGTGAGAGACATTTGTTGTTTCTGTGGCTCCTTCTGTCATTTTTTTTATATTTTCTCAGACATTAACAATAGCAGCAATTTCAAGAGGCTCTTCATGTTGAGAAGCTATACTAAAATTATTTCAAATAATACTCTGTTTTTATGCAGGCCTAAATTGTAAAGATTTTTTAAGCAACTAAAAACTACTTCTGCATGTACAACAGTAACTTTGATGCCAGTTAATGCTATCTTTACCATTCCAGGCCAACTAGAATGTCCATTCATCATGCCATTGCAAAGTCTTTTCTTCAAGGGCATTGCCTCCCTTCCTTGATGAAATGTTTCTATCACTGTCAGACATATGTTCCTCTTTCCAACCAATACATCAGTATTAATAATTGGTAGATTTTCCCTTATATGATGATTATTTTGTTTGTTCTGTGTTGCATTGTATCAGACCAACAAAACCTAGATATTGTGCCTCATACAGCTAGTGTATAACCCATGAAAATATGTGGAAGAGAATTGTTATTAGAAACCAAAAGGATGACTGCATAGGATTGCTCTAGCACATTTTCAGCTATTATGGAAATATATTTCAAATGTACTGTTTTGCATTTCAGCAGTGTCTGAAGCAGATTCTACACTGAGTTTGTAAAGAAATGTCAGATTCTTTTTTTTCTTTATTATTATTATTATTATTATTATTATTATTATTGTGGAGCAATTATCAGCCAAGGTAGCTCAAGGCTGCAATACTCAGAGTTCCTCGAGAGAATGAGAAAGTACTTCTCAGTCACTCCAACTGTCTTAGCCAACCAAGTTCTTGTCTTCACCTAGAAGTTAGTATCAGAAGGAACTGAGACCTTGGAATTCCTGAAAGTGTTTTCCATCACAGATTTTCTCTAAAAATCTCATCCACACCTTCTCAAGGTTGATAGGAACCTCTCTACTCCCCACTCCCCACCCCACCTTTTTTTTTTTTTCCCTTCTCTTTCTCTCTCTTGTTAGCTTTGTCACCAGGGTCTGAAAACTTGAAAATACACAAGTACTGCAGCAAAGTCTGCTAATGTCTGGACTTTTCCACATGTAAGCAACCAAGTCTTAAGAGAAATTTCCAGAGAAATTGGCAAGATCCGTGCTTTGTCCCTGCCATGGTACTAACTGGACCTAATGCCCATATGTAACAAACAAGTAATTGGGATTCTGATAAGAATAGACTTTCATGTATATTTTATTAATTGAATGTCATTTTCTTAGAATGTTTGCCAATATGAAAAGAACAGTTTGGATGATATCACTCAGAAACCGGCAGTAATCATGCAGTATTAGACAAGCTTTTGTTTTTCTTTTTGAATGTTGAGGTGAGTTATTTTAAAAGATGTGTTTCCTGACTCATTTGCTTACATGTAAAGGTGTGATTTCATCTAAAAGCTGCATTTGTTTCTTTTTCCCTTGTTTGTTAGGCAGAGCAAGAACAAATGACAGTCATGTAAAACACAAGATTAACAGTCACCTTGAAAGTAGCTGATGGCAGCCAATGGAAGTCTCCAGTATAGGAATTTCTGGATTTATACATACAATACTGGACTATAGTAGTTTGTATTTTTAAAGATAAAAGAAGAAGGGTTGGGAATCATTATCCTCTTCTGAGTAGTCACCTATTACGTGAAAATCAAGACCAGATGTCCCTAGTAAATCTGTCTGCTTTCCTTATGAGCATGGGAGAAATGTGATAGTGCAAATTCTCTGAATCATTCATCCTTTGTGCCTCGGTACTACTGAAATTATAAGGATAGCATGCTTAGAAGAAACCTCTTTTACACAAAGTTGTGTTTCCTAACATTTTTACCTGAGGGATTACCCTAACTGTAACAGCAACACACTTACGGACCAATAAACAGGAATTCTGTCTACTTTTTTGCAAAGAGCAAAGGTGAGACAATCTTGCCTATTGTTCTCTCCCATTTTCTCCCTAAATATCTTAGAAGAGAAATTGCAATATTACATTCAAAATATAGGCACTCTGAATGCTGCATGAAGATCAGATGTCTGGAAACAAAGCTGATACTGAAACTGTATAGAAGCCTCATCTTTTGTCAGATTTCTTTAATAAATACTTTAGTTGCAGAAAGACCACAATTTTTTAAGACATTGTTGTCTAGAAGCTCATCTAGGTTTTCCAAAAGGAAGAAGGAAGGAAATAAAATGTTTTTTGTTTGTTTGTTTGTTTGTTTGTTTCCTTATCTGTTTTGTAGTCCAAAAATATTTAACATTTTAGCCATAGACTAAGTGGAAAAACAAACAAACAAACAAAAACGTTGAGAGGATTTCTTCACAAAATAACATCTGAGCCAATGAAAGCTGTGGACTAGTGGATTTTATTGTTAAAAGCTTGATAACACCTACGTAAAACAAACTTAACCTTGTTATGATTAGCATCGTTTCACAGTGACTGCAACAGCCTTAGCCCAAATTCAGATCAATTGCATCCATGTTACGACTGTTCCTGGAGTACACTTGCACATCTCTAAAAATGGTAGTTAAAGGAAAAAATAGACAACTGATCACCCCCAGTAAGTTTGCCACTCATTTTTATTACTGGGGTTCATTTCTATAAGTTCAACTGCAGAAATCTGCAGGGTGAAGTAATTACACCAAGACATGAGAAAGCCCTGCATAGCAATATATTGCAGTCTAAAACCACACCTCCAGAATACTGATGAAGAGAAAAAATAAGAACAAGAAAACAAATATGCCAATATTACATACTGCTGCAGTCCCCTTGGTGGGCTATATGATACTACTTCATGAATAAAGATGGAGTAAACTACATTTGTAGCATAATAAGAAAAGGTAATTAGTGCCATCTATTCACCACAGTTAGAATTTGACTAGAACAATTTGATTACTTTTATCACATTTTAAACTTTGAGTAAGATTTTCAGCTCTGTAATCCAGTTAGTGGTGAAGTGTGGAGAATATAAGTCAGCTTCCCAATATGATTGATGAGTATGTGCTGTGCAGGATAGGAGCTGGAAAAAAATACAGAACTCATAATATAGACACTGTCTGCTTGCTTTAAAGCAAATCTCTTCTAAATCAGCTTGAATCCTTCAGCCAGACTAAAGTATAAGCTTAGTATCTCCTCTGAACAAACAGGAAATGGAAAACTATTTATAGGAAAGAGGAGCCCTTTTTTGGTTTCAACTTAGCACTATGATCTTTTTGATATACATTTATTTTTTATATTTTATTAACTGCGACATCTTTCTGAGAATTGGGCTCTAGCCATGCTCAGTTCTATACAAACACAGAGGTAATTACAGTGATAGAACACTTCAAATTCGAAGATAAATTTATTGAAAAAATATTGAGTGATATACACTGAAACAATGACAAACATAGAGATTTAAACAAACACCCAAATCCTCACTTACATCAAGGTAGTTTTGGAAGTAAGACACAGAGTTTGCACCAAGGGCATAAAAGATCAGTCTGCATTAACCAGCACTCCCAATACTTATCCTAGTCTAAGTGACCCACTGTAAGTTTCAAGGTTCATTTGTTGTCCCCTCTTGTGAGCAATGAAGTCAACTCTATCTAGATCTGTAACTTGATCCCAAGTAGTAATGGAAAAAAATAAGCAAGTAGTCAAATCACTCAATATCTTTGAAGAAGGGGTGCCATTTAATGACCTGCTCACTGCACGCTTGTAATGCACAGAAGCTCCAGGAAATTATTTGTTATGATCCAGGCTCCATGAGCAGAATATTTTGCAGAAAGAAGATTATGTGATCCTGAGCTTTGCTTATCATGCTTTCAAGCTTTTCTTTTTCCTCCCCTCCCCTCCCCTCCCCTTTTCCTTTTCCTTTTCCTTTTCCTTTTCCTTTTCCTTTTCCTTTTCCTTTTCCTTTTCCTTTTCCTTTTCCTTTTCCTTTTCCTTTTCCTTTTCCTTTTCCTTTTCCTCTTCCTCTTCCTCTTCCTCTTCCTCTTCCTCTTCCTCTTCCTCTTCCTCTTCCTTTCCCTTTCCCTTTCCCTTTCCCTTTCCCTTTCCCTTTCCCTTTCCCTTTTTTCTGTTTTTCTTTTTCTTTTTTTTCTTTTTTTTTTTCCTTTTTTTCTTTTTTTCTATTTTTCTTTTTTCTTTTTCTTTCCTGTAAAATTAAGGTTATTTAAGGAATTTATTATGATGATGACAATAATGTGAGAGTTTTTTATTTTTTTATTCTAAGAAAGAAAATTTTTATTGTTGGTGGAAGCTTTGCCTAGATTATAACTAGATTTATTGCATGCTGTTACAAATAATCATACAGTTTTCTGATATGGTTGTTTTAATAAACTTTTGTGTGGTGTGTAGTTTTGCTCTGATGATATAGCTTTACTGCCAGAATACAAATTTTATTTCTTTATAAAATATTTAAAATGCTGGGGAATTACTCTTTTTATATTTAATTTCCACCCATGGTGTTTTGTGTACTTCTTTATAATGAGATTTTTCTTTCTTCACCCCCCCCCCCCCCCCCCCCCCCGCTTTTTTTTTTGTAAATGTTGTGGATTATGAAGAACTTATATTTTTCCTGTCATTTTGCATGGTGTTCTGCAATTTTTGTTTCAAAAAGATATATTTATTTTAAAAAAAAAAAAAAAGCAGCAAGGGCAGGCAATTGTCTAGGAAGTGAAATGGGTGGATTTAAATCAAATCCTTATTCAGATCAGAACTTTGCCCTAACAATACTCCAAACTCACATCTTTTTTTTTCAGGTTTATATGTCTCTGCATCTGCAGGGAACCTTATACCTTTGGCAGGTACTTTGGTTCATTTTCAACATCCCGTAGCACAGGGATCCAGCGCGCATTCATACAGCAGTACTCTGGATCAAGTAAACATATATTTACTTTGAAAAGATAGTTAAAAAAGTAGTTTATGTATTTGTGTTATTTTCCATTCAAGGATATCAATGGCATTTTCAAATCGTATATCCTGAACGGGGAACAATAATTCCCTTTTTTGAACAGAAATAACAGCCCTGATTAATTTAATTTATAAGCCTAAAATTCTGGAGGAAATATGAAATATTCCTAGTAATAAAATGAAAATTCAAAACTCCAGCAATTCACCCAAATGCCTTAGATATATTTATGGTTCTTCATTACATTTGAGCTTTTCATAATGCTTAATGATTTTATCACATAATGATTTATCACATAATATCACATATCACTCACATCTGTGAGTTTAGCAGTACAATTATCACTGACTTACAGATTAAATAATAACATGTGACTTAGGCAAAATATAGGCACCGGAGCTAAAAAATGAATTCTTCAAAACTGCAGCACTCTTGAATTTTATCTCCAAAAATGTCTGATGATTTTCATTCACTTAGGCCTTAATCTTGAGATCTTTTCTCCATTAAACAAGAATTTTTTTCAACAGGCCATACAGTGCCTGTTGTGTGATAGCAGTTTCTGGGGAGAGGAATAGAGTAGCAGGAAAGCTATTTCTTGAGCAAAAGAGGAATTCCTTTTTTCCAGCTTTAAACAAATTTTACAATAGAAGATTCTGTCTGTAGACCTCATGTGGAGGATAGTAACATTAGACTACCTAAAAAGGGCATCCAAGCTCTGAACAAACAGGTTTTAAAACAGTTCTTTTTCTCTATATAGCTCTGTGATCAAACTACCTATAGATACCTAAGAAAAGCAAATTTTATTGCTGAACTAATATTTCAAATGCTCCTGAGCATTCAAACTACTCTGATAATTTGAAGGTATAGTTGCTGAAAAAGATGAGAAAATGTCAATTAGCATAACTTAAGTCAACAGAGCATGTGATATGGCAGGTGTGATATGGCAGGGAAAACATTTTAAATGAGTAATAATGTAGAGGTATCTACAGATGGGACAAACCTCATTAAGTAGCACACCGTATTCCTTTTCAGAATGGGCATAGGATTGCAGAGAGAGCAAGCACTATAACAGATCATAGAGAACATGTGGTGCCCATGCAAACTGGTACTGTTGACTGCAAATGAGGTTGCCTGGGAACCTTGCATTTGTGTACATTAAAATTGAGATTGTTTGGTATGAGCAGTGAAATGATGATACTTCCCTCTTCATCCTTACTTGGATCAGTCTGGAAAAGCTATATTCAGGCTTTCTGCATACCTAAAACAACAGTGAAAAATAAGGAACTCTTTAGAGTATAGTCACAAAAAAAAAAAAAAAAACAATCATTAAAATAAAATAATAATAGCAATAATAATAATAATAATAATAATAATAAATC
Organism: Cygnus atratus; assembly: GCF_013377495.2. NCBI lineage: Eukaryota > Metazoa > Chordata > Aves > Anseriformes > Anatidae > Cygnus > Cygnus atratus. The sequence continues at coordinate 100,094,513 of NC_066363.1, read as the reverse complement.
TCAGAGCTGGAAACACAGTTTAACTGTTAGAATCTTAAAAAAAATCAATATATCAATCTTTTTTTTTTCTTTTAACAAAATATAAAATCTATATAAATATATTTTCAATCAAGTGTATGAGTTCATTTGCAGCCAGAAATTAAGAGATTTTTCAAATATAAGGATGCATTACATAGTGGAATGCAATGAAGTGGGCAAGCATTAAGCATTACTGGGCATATATCCAGATTAGTTAGGTCTGTGGAGAATTTAGGTTGCTTGGCTTGTGCATATTCTCTCACTGTCAGAGCGATGTGGCACTAGTGTGCATTTGTGTGTCACTGAGATCTGCCCCATTAGTCTCCATTTGTGCAGAACAACAAAAGCAGGTAACCATTTGAACTGAAAATCATGATATAGAAAAAAAACAGCATATCTGCTGAAGAGAAAAGCACTCGTATTACTTCTTTGTTAAGCTATTTCACTAGGATACACTCATGTCTGTCTTCCATTTGATGAGCAGACACAGGTAAAATATGTTCTAAAAATCTACTTGAATAAATTACCAAGAAAAACTGGTGGAAGCTAGATTTCCTGAGGTTTTCAAATGAAGACTAGCTCTTTTTCTGAAAGATATGATTAGTCAAACAGAATTTCTTGGGAGCAGCTGAAAGTCAACTGGATAATTTACTTTAAAGTCAGATTACTGAAGTTTGAAAGTTGAAACACATGAATCTCTGATGTTAACTTGGGAACCATGAGAGCCACAGGCTTTACTAGAAAATTGGTAAGTAGAAGAACAACCTTTGCTCCTTGTTCTGTTCAACACAGCTGAGCAATGGGCACGCTTTGTGTTATTGCATTATAGATGTATTAACCGTATTTTATGTATATATAATTTTTCCCTAATTTGTTTGGGTTATGTATAGGAACAAGAAAGATGCTTTTAGCTACTGGAAGTCAGACTGAAAAGGAAAATGTTACTGTACCTGTTGCAAGATAAATTAGTCATATGTTTTGTAAGGAGAGATTTCAGAACTATAGAAGAAATAATGAGAAAAAATGGGGATGCACCAATGCAGGAAAAGGAAGGCATGTTTGAGGTTAAAGCTGTCTACCATCAGCACAGAGAAAAAGGAAAGCATCTAATAAAGTAAAAAATCTCTTTGCTCATTTTCTGGAAGCAATGAGACAAGTGAAAGGATATATCTAAAATCTGGTAAGGGATATGAGCTTAGAAAAATCCAAAACAAAATCACATTCAGAAGAAAAGACATGTTCAGGTTGAGAGGTAGAGGTAAGAATAATTAGTATTCTTCCACTTATTAAGACTTTCATCTGTATTCAATATTGTGTAGATTCTCATCAAGAAGTGTATGTAGAGAGTATCACATTATAGTTTTTCATCAAAAAAAAGGATGGTATTGTATTTCTAGTTCCTATTTTCTATCCTCACACCTTTTGTCTGTTAAGATTCGGTATTTCTGGCCATTAATTCTCAGAAATATGTGCTTACTTCCTTCAGAAATTAATATTATTAGACTTTGTCCATTGCTTCAGATTCCTTGTGGCCTTGTCATTACTGTACACAGGAAATGTGTGCTATGCAGCAAAAGGTGCAAACTTCAATTAATGTTCATTCATCAATGCCGTTGGGTTTAATATGCTTAGATTATTAATAAGATTAGTGTGTCACGATTCATCCTGGGTTGCAAAAAACACTTTTCCTGGGAAGCTGCACCTAAGCCACAATGCTTTAGGCTGGAACAAACAGTATCATTGCAGATCAAAAGACTTGAACTTGCCTTTGGGATTTACAGAGACAACTCAATGCAGATTGAGGTCATATGAGTGATTGCATATTCATTGGCATGATGGAAAAATCCTTGCATACCACATCTTCTTTTTCTTTTACAGAGTCAGAGAATGATTGAGGTTTGAAGGGACCTCTGGAGGTTGTCTCGTCCAGCCCCCTGCTCAAGGGGGTAACAGCTTTTCATAGAAGTGTGAAATAGGCAGTCTTCCGCAGGAGCTAATCAATACAATTAGGCTATGTTTTATGAAGAAGAAACAAATGAGAGCCAGATGGCTCTTCTGCATGAGCCACAGACTTCTTTTAAGAACCCTTAGGCCTGCAGCTAGTGGGAAATACAGATAAAAGAAAAGCAGTAGCACAGATTTTAAGAGAGGTGCTGTGTTTGATGCAAACAATAACTGATAAATAAACCATTTTAGCAAGACACAACTTTAAAAAGTTTATCAAATGCTTCTGATGCATTGCTGAGACTCTTGCCCTGTTATTTACAGACATCCATACTATGACCTTGCTTCTAACAGAAAAACTAGATAGTTCACAGTTGTTATCTGAGGTGGGATTTTCTCCTAGTGCTCCCAATATCAAAAAATATCATCTCTGGAAATATTCCAGACACATGTTCACCATACAGACCAGGCTGAGATTACCTGAGTCCACTGCTTAAAGCAGTAAAATTAGATACTAACCTTATACTTCTTTTTTTTTTTTTTTTTTATATATATATTCAGTGAATTATTTAAAATAGTGTATCATTATACAAAAATTGTCCCAAGAGGACATTGTTGAGGACTTAAAATCAAAGCATTAGAATTAAGATTGCCTTTCTAATCCATATGTTTTTATTCTATATTCATTAATTACATCAAACATTCAAGCGTTTCATTCTCAAATGTTACTTACACTGTGCAAGAACACACAGAAGAAGGCTACTGGCTCAGACAATGATGCATCTCGCCTAGTATACGACTTCCAGAAGAGGTCTATGGCAAGGAAGAGTGAAAACACAAGATGAGCAAATGGTGGTACTTTTGCTCCAGTGTGCAAGAACTTCCAGGTGTTGTGATTCTGCAGCCAGATGTGTTGCGATTGTTCTCATCACCCTGATTTCAGAAACATCTAAGAAACAACTAAACCTCTCCTTACTGTGTATCACATATCTTTTCATAGCCCTTGTCTGTGCAGTTAGTCAAGTACTTGAACCTACTTTGTATTTAGCAAAATAACATGTAAAAAGTTAACATATTCACCACATTTCATTACAGAAAAAATGGTGATTTTGCTGTTGATACAACCTTGGACGTGAGAATAAAATCAAATTACTGTCTAAAATAAAGATAATAACATCACAAAAATTAAAAGGGTAAATGAGTAAGTTATAAGTTATGGGTTTTGCATTTTAGAAGTGTTCTTTCTATGCAACACCAAAAAAAAGAAAAAAAAAAGCAACATCAACAACAAAAATAGATAAAACTTAACAGAGCTATTTTTTTTTTTAATTTTTTTTACAAACTTGAAAACACACAAACAAACAAAAACTTTCTCTTTCTCTGGGAAATGACTAATATGACTAGTCACAGATGTCTAAAGCTATATAAAAGTAGTTTATAGTAGGTAAAAAATAGTGAGGGAAATTAAGACTCTGCCCTAAAAATCAAATACGCCATTACAAAAACAGTCTAAAAACATGAGAAGTGTTAGTATCTAAATGTCTCAAAAGTTATAAATAAAACAGGCCCTTCCTTTTACTCATTTCCTTCATATTTACTTTTTGCATATACTTTTGTATAATTATGTCATAAATGATGCAACACATAATGTTTGAATAAAGATAAAAATAAAATTAAAAATATAAATTAAAAAAAATAAAAAAATAAATAAATAAATAAATAAAACTGTGGTCTTCCACCCTCAAAAAAAAAATCACTTAGCCATATTCATAGATGAAACTAGTATTTCACTTTTTTATTTGTTTTATTTTTCATTTTACTGTGAATAATCAAGTTTAATTATCACTCAGAATAGATAAGTCAGCTCAGTGAGACTTTCTATAACTAGTTTGTTGTTTGTTTTTGACAGTCATTCATCTCATTTCTAACAGCATTAATGTTGCATATCTGGAAGGAAAAAAATAATAAAATAACATGATTTTTAAGATCAGTGTTGATAGCACATAAACATCTATGCATTCATTAGGAAACTAATACAGATTTGCAGGTTTTCTAGCTTTCCTAAATATTAGGTCAACAAGAAAATGCTCTTGGATGTCATTAACCATGTTAACGCAAATTGGTCTGGACAAGTTTTGCATGCCTATGAAAGATGTGAACTTGTAAAATGAGATTAACACTCCTGGTAATTAAAATGTAGATTCTCAATAATATTTCTAAAATACTTTTAATTTAACATGATGTGATGCAAATTCTAGAAAAATAAATACATCTGTCTTTCTGGGATTTTAAGTATCAAAATCTGGGATTTTTAAATAACAAAAATAACAAAATCTGGGATTTTTCTGGGATTTTGTGGGGCATCTGAAGTATTTCTGTATTTCACCACTTGTTCTTTCAGCAGTATTTTATTAAACAAATACTGGATGAAGTAACTATTTACAATTAAGGATTTTAAAATATCATCACAAAAATAGCTACACTACAAACTTTGTCAATACACTAGATACAAAATCCTTATTTTAGACATATGCTGCTAATGAATTCTATGAATGCACTGTTCCTTTCACTCAACTGAAAGTGTCCTAAAAAATTGCTGGAATTAAACAATACAGATCTAATTTATTTTAAATTTACAGAAAAATGAGCAATAAAAGTATTTTGTTTTTATCCAACATATTTAATTTCTTTATTATTATTATTATTATTTTCAGGTATAAGTCATGACTGTCATATGTTTGCTGAAAATGCAGTCTTCTGTCAGATTTACGGGGAGAAATCTCTGCCTTTCTTTCTTTACTTAAAAAAAAAAAAATGGCATTCTTGCTAACTGCCTTTCTGTTTGTAAATAGAGAGCATGAAAAGTAAAAATATTATTTTATAAAAAAAAAAAATGTGTAGGAATATAGCTTTGGTGTGATAATAAATATTCAATAAGATGAATGCATTGGAACTGCAAATTAAAATCACAAATACGTGACCAAAACTTTCTCATCTTTTATTGTTCCAATACTTAAACATTGCACACAGAACAGAGAATGGTACTTTTCTATCTACGGTTGTAGTTCAATGAAGAATCAGCATTTCCGTCCTTCAACGGCATAAAATTATATTCCCAAATCACTCATGTTATTGTCTTTTTTGGAACCCTGACAGGATTCAAAAGGTGAAGCAAAAATCAGACTTGCAAATACTTTATTTTTATTTTATTTTTATTTTTGATTTGGGCAAACACTTAAAGTGCAGTACATATAAACAAATTGCAGTCTTAATTTCCGTTCTGCAACACTGAAGATGATGGATTTGAACTACTTAAATATGATTTTTCTTCTTTGTCAAATAAAAACATATCAAAGAATCCACAAATCTGTCTAAACAAGTCAGGCTGACAGCTTGTCTACTGAATCAAGTTTTAAAACTTGATGAATCAAATAACCCAAAAACTAAAACTAACTTAAAACTAAAAAAACTTAACTAACTTAAAACTAAAACTCAAGCCAGCATTAGAAGAATGAGAAGGACAGTTACATGCAGCATTTGACATGACACTAACAAGGAATAGTAAAGAGTTAGCTTTTATTTCTTCCCTGATTATTAACTGGCAGATTTCCCAACATTTATTTCTGTATGACTAGAACCCAAGTCCCAAACCAGAATCTGAATAGCAACATCCCAGGCTTCAGATACCTCTGGTAAAGACTGCAGTTCTGTGATACAGCATAGACATCATCAATTATGCAAAGAAATTAAATAAAAATAATTCCTCACAGGAAAACTCCAGTATAATACAAGAGATAATCTAATTACAAGAAAGAGTAAATTATTAAAAGTGAAGTACCTTAATAGTAAAGAATAATTAAGAAGCAAGCAGAGAAACAAAACCTTCAGCCCTTTGAGGAAATAGTGTTTTATTGATGGAAAAAAACAAAGTGAGCCTGTCTACGTGCTCACATAAAAGAGAAGGCTGAAAATAGGTAACTAGGTAGATATTGGAATAGAACAGCCTTCTCTTTTTTGCAATTTTATTTTAACTTTATATATTTTTTTCCTTATTTTACTTACTAAAAGTGTGAAGAATTTTCATGCAAAATCATTTACTAGCCTCTCTCTTACCCTACTGCCTGACAGGGGATTCTCATACAATTTTTATATTCCCACCAAAGAAACAAATGCTCATTTAAAGTTAATGGGGCTGAGTTAATTTTCACATCTATTTCATAAAAGTTCAACCTTCCTAATACTGTCTTATAACATCTAGATTTAATTCCAAATAAAACACTTTCTCCTAGAAGAGTACTGGCTACCTAAAGAATAAATAAATAAATAGATCCAAATCAGTTTTCTTGTTTCTCCTGAGGTTGAAGTCTTCCTACAGTAAGATTCTAGACTCACTTGATATTAACTCTTATGTTAGGAAAATGATCAACTGAATTGAGTGGAAGTCAGTTCTCATAAAGATTAAATCCTTAACTATACTGGCATCTTTTGGGCCAGATTAGTGTATTTATCACAACAAATAATCAATTTACCTTACAGTACTGCTCAGTTACAAGCCTAATGTCTGTTTGCATCTTTAAAACTGTTTCTAGATACTGCATATCTATTTCTGTGTTATTTTTTTTCAAGTAAGAAATGTATTTAATTAACCTATTAATGCCCCCCCCCCCCCCCCCCCCCAGCCCTGCTTCACCAAGCCCAATGTAAAGCTAAAGATCTCCTTTCAGGTCTACATTGCTATAGCTGAGGCTCCACACCTCTTGTTAGTTTGAATCAAGGATGGAACAGTAGCTCCAAATGTGAATTCTTCAATTTTTTGAGTCCCCAGTGTTACATTACTTAAACACAGGATACAGTATCTCATTATCAATTTCTATTTTGTTCACTTATGCAGTTTAATCAAACAAGAGAGTCCAGATCTTCCTGGAGATGAATATAAGAGTCATCAGTATACTTTTTACTAATTCATCTCAAGGACTTTATTATGCAAATGAAGTGACCAGCATCATTACACCAACGCAACTATACTGGCAGCATTTCCTGTTGCTTTTGTCAAATGGGTATTAATAGAATGACTTGGCAGCTGCACAACCTCTAGGTCTATAAAACAGCAAGAAAGTAAGCAGAAATACCTTGCAGGCCTTGCAATCTTTTAACAACCTATAGTAACTCGTATATTGCAGTTTTAATAACATAATCGACACCTCTGGCTATTAGTTTTTCCTCAATATACTGATTTGTATTAGCTCTGTTTTGCAAGCATGGTAGAGACATTTGTCATTAGAAGGTTCAGAGACAATAAAATAATGAAACCTGTGGGTATTTTTTGCATTTTCTGAGATCCTGGATAACAAAAACATGCCTTTATATGAGTTCAGTTTTGACTCATGCTTTATTCTCATCACTGATTTGCTGCAAGACTCTGGGGAGAGTGTTATACCGCACTGCCTTTCAATTTATCCTATCTGTTGACATTAATGACTTTTGTTAATATGGACTTTACTCTGTACATCTTATTGTGACAGGTGATCTGGCCAACATTAGGTTTATAGTTAGGAAACGATTAGACCTTTCCTGTAATAGCTACAAACATGCTACAAATCACTTCCATCTTGTATTCCCATAAAGGAAATAAAGCTTTCAGTTATAGACTACAATATTTACTGGAACCAAAGACATTTACTTTCCTAGATAATTCTTTCCTTCCTAACACTATAACACATTACTAAACTTTCATACCTATTTCTATGAAAATGTTCTTTACTAGATTTTTATGACATAACTGTATAAAAACAGCAGCATCTGGAAAACATTCATATTTAATATGAATTTTGAGTTCTTCAAAAATTAATATCTAAAAAGATCATTGAATGAAGTTTTACATGTGAAAACTGAAATGTTAAAATGTTGCTTATTTTGAACTTTCATCAAATATATAGATGGGAAGGTAGAGATAGGAGGGAGAGAGATGGTTCACAAATCTTTGATCCCAATAGTGTTGTACAGGTTAATCACATACAAAAAGCATGCACCACCAAGCTTCCCTAAAAGTCTAAAAGGTAAATACAGTTTAAAAACTAAGGGGTGATTTCTTTGCATTGCCTGCAGTATTTCTACTTTAATAAAGAGCATTTTAAAGTGATTGAGTCAAATCACAACAAAACAAAACAAAACCAAATCCCAAGGGCAGGAGCATTACAAGGTAAAACCACAGAAATTAATGAAAAATCACTGAAATCAAATTCATCTCAGAAAACAAGAAAATGTCAGTTTCTGGCCAAGTATCGTTGTGTTTCAAAGCCAACATTTGTGATGTTTTTATGTCTAACTGCACTGGTAGAGACCCAACTCTTTCTTCAAGTTTCTCAGTCTTTGATGTTGTAAACAACAAGCAAATAAAGCAAGAAATTGACATTCTTTTTGTTGTTGTTTAAAAGAACAAGCAAATAGAAAGTAAAACAACAAGAACAACAACAGTAACAACGACAACAACAATAATAATAATAATAATGAAGCAATTCATTGGCAAAATACTCAAGAGCTGCACACTACCTCTTAGAAAAATCTATTCACAGCAGCAGAAAGCTTGATCATTGACAAACTGCAGATTTCACCATGTTTACCACTGCACAGGTTTCCATTATAGAATCATTTAGATTGGAAAAGACCAAGTCCAGTGGTTAATCTAGCACTGCCAAGTCCACCATTAAACCTTGTCTCTAAGCTCTACATCTACGCATTTTCTGAAGACCTCCAGGGATGGTGACTCGGCTACTTCTCTGGGCAGCCTGTTCTAATACTTCACAACCCTTTCAGTGAAGTAATTTTTCCTAATATACAACCTAAACTTCCCCTGCTGCAACTTAAGGCCGTTTCCTATTCTCTCATCACTTAGTGCTTGGGAGAAGAGCCTGATCCCCTACTCACTATAGCCTCCCTTAAGGTAATTGTAGAGTGCGATAAGGTCTCCCCTGTGCCTCCTTTTCTCTAGGCTAAACAACCCCAGTTCCCTCAATCACTCTTCTTAAGATTTGTTCTCTAGACCCTTCACCAGCTGAATTGCCCTTCTTTGGACCTGCTCTAGCAAATCAATGTTCTTCTTGAAGTGAAGTGCCTAAAACTGAACACTGTATTGAAATCTATTGAAACCTTGAAACTTAGTCTCTTAGCCTTTTTCAAACTAAATAGAGTATAAAAATAATATGAAAGAAAAAAAAATGAGTAGAAAACATAATATGAAAAGACCCCTTTTTCTTGGGTTGGTGGTGGGTGGGGAGATTGGTTTGGTTTTTGTTTTGGTCTTTTTTCCTTCCAACCACAACCATTCTGCGGTTCTGGAATATAATGGAAGATAGGAATAAATGATTAAGTCCAGAAGTCTAAATGACCATAAAACTTAGTGTGGTATGTATGGTTTTGTTTTCTTGTAGTGCTTTTATGTAGGGGAAATGGAGATTATACATTGAATCAATTGAAGTAATATATATATATATATATATACACATATATACTGCTTAGTAGTAGTCTTTACAAAAGATCAATGTGCAGTGTTGGTATTCTCTGAATGAAGTAGTGTAAAGAATTCTCTATGGTGGATTTGCAGGTACAAAGCTTAAAATTTAAAATAATATAAATTTTCTCTTTCAGTCCAAAATTTGTATGTTTCTTGAAGGCAATATAGAAATTCCAGGAAGAAGAGAAACATCAAAATTGGACCAGTTTGGGATATTTCATGTATATTTTAATCATAAAGCTGAAGAAGTAATACTTAAAGCTATGCTAAATATATTTTGGAAACTGTTTACCATTGCTAAATTTTGTTATTTGCTAACAGTATTCCCTTGATGTCTATGATGTAGCCAACAAGCAACAAAACTGACAGTATGAACTCTTACAAAGAAGTAAACTTTTTTCCCCATGGATGTGAAAGAATAAATTATACAGAAACAGTACATTAAAATATTCTTATAGATCATCTCTTTTTAGTACTCTTAATAACAGTTTTCAGACAGTAGAATATTTTGATTATCACAGAAAATCATTGGGAGACTTAGGAACTTTTTTTGACATCATCTGAAAAAATCTTGATCTAATTGCTTTGCTCTTTCTTTTGGTCACCATCGCCTATCTTCGTACTCTCAAGGACCATTATCTCACATATCTTCTACAGTGAAGACTGATTTTGTGTTACATTTACATCAGACTATTTGTATAGAGGGCAAGAGGTGCTCCAGGTGCTGGAGTAGAAGTCCCCTGCGACCTATGGTGAGGACCATGGTGGAGCAGGCTGTTCCCCTGCAGCCCATGGGTTCCACGGTGGATCAGGGTTCCACACTGCAGCCCGTGGAGGAGACCACGGTGGAGCAGGTGGACCTGCACTGACGGAGGCTGTGGCCTGTGGAAGGCCCCCGCCAGAGCAGATTCCAGGCCGGACCTGTAGCCTGTGGAGAGGAGACCACGCAGGAGCAGGTGACCTGGCAGGAGCTGCTGCCCGTGGGGGACCCGGGTTGGAGCAGTTTGCTCCTGAGGGATGGACATCGTGGTACGGACCTATATCTGGAGCAGTTCTTGAAGAGATGCTGCCTGTGGGAAGCCCACACTGGATCAGTTCAGCAAGGACTACATCCCGTGGGAGGAACCCTACAGCACAGGGGAAGAGAGTGACCGAGAAGGAGCAGTGGAGACAAAGTGCTACAGACTGTCCACAATCCCCATTCCCCCATTCCCCTGCACCGCTCGGGGGGAGATGGTGGAAGAGGGTGGATGGGGGGAAGGTGTTTTTGGTTTCTTTCCTTTGTTTCTCACTTCTCTAGCTTGTTAGTAATAGGCAGTAAATCTTACTATCTCCCTACTATGAGTTTGTTTTGCCCGTCACGATAATTACTGTGCGATCTCCCCATCCTCATCTCATCCCTTGAGTCCTGTTCATTGTATTTTCTCCCCCTTTCCCTTTGAGGAGGGGGAGTGAGAGAGCAGTTTTGGTGGAGCTTGGCTGCCCACCCGAATAAAACCACAACAGACGTACTTCCATTTTTTTTCTTTTTTTTTTTTTAAATTAATAGATTCCAGTTGCAAAATGACTAAAATGTTTTACAGTGGCTAGAGACAAAATTACAAAACATGGAAGTATTCCCACCTGTGATAGCATCTTAAATATTTTTCAATCCTTTCACTCAGAAGGTGATTTGGTTTGTGTTAAACCTAACATTTGCAGGGGACTTCTACTCCAGCACCTGGAGCACCCCTCCCCCTCCATCTTCACTGACCTTGGCGCCTGCAAGGCTGTTCCTCACTCCTCTCACTCTCCCAGCTGCTGTGAGGCACAGCATTTTTTTTTTTCCCTGTCTTAAATATGCTCTCACAGAGGTGCAAACAACATCGCTTATTGGTTTGGCTCTGGTCAGCAGCAGGGCCCTTACCTAACATGAGGCAGCTTCTAGATTCTTCTCACAGAAGCCACCACTATGGCCTCCTGCTACCAAAACCTTGCCATGTAAACCCAGTACACCCATAAAAATACTAGAGGTCAAAATTTGATTTCTTTTTAACCAGGCTTTCATAGGACTCTGTTGACTTCAGTTAGACTCCTAAAAGACAGCTAAGTAAACACCACAACTCCATCAACTTGTTTACTGGCTGTTGATAAAGGAGTGATACACAAACACTTAGAATATCTTTTTTTTTTTTTCCCCTGCACTTCGCAACCGCCATTACGGTTAATCAGTCATGCGGATCTCTCAAACAGAAAACCATACACAGTAAAGATTCCTGAGGAACAGGACCAGAAAGAAGGCTGTCAAATTCATGCTTTGATTAGCTTAAAATAATTTCAGTTAACATAATAATTGTCTAAAATTTTCACTGATCTTTCAAAATTTTGTCCTCAATAAAATTTTAAACTAATATTTTAATATAATTGTATTTTTTCCCCAAGCATTACTTCCCTGTCACACTCTTGATCAAATCTTGTGCATAGAACAAATACTTAAATATATAGACTCAGAGTTCAGAGAAGTGTGTTTGTTTAACTGCTTCATACTTTATTGTGTTTATTTCAATGGTTCCCATGAATTATTCAGTATGTTTTAGGGTAGCCTAGAGAAAATGTATTCTTTTAAGGCGGTTATTTCTCAGACATTCTTTTAAGTGAGTTAGATGGCAACAAAGATTTAGAAACCAGATCTATAAATATGGAAAGATTTATATATATATATATATATATAAAGAATAGCAGTACTGTATTAATAAGAAAAGACAATCAGAACTCTTGACCTTCACTTTTTTTTTTAATTGTCTCAGCAACATTCTATTCATTCAAAGATTATTTTCATGTCTAAAACCAATTTCTACTGAGAGATTGAGGTACATTTGATAGGGAGTACAATACAGCTCAATTTCTTCAATTTATGCCAAGCAATAAATTGGCCAAAGAAAATCTATAGCAATAAACAACTCATCAAAAATGCATTGAAATTCACCTTGGCATTCAGTTCATAAGTTTATCTTTTTTGTCCACTAAAGACTGATATCCAGGAATTTCCAGTGTTGCCCAAACAAAGAAGCTGTTATCTTCAAACCATATTTGAAAAAGTTATGCAAAAAGGTTACAATGTTTTTATGCACTTCTTAATTTTGCAATTTCTCTCATAAATTATAAACATATAAAAATTTTATTTTTCTACCTGTGCAATATATTCTGTCACTTACAACATTTTGCTTATTATTATTTTTCATCTGAAATCTTATCAATCTGAAAAGGCAAGATTTAAAAGCAATTACCTCTACTGCCAAAAGTGATCATACATTTTATTTGTAGAGCTTGTTCTCCTTAAAGGGAATTTTGCCGTTGATTTGAGCATGACTCAACTTCAGAAAAACTCTTCATACAAGATACTAGTGACAGTTTAGGTTATAACTACTATTATCATCTTGACTGAGGTTTGGTTTATGAAGTTTGGGTTGTTTATCTTTTAGCAAAAGAAAAAGAAAAGAAAAGAAAAGAAAAGAAAAGAAAAGAAAAGAAAAGAAAAGAAAAGAAAAGAAAAGAAAAGAAAAAAGAAAAGAAAAGAAAAGAAAAGAAAAGAAAAGAAAAGAAAAGAAAAGAAAAGAAAAGAAAAGAAAAGAAAAGAAAAGAAAAGAAAAGAAGAAAGAGAGAGAAAGAGAGAAAGAGAGAGAGAGAAAGAGAGAAAGAGAGAGAGAAAGAGAGAAAACAAGCAAGCAAGCAAGCAAGCAAGCAAGAAAGAAATAGCTAGCTAAAAGTCTGACAAATTACCAAACAGGGATTTGACAAAGCCATTAATATTCTTCTTTAAATATAATGCTCTCTTTTAATAGCGCTGTGGAAAACACAAAAATATGAAGACACCTTCATTCTCCCCTTCCCTTTACTTATTTGTTTGTTTGTTTGTTTATAAGAACAGTATGAGTTGAATAGTCATTACTATCTCTTAGAGCTGCTTTACAGAAGCTCTCAGTGCAGATTCATTTTCTATTGAAGGACAGGAAAAATCATACTCATACATACTCACATGTACTCATCTACTCATACAAATCAATAGACATTTATTGATGGCCTCAATCCATGGGCTAAAGAGCCTCAGTCCACCCTTGGCTAGAATTATAAAGAGACTAGGCTTGATACAACTTTGGACAGCAAAGACAAAGCAAATCCTTGCAAAGATAAAGCAAATCCGTTAGCAAAAACATAGACAAATTCTTGAACTCATGACATGATTCCTCCAGATTTGAAGGTCTGTGCATGATATTCATAGTATGTGCATTTTCTTTTTATGAACTGCTTTGTGGGAGCTGTTTCACCCTAGATCTTTTTTTGTTTGCTTGTTTAAGATGGAAAATAGGAAGTTCACTGCAGCTGATATTTATCTCAGTTCTTTATTATCAATAGTTATCTCAGAATTCCTTCAGAAGTAGCTTGTTTCTTGACATCGTGGCCTACTTTTTGTCACATCAATTAGAATACAAAATATTCTAAATGATTATGTAAAACTAACTTATCAACATATCAACAACAGAAAAAAAAATAATCCTGACTCAAGTTTTGATTAACTCTTAATGATTGATAAACCTTATGCAAATAACTTAATGGTTTGTTATCACATCCTTAGGCCCAGTTTTTAAAGAGCTGAACATCTGAATATGTATCTTATAAACCATAAGATACAATAGTTACCAGGTAGAAATGATAAATATTAACATATTCTGTATACACAAACCTGCATCTCTGGCTTAAAAGTACTGTTTGACTTTTTATTACATAAATCACCCAAACAAATAATTTAACTGCAGTCAAACTTCAACAATAAAATGCCCTCCTCTGACCTAAGCTTTTAGAGCCAAATGCTCTAGGTTAGACCCTGTGGTAATCAGCTAAGTTTTCCTGCTGTCGGTACAGTGCATGAAGTCTTTACACATTAAGGTCATAGTTCTTAAATAAGATTTGCAAGTTGCAAATGTCTAGTTATAAATTCATGAGCTGGAAATGTGCAGTCATAAAATTTACCAGTTGCACAGCTCAACATTTACAATGTGTGAGCCTGAGAAGATTTATGAAGTTATGCAGTAGTCTCAAGCAGATGATGTTACCTACCAACTTCATGTTATGTTGGATTTTTTGTTTTAAAGCCACAGTTGCTAAGTTTAAGAAATTACTTTGAGAGGGTATTTTCTGGGGAAGTAAAGCAGAACAGAAGGAGACAAGAATCTTTCCAAAGATACTATGAGAAAAACATAAGAATAAGTGTATATTTTATTATAATTGTCTTGACAAAAATATGACCAATCACTCTGAAGGTCAGTTTTATATGTCTCTAATAGCCCCAGACTCCAAAATTTCTACTCCTGGTAGCATTCGTAACTTTGATAACAAACTGATCTAATGGTTCACAAAATTTATTGGCAGTCCTGGCTATCAGGAGAGGTCCCAGTCGACTGGCGGCTAGCAAATGTGACGCCCATCTACAAGAAGGGCCGGAGGGTAGACCCGGGGAACTATAGGCCTGTTAGTTTGACCTCAGTGCCAGGGAAGCTCATGGAGCAGATTATCTTGAATGTCATCACGCGGCACTTGAAGGGCAACCAGGCGATCAGGCCCAGTCAGCATGGGTTTATGAAAGGTAGGTCCTGCTTGACGAACCTGATCTCCTTCTATGACCAAGTGACGCGCCTGGTGGATGAGGGGAAGGCTGTGGATGTGATCTACCTTGACTTCAGTAAGGCTTTTGATACTGTTTCCCACAACATTCTCCTCAAGAAACTGGCTGCTCAAGGCTTGGACTGGCGTACGCTTCGTTGGGTTAAAAACTGGCTGGATGGCCGGGCCCAAAGAGTTGTGGTGAATGGAGTTAAATCCAGTTGGAGGCCGGTTACTAGTGGAGTCCCCCAGGGCTCAGTACTAGTGACAGTTCTCTTTAATATTGTTATCGATGGTCTGGATGAGGGGATCGAATGCACCCTCAGTAAGTTTGCAGATGACACCAAGTTAGGTGCGTGTGTCGATCTGCTCGAGGGAAGGAAGGCTCTGCAGGAGGATCTGGATAGGCTGGACCGATGGGCTGAGGCCAACTGTATGAAGTTCAACAAGGCCAAGTGCCGGGTCCTGCACCTGGGGCGCAACAACCCCAAGCAGAGCTACAGGCTGGGAGATGAGTGGTTGGAAAGCTGCCTGGCGGAGAAGGACCTGGGAATACTGGTTGATAGGCAGCTGAATATGAGCCAGCAGGGTGCTCAGGTGGCCAAGAAGGCCAACAGCATCCTGGCCTGTATAAGAAGCAGTGTGGCCAGCAGGGCTAGGGAGGTGATTGTCCCCCTGTACTTGGCTCTGGTGAGGCCGCACCTCGAGTACTGTGTTCAGTTTTGGGCCCCTCGCTACAGGAAGCACATCGAGGTGCTCGAGCGAGTCCAGAGAAGGGCAACGAGGTTGGTGTGGGGTCTGGAGAACAAGTCTTACAAGGAGCGGCTGAGGGAGCTGGGCTTGTTCAGCCTGGAGAAGGGGAGGCTCAGGGGAGACCTCATCGCCCTCTATAGGTACCTTAAAGGAGGCTGTAGCGAGGTGGGGATTGGTCTATTCTCCCACATGCCTGGTGACAGGACGAGGGGGAACGGGCTAAAGTTGCGCCAGGGGAGGTTTAGTTTGGATATTAGGAAGAACTTCTTTACTGAAAGGGTTGTTAGGCATTGGAATGGGCTGCCCAGGGAAGTGGTTGAGTCACCATCCCTGGAGGTCTTTTAAAGATGTTTAGATGTAGAGCTTAGTGATCTGGTTTAGTGGAGGACTTGTTAGTGTTAGGTCAGAGGTTGGACTAGGTGATCTTGGAGGTCTCTTCCAACCTAGATGATTCTGTGATTCTGTGATTCTGTGAAATAAGTGCTTTAATCAAATAAGTGCTATGAGTAAAAGGGATTTAGATTTGTTCATCGTAATATTTCCTCAAGCTAATTAGTTGCTCCACAGGATTTTAACATGCTACATTTACTGATAAAATGCTCTTTCAATCTTACCTTCTTATTAACACTCCACAGCCTCTTCAGAGGTATACCTGCTGAAGCATGGAATTATCCACAGCCACAGTCACTTTGAGGTGTACCTGGTGCAGCCTTTTCCATTAGCCACAGTCCCTTCAGACACCTGTTGTGCTGTGGTCTTGTCTGTGATCACCGATACTTCAAGGTACTCTGGTGTGGCATTATCCATGGACATGGACACTGTAAGGTGTATCTGCTGCAGCATGGACTCATCCATGGCTACAGGTGTTTTGAGGCATACTTGCTCCACAGTGGACTTATCCATGACCAGGGATGCTTTGGGGTGTACATGCTCCAGTGTGGACTCATCCACAGGTCAGAGTCCTTCTGACTCAATTTCAGTCTGGAGTCCCAGCCTGTTCAGTACAGCAGCACAGGAACAGCAGTTATGCCTGGCTGGCTGTCAGTCCAGTCCTGTGGACATAGCTGTTATCCAAATGTTCCCAGGCACAGCAAAGCAAGATGATAAGGAGTAGAGCAAACAGCAAAAGCAAAAGCAGCGACTAGCAGTCACTGGACTCTAACATACAGTAAGACAAGATCCATGACAAGCATGGGAGCCTGCCAGTTAGCAGCTAAACGTCTATAATATCTATAAATTTGGTTTTACATGTTTCACACTCCAATCAAATCTGTCATCATCTTGAATCCTTCAAACCTCATGTTGAGCACCAAATGGACTGTTTTACCTGACAAGCAGCCAAGTACCACAGACACTCCCTCATTCAGTCTCCCCAGGTGGGATGGGGGAGAGAATCGGAAAGGTACAAGTGTGAGATAAAGGCATGATTTGAGATAAAGACAGTTTACTAGGTAAAGCAAAAGCTGCATGTGCAAGCAAAGCAAAACAAAGAATTCACATAATATTTCCCATCAGCAGGCAGGTGTTACACCATTTCCAGGAAAGCAAGGCTCATCATGTGTAATGCTTCCTTGGGAAGATAAACACCATCACTCCCAACATCCTCCCATGACTTCGTCCTCCTTTACCCTAGATTTTATTGCTGAGCCTAATGCCATATAGAGTGGCATCCCTTTGGCCAGTCTGAGTCAGGTCTCCTGGCTGTGTTCAATCCCAGCTCCTGGTGCACCCTTAGCCTCCTTACTGGCAGAGCAACATGAGAACAAGAAAAGTCCTTGGCTCTGCATAAGCACCGCTGTGCAACAACTAAAACATCGGTGTGTTATCACCATTGATATCACCAAAAATCCAAAACACAACATCATACAAGCCTCTATAAAGAAAATTGAATATCCAAGCCAAAATGATGACACTTTTCCAGTGCTACTAAAACCCTTTTGTCAAACAATTCATCCTTTTTAATATTAAGCCCCCAGCATTAAAGTAGAGTTCAGTTTAATGCCTCAGTTTTAATGCCTCCTCAAGAGGAGGGTTTCCAAGACCAAATGAGATAGAGTTTTTCAGCAAAGAAAATCATGAAGTATAGATTTCCCTCTTGGAAGGTTGAAAAGGACAATATGTGGCAATAAAACCATTTGTTGTTGTTGTTGATTTGTTTTTCTAGGACTCCATTCAGAGAGTAGGGTGATAATAAAGAAGATGAGTTTTGCTGAGCCAAGACAATGACAGTCTTAATTTATGATAGATTCCTATGTTACATCCACTCCAGTGAAAATATTCTTGAAGTTATCATACATGAAACACCTAGTGAAGCATTTTCTTTAAATCAAAATATTTATGTCCTTCCTTCAAGCATGCATCAATTCTTGTCAGTCTTTCAAGAATATTTATTCACTTCTACCCCTACAGTCCTCCTCATCACTAAAGAAAATGTTTGCTGATGTTTTTCATACTGTTTTTTAAAGCAGATAAGTAAACCATATTCTTTTCCAGTGCTTTTTGATTGCTAATAACACTGGGCAAGATACTTCCATTTCACAAATTCTCTCGCAGATAATTTTGCAGTTTTGATTCTTATAAATTTGTCTTAATCTTGTCTTGTTTTATAGCTTTATTATGTCATTTGAACTTAAGAACGTAAAGAAACAACCATTTGAAAGAAATGATTTTTTTCCTTTTTCACAATAGAGCTATGTAAATTGATCAACAGATTATTATTATTATTGTAATAATAACTGTTATTGACGAACAATTGCTATGTTTACTTTCTCTGCCCTTTCTCCTACCAACTTAACCATTTCCTTATTTTTAATACTGACTTGCATGACAGAATCACCAATAAGAAGTCTCGTATATAAAGGAAAATTAATATGGCTCATGAAAAATACCTGTAAATAAATAAATATTAAGCACAGAGATTTCAAAAGTTTTAAGGAACTAGCATGGAAATTTTGACAAACAAAATCTGATATGACAAATGATGAGTGTGTTAAAATCATTAGTTTATTTTTCCACAGTGTCACCATTAAAAAAAAAAAAAGTCTATATTAACCATAACTGTAATCTTTGCAAACTCTTATTATATATCTGAATATCTGTTCTTATTGATTATCTGAATTGTCAGAGGTGGGATTCAGAAAAACAGGTGTTTTGTAGACTTCCTTTTCAGCTGATAATAAGCATACTACGGAAGGTATATATTTCTAACTTGGTATCATGCCCTGTATAGAGAAGGCATAAATAAATCACTAGAAAAAACTTATAAGAAAAATAGAAGAGTGTTTCTTAGTGATCAAATATACAAAAGAACAAACATACATGACAATCAGCTTAGAAGGATGCTGATAACACAGACTGGATTTCTCTTTTGAATCACAAAGGTATCTGGAAAGAATTTTTACATACTCAGGAAAAAAGGGCCATGTATTTTGTTTGGACAGAAATTATTTTGTTCTGAATTTCAAACACATTTTCTGCTCTTTCTGGCCTGTCTCACGCAAGTACACTTCCCCAATGTAACTAAATTTGGATTCAGAGTTACAAAGTTTTCTTTATATCAACTTCCTTCTGGATTTTTTTGTTTTTGTACATCCCTTGTTACTATACCTTTCTCTGAATAGGATCCCACTGGTGCGTGGAAGAAAGAGAAAGAAAAAAAAAAGAGAGAGAAAAAAAAAAAAAAGAGATTTCTTCTTAATTTGCTTCTCTTTCCCTTCTCTTCACATGCTTTTCTTCACTCTATTATTTCATAGACACAATCTATTTATCTGCTAATATTTTATAAACCATCCACCTGCCCTATTGCATCCCCTGAATTCCTTTGCACCATCTCTCATTTGCTTCAGTATTATTCTCCTTTGCTTCAGTCTGATATCTGTTTTTGTCCTAACAGTACAAGCATGCCTTTGTATCTTTCTCTTTGTCTTTCTTAGTTCTCCAGATTTCCCTTTTAATTTTTGCCTCGCATGTTGTTCCTGATTTTGACCCAAAAATCTTCCTCCTGAGCTAGATTCTTCAGTTCAGTTTTCAACCTTTGCTCTTCCCACAGGGAACTATTCCTGACTAATGGTTGACAAGGATCAAAACTGCTCAATGTGCATGGTTTAAATCAAATCAGGACTGAAGTGATTTATTGATTTACTGTGTAACGAAGCAGAAATCAGTGAGCTATACATTCAGGATCAGCTATATAGATGGACCTGAATAGAAGACATTTACAAAATGTTTAAACTTTATGGTTGTTTATTAGCACTCTTCCATGATTAATCCCAAAACATGTCTAAAAAAACTTGATCACATATCACACATATACACATTCATTCACAGTGCTATATGCATGCTTCCCTCCAGCTGGTCCATGCAGGTTACATGTGACGCCTCATTAGTGGGTAGTGTACACACCCTGCCTGCAGACCTTTCTGCAGTCTGTGTGGGTGCTGCAACTCTACCTGCATGTCCCTTGCTCTCTGGAACCCGCAATGTGCTGTTGAGAAAGCATCCACAGGGACACCACGCTGCTGCCTGCCCCAGTGCCTGTCTGGTAGGAGGGGGCTCAGCCCTGCCCAGGTGGAGGCTACTGTAGTGCCCAACCTGGCGAGCCTGCCACTCTGCCTTCCCATTCCAGGTTCTCTCCCCACGCTTACAGATTTTCATATATCTTTCATACTCTTTTTAAGATTACTGTTTCTATTCTCAAAAGCCTCATAGTAATTCCCCAAATACTCCCCAACCCTCCTGATGCTTATCCTCCACAGTGATACCAGTTTGGGGACAAAGACATGGGGAGTCCCTACTTATTGCTCACCCCTCATTCTTTCTGCTGAGTCTTTCTTTTTTCTTTTCATTTTTATATCCCTTCTTAGTAAACAGCTTTCCTATGATAGCTAAGAAAAAGCTAACATAGCTTTTGATATGCTCAGATCACTCATGCTGATCAATACGTTCTCACTATCTCCTTTCACTCCTTTAGCTGATATCCTGTCTGCTGCCTTTTATGTTATATTTGTAAGCTTTACGGGAGAACAAAAATGTCTTTGCTGTGTTTATCCAGTGTCAAAACAGCTTTATTCTAGTCTACATTTTGAGTTCCAGGCCATACAGAAATATAAATTGCAATATCTCATGAAAAATGCTATTCATTGAATGGGTGTTTGTTCAGGGAGTGCTCCACTACACAAGGAAATTGTGTGCTCCCACAATACATCCTTCAGAAAAGAATAGGGCCATTCCAAAAGTCACACAAAGCATCTCAGCATGAACAGAACACTAAGCAATTATCACGGAACCGGTGTACTTGCTCTTAGAAATATGAATCTCAGGTACACATAGTGTAAATCTCTCAGTTCTTTCAAACAATATTACGAGGAGCAGGAACAGACACTATGTAAACTTTTTGTAAAAATCTAAAAATATTATGTATTTCTGTAATAATAGATGAGCATGAAAGGCTCAAGATTTCTGTTATATTTTTCATAGTCTACGTTTATTTCTTCATTACTCATTCTTCAATGTTTGAATCTGGGGAGTATTTAAAACAGGAAAATATATAGGAAAATAGGTAAGAGTCAACCAAGCTGCAGAATAACACTACTGTACTTTTAAGAAACTGCATTTTGTTTTTACAAAGGAATGCAGTTACCTAGGTACCTGTAAAAGTAACCAGCCATTCATGAGGTAAAATCCTGCCAAACAGAATGACAAATACTGTTCCCATAGAGTCAACATTCAATTTGAGGAAGAGTCCATCCATGATACTATATGTGCAACCATAAAACAAAGAGAGACCTGCATCCTCATAACACCAACATACTTCACTGTCTTCCAGGATCTCCACCTGCTTCAGTAACTACAATCCCTTATTCTTTCTCCAGTCACATCATGTTTCACTTGAAGCCTTTAGGGATAGAGACAACTACACAGTAACCTTTTTTTTTTTTCCAAGAAATTGGAGGCAGAGCCATACGAGGAAAGTTATAATCCCCTTAGTCCAATGTAATAGCTCTACCTATTATTATCTTGTCAGTTTTCTTTTTGCATGATGTGTCCAAGAAATTCAGGAAACCATCTTCATCCCTAACCTCCGGAGCTTTCACTTGTCTTGATAAAGTCCCCTCACGTCTTCTCAACTCTGGAATTGCTTTCAACATGGCCTTTATTTCAAATTCATAACCACAATTGCTGTCATAGGTTCCCTGTTCTAATGTTCCCATTCCTTCTACATTTAAAAAAAATAAAAATAAAAATAAATTCTTCTCAATAATTTGTGGAGGGCTCTTTTGTAGCCCTGTACAGAGAGAGTGACAAGCTCATTCACACATAAAGCTACAGCTGTCATGTGGAGTCAGATCACCTGTCTAGCATCTTTTTTTTCTGTTTTGTCCTAAAATAGTCTTTCTGCAAATAGAAAAAAAAAATATAGATAAATACTTCTTATTTGTATAGAATAAAAGCAAAAAAAAAATAAAGACAGATCTGAGAGGCTCAGTTGAGAAGTCTTGCTATGCTGAATTGACAGATTTATGTATTTTAAGGCTCTTTATGTGTTTCAAGGCTTATTGAGAATGAAGCATTGTGAGAGCTGACACAGAAAGATACTACAAAGATGTTAGAAATTTAAATAAATTGATAATATGAAGTTATTTTTGAAATTTAAATAGAAATAATATGTGAAACTCTACAGTAAAGTGAAAAGTCAGAGTTTCCTTAATTTACTTAAAATGTTGTTGAACTAATTATAGAAACAACTATTTGATCTAAGTGTACTTACATCATGACGGATTTGTTGAATTAATTAACTTTCTGTCATCTTACAAATTTTTGTCATCTTTACTACTTAAATCTCTAGAATGACCCTCTATGTATTATTATCTGTTTTTTAGTGAATTCAGAGATTATTTCAGCAAAAGAAATAGTACAAGAAACAGAGAATAAATGAATTGTAGTTTTTCCACTTCAATTTTAACTGAAAACATGAGTTTATGTTTACAATACCTTTTACAAAAGAGACACTTTCCACTAGACCATGTTGCTCAAAGCCCCATCCAACCTGGCCTTAAATACTTCCAGGGATGGAGCAGCCACAGGGCAAGCTATTCCAGTGCCTCACCACCCACACAGTAAAGAATTTCTTCCTAACCTCTAATCTAAATCTACCCTTTTTTAGTTTGAAGCCATTACTCCTGTTACTAGACTCTGTGATAAAGAGATCCTCACTAGCTTTTCCGTAGGCCCCTTTAGGTACTGGAAGGACACGCTAAGGTCTCCCCAGATCCTTCTCTTCTCCAGGCTGAAAAAGCCTAACTACCTCAGCCTGTCTTCATAGGAGAGGTGCTCCAGCCCTTTGATCCTCTTCATGGCCCTCTTCCAGACTCGTTAAAATATGTCCATGTCCTTCTAGTTTTGGGGACCCCAGAACTGAATGCAGTACTCCAGGTGGGGTCTCAGGAGAACAAAGTAGAGGGGGAGAATCACATCCCTTGACCTGCTGGCCATGCTTCTTTTGATGCAGCCCAGGATATGGTTGGCTTTCTGTGGTGCAAGCATGCATTGCCAGCTCATGTCAAGCTTCTTGTCAACCAACACCCCCAGGTCCTTCTCATAAGGACTGCTCTCAATCCATTCTCTGCCCAGTCTGTATTTGTGCTTGGGATTGCCCCAGCCCAGATGCAGGACCTTGCAGTTGGCCTTGTTGAACCTCATGAGGTTCACACAGGCCCACATCTCAAGCCTGTCAAGGTCCCTCTGGATGGCATTCCTTCCCTACAGTGAGTCAACTGCACCACACAACTTGGTGTCATCAGCAAATTTGCTGAGGGTGCACTCAATATTTGTCCCTCTCACTGACAAAGATGTTACACAGTGCCAGTCCCAATACTGACTCCTGAGGCACAGCACTCATTACTGATCTCCATCTGGACATTGAGCTGTTGACCACAACTCTCTGAGGGCGAACCTCCAGCCAATTTCTTGCCCACTGAGTGGTCCATCCATCAGATCCATGTCTCTCCAGATAGGTACTAGATAGAGATTAGAAGATTGGGGCTATTGTTTTGTTAAAGTTATTCTAAACTTACTACCTTCTTACCTTGTGGACACCTCGTCTGGTGCCATTATATGCAATCTCACATACATGAACCAAAAACATTAAAAGAAAATACGTTAAGAAACGTCTTTAACTAACTTTGTTTATATAAAAATTTACCAACTGCCCCTATTGGTGCATTGATCTGTTGGCAATCAGCATTGCACTCTGATTTTGCAAATAGGTCTGAAACTAAAATGTCTTTTTACATGTTTCTCTCTATTATCCACACACATTTAATCAATTCTGCACATAAATAAGCAGGATTACCAAATCCTTTGTGAACTTTGCAGATACCTGTGGGTAATTCAGAGCACTACTGTATGGATCAGATCATGACATTGAAGTTCTGACTTTAGATTTTGACCTCTAGTGGAGAACATCAAAAACTTTCTATCAGCAACAATCACTTGACCAAAGTATAGCTCCAAAAACTTATTTTAAATATATAGACCATTAGTCCAGTTTTCGAACACTGTTTTCTAATGACAATGTATGATTTAATATGCTCATGTTAATAAATAAATAAATATCGATACTTTTCCTAGCCTGTTAGGTGAGACAGGGTTTCTTGTGTCCAAGCTTAAACACAATAAATAAATAAATAAATAAATAAATATCGGTACATTTCTTAACCTGTTAGGTGAGACGGGGTTTCTTGTGTCCAAGCTTAAACACAATAAATAAATAAATAAATAAATAAGTATATATATATATAGGTACATTTCTTAACCTGTTAGGTGAGATGGGGTTTCTTGTGTCCAAGATTAAACATCACAGGTTTTTGCCATAATTAACTAAGGGTTAAATAACCTTGAGATTTTCACAAACTCTATGCAATGCAGAGTGACAATGTAATTAAAATGTTGTGATGTGTGATTTGTATAGACGGCACTGAGAGCTGTAACCAGATTAATTACATGACTTGCACACACTGCCTGCAATGAGTTATACCACTTTAAATAATTACAAGAATTAAGTTCTAACACAGGCTGTCTACAAAAAATATATTGACTCTGACCAGATTAAGTACTAGAATTAATAGATTTACACTGACAATGCCTACAAAATGAAAGTCTCTTGCAATATAAAATACAAGAAAAGTGAATATACAGTGCAGGGTAGAATGCAGTCACAGCTCAGTCTCAGTGAGATGATCTGGCACTTTCTACCTTATTTTAACCTTTGTAAAATGGCATAACCTCATTTGTTTAAACAGTGGTTCTCTCACACTGCTTAAATAAGATTTTGTACAGGTTAGTTTAAATATAACTGTATGGGATAGTCTAGGCAGTCAAAGTTAAATCACTTGTTTGTTTCAGATCCCACAACAAAAGGAACTTGGAGAAGACCAAGGGTTGGGGTCGGTTACTGCATAGCATGTCTAAGGACGGTCTGCTCTGGACAGAGTTAGCCCCTACCAGAGTGGATGCTACTATTTTCCTCACTTATACTGGGATTTAGGTACAGTATAGACATAAGGGTGAGAATCCGGCATACTCCTTGCATCACCATGAGTACTAGACGATTTCAATTCTAGCTGAATTGGTCTGTATGTTTTAAACCAAGATACAAGAGTGGGCTAAAGTATCAATAGATTTACTTTTTCTAAGAAACTTATGCCGAGTACATACTTAATTTCATTCCTGTGCTAATTCCACACAAGAAGGAGGTCTTTAAAAGCATATATACGTTCAGCAAGAGTTCTGTCTGTCACCCTAGGGAATATTAGAAAATGACACTTGACTGAAAAGAAGGTAATGAACTAGAAAGGGGAAGAATAAAAAAGAACTTCATGAAAATTAAAACTGACTTCAAGTTTATAGTAAAACAAAGAGACATCACCTCCATGAGTGAAGATCCAAGAGCGTCATGTCAGTTTCATGAGAAAACCAGGTAATATTTCTTGGTTATGAAGTCTTGTGCAAACCTGAAAACAGACCAGACTTCCTCATACATTTGTAGCAAAAGCTTATACATGGTTAGGATTCAGAAGTCAGGAAGTCAGCTGCCTTTTTCCGCCGCACATATTCACCATGGCGGTCTATTCAAGCACAGTGGTCTACTCTAACACAGCAGAAGCTTTCTAGTCTCACATAAATAAATAAATAATAAAGTTTTCTTTCTTTCTTTCTTTCTTTCTTTCTTTCTTTCTTTCTTTCTTTCATTTGAGGAAATTGCACGTGCATATACAAAATAGAAAATAAAATGAGTGAATTGAATATGGTAAAATAAACATTTAGTTTCCTTCTCTTCTAATGTTAAAAGTCTGACAGAGGGTGGGAGAAAAGGGTGGTATATTGGGAAAGAAGAAGATGATAGTGCTGATGCTGGAGGTGTTCATTCTGCTGTTTACAAAAAGAAATAAAGAACTTTGGGTCTTGGGAAAAAAAAAAAAAAAGAGTGGAAAATAGAATAGACTTCCAGATATGGAAGCTGTATGAAACTCCTTTAGCCTGTCTTTATAACCAGTCCCACACCATGATGTAATAAAAAGCCTCAAACACAGGTATAAATCACAGAAAGGCAAACTGTCAACTGTGATATAGTTAAGATAAGCATAAGCCAAGGCAAAACTGAATTATGCCTAGGTATTTAGACTGATTTTTTTCCATGTGTCAGAGAAGAGTCTACATTAGAAAGTGAATGCTTTTGAAATGAGGGAAAAAAAAAAAAGTCAAATTAGTTTTGGGGGAATTTCTGAGTTGCATAAAAACTGAGGCTTCATAGAAAGTACTTTCTTTGTTTACAACTTCATATCACTGTAATTATCAAGGAACCTACAATTTACGTGCATATTCATCCCGTGGAGCAACCACATTTCTTCCTAAAGGCAGAAAATTTGAGTCTTGTCAACTTCTCCAGTAACTCTTACTTGCTAGTGTTTTGTTTCTTTCTTTAGTCATGTATTACTCTGTTTTCCCTCTGTTTCTTTCTTCTTTTTCTGGTATACACATCTGCCCTGGTTTCAGCTGGGATAGAGTTAATTTTTCTCCTATTAGTATCATGCTGTGTTTTGGATTTAGGATGAGAATAATACTGAAAATACACTTAATGTTTTAGTTGTTGCAGAGCAGTGTTTACACTTTGTCAAGGACTATTCAGCTTCTTATGCTGCCCTGCCAGGGAGGATGCTGGAGGTGCTGGGAGGGGACAGAACCAGGACAGATGACCCAAACTGGTCAAAGGGAAATTTCATACTATATGGCATCATGTTGAACAAAAAAAGTCCCAGGGGGGATGCTGTTGCTCAGGGATAGGATGGGCATCAATCATCAGGTGGTGAACAACTGCATCGTGCATCACTTATTTTGAATATTCTTTTATCATTATTATTATAGTTGTTGTTATTCCCTTCCTTTTCCACCCTACTAAACTGTCTTTATCTCAATCCACCTTTTTTTTCTTATCATCTCCCCCATCCCACTGGAGTGACCAAACAGTTGTGTGGTGTTTAGCAGGGTTAAACCACAACAACATCCCACCAACCATGCAGTTATTTCATTTCTATTAGGTCTCTCACTTGTCTCAACTGATCAGCTCTTTATCTTTGCTACAAGAAACAAAGGATTAGTTATAGAAACAGAGAACTATAAAGAGGTTACATTGGGCTATATTGAATGGAGTCAGCCTTCCCCTGTAAGCATACATCTGACCCATCTGATCTGTGTTTCAGGCAAAATTGGTAAGTGGAAAACCTGAAGAACAAAGGTGTACTAAAAGCAAGTGTTACTCCATCATCAATATTTAGAAACAGGAAAGACTGCAGTCTTCAAATACTCCAACTAATCTAACTTGGAAAGAGGAATGAACTTCTAGCAACAGGTTCTTGTTGTGTCTGAGGAGATATCAATTTTGTTCTTAATATCTTCACAAATTCCTAAGTAATTCCTAAACTGATTTTTTTAATCTGTTAAGTGAAAATAATAGCATTTGTGCTACTTCAGAGACGTTTTAAATGGCTAAATTCATGACAGTTTGTGAGCTTTTAAAATAATGTGATGCCAAATAGACACAATAAGCAATTTTCTAGGAGGAATTCCACCTCCTGCAAGAAGCAGAATCAAAACTGTTAGGAATATCAAGAAGGAACATGAAATGAAATGTACTGAGATCATAACAGTAAAGAATGATACTCTTAGTGGAATTTTAAATTCCATATATGTTTTCTTTTTTTTTTAATGGGTGTGTGCTCCTTCCATATCACTGGTCTTGGAAAGTGAGTTAATTTCCTTTAGTAGTCAAAGTCTACTTTTTGTAGTCAGTCTAAGCAA
Source organism: Cygnus atratus (assembly GCF_013377495.2). NCBI lineage: Eukaryota > Metazoa > Chordata > Aves > Anseriformes > Anatidae > Cygnus > Cygnus atratus. The sequence goes on along the minus strand of NC_066363.1, from coordinate 100,066,297 downwards.
GAAGGAAAAGAGCATAAAATACACCTTAGAACTGAGTTGGAAGAAACCTTCAGGATTTCACAGGATTGAGACTGAAACCTAGAATTAAGTCAGTGTAAGCTAAGGCTAAAAAACAGAGAGCAAGGATGAGAAACAATAAATACCCAGCCAGTAATGAGGCCAGCTTCTAAAGGGTATGGAGTTTGCAGTCCTACTCAAAGATGTTCAGACAATAACACTATATGAATTTAGATCCATACCAAGAAACCAGGGCAAGATATATCTAGTCCAATTTTCAAACCAGACTAGAAAAGAGTTAAACAGCTGAGGTAAAAATAGGAGACAAGCTCTTAAAGCTCTTAAACCTCTTAAAGAGGTTCCTGTGTGCACATTGTCCTTATCTGTTTCCGTGGAAAACTATTCAATTCATAGAAAAAGCATTGTTTTAGAGACATCTATGGATAAAAATTATGCTCCCCATCCCATAACCCACAAAACCCAGCCGATCTAAGCAAAAGTTCTGCAAGATGAACTTCACTAATTTTCATTGTCATCTTGTTCACTTGATGGTTAATATAAACAAATAGAATAATTTATGTACTACTCATAATGAGAGATTGTCTTCAGTTACAACCCTTTCCACAGTTTTTCTCCATCTTCCCTGATGACCTAGGGAAAGATATCTGAAACATTTTAGAGGAGCATATTTACATTTTTGCACTGAAGTACTAAAGCAGGATACCAGAATTATTCATAAACATTCCAACAAAAGATATATAAATCAATAAAAAAGAAACTGCAAATCTGTACTAATCAGCAGGGGTATTTAATCTGATTGATGTAACAGAAATAAATGTCATATTGGAAAAAAAAAAAGTCTTAAGATAAATAAAGCAGGAAAAAAAATGACTAGCACTATCAGTGACAAAAATCAACTCTAAAACTTTTTTTTTTTTTAAATGGATACCTGATTTAATGTAGAGTCTTTTATTATCTGAAATGTATATATACATACACATAAGCAAGCAAAGCTGTTTGTTTATAAATGATCAAATCACCTGAATGACTGGCAACAGTAAACCCATTCTGTGCCAAGGAATATGCACATTGCTTGGTGTCACCAGAGGTGATATAAGAGAATAAGTATATTGAATTACAATGTAAGAGTGAAAGAGAAGATAAGTAAACTGAGCTTATAGGAAAATATTTTTACACTTCTAAATTTTAAATAACTCTTCTTTCCTAATATATGTGTGTGATAACAGTTCTTGATTCTAATATAGTAACATAATTACTTTGGAGCTGTGAGGTAACTTTACGATATCCACAAAAGTGAGATACAGTTTAAAGTTTTCATTGGATTTACCCTCTGAATGTTACCTGGGTCAAATATTATATCAATTTTACAGAAAAGAATTTACTAATAAGATTGATCTGTAGGGAAGGAAAATCAATGGGTTTAAACAACAGATCAACAGAGATTGTTTTCTCTTGGCTCCGGATTGTTTTTATTCCTTCCTCCTCCCCTCAACTTTCAATACTCTTACAGAGAATAGAAACATATGAATCCTGAAAAAATCGTTGGAAATAAATTACTCGATTTTTTTAGATTAATACACCGAAACATGCACTTAAAATTTTCAATACAAGCTTTCTAGCTTAAGATGCAAATAGCTATCCTCCCTCCTCTACCTCACAAGTACACACACATACACATTCTGTACCTAAGAAAGAGGGACCCTAAATGGGTCACTTTCAAGTTAGCGAAGAGATTATTTACTATAAGAATAATAAAGGAGAAAGATTTTTGTTTTTCCATAGTGTAGAAGATAGCCAATGACATTTTTTATGACTACTTCAAATTACTGTTACCAAAGGCCAGCAAAAGCTAATTTTATCAACCAAGATTTAGAATGGATTCTGAAAGCCAAGACAACAAACTATGACATACAGATAGTAATTTTAACAGTTCCTCTGCTATCTTTGTTAATATTTAATATTTTTAGGGTAGGTATCTTGGTAAATATTTAAACATTACTGCTGCATTATCTGTACACCTATAAAAAACAGTGTTCTAGCTTTTGCAGACTTTTTTCTTAAGTTGTATAGAAAAATAGCTGGCCTGAAAAAGATCTGTTTTCCACAATCCATCTTTAATGTTGGGTAGCAGGCACTTCCACCTGCCAGAATATTTGTAAAACAGATGGTCAAATGCCACAGTCATTAATTTTTGCATTAGAGACATCCAGGTGGTAAATTTGTGAGTAATTTGCTGAATTCTTTTCCAAAGATCATTTATTCAGTGAAGGTAGATGTTTATTTCTATTGTAAATTTTTCAACCTGGTATAACAGATTAATGGTATACTATGTTGCATTAGAGTGCCTTCCCTGTATTCCAGCATACTACAGTATGTCAGGATAGATATTAGCTTTCACAATGTAAATACCATAATGTAATTTAAACACAGCACAAGAACTAATGCACAGACATAATATCCATTTCTCTCCTTCTGCTCCACGTGAAGAAGAAAGAAAAAAAAAAAAAAAAAAAAAAGAGACCTTCCAACCTAGGGGAGCCTGTAAGAATAAGCAGCAGTTATCTTTCACCCAACATTCAAGCATACCTGCCACCTGACTGTCCCATGTCTCTCATTTTGAGAGATTAAGATTTTTTTTTTTATTGTTTATTTTCAGCAATGGCTGCTGTGCTATTCTGGTGCACTTGGGCTACAGATTAAGTTTGATTTGTAAGGCCACCCATCTCTGAGAAGCACTAAATTCAGTAAATTTCTTGGAGCCCTTTGATTCAATATTCATGACTTTGCACTGCACAGTCTCTGAGTTTCTACCTTCAATAAATCTAAAACTTAAACTGTGACACAGAAAAAAAAAAAAAAAAAAAAAAAACTGCCTCAACTAATGATGCGCAGAAGAGTATTTCTGGCTTATAGCTGGTGTAGAAGTCTCAGCTACTTAAGTGCTCACTGATTTTACATTTTGGATATTGTATGTGGTTCTGGGTCAAACTACAAATCTATCAGGTTTGAATACTAATCAGACTGACCTCAATTTTAAATATGTTACCAGTTATGCCTGCTTTTAAAACTCCTTGGGAATATCTTTACATAAATAAAATGACTAAATAAAGGTAGAGAGATAGACCTGGTTCTCTAAGAGAAACTAATAAAAATGCATTTTTTTCTTACGTGTAACATCTTTTCTTTTGTGTGTGATAAATGTATGGCAGTTGCCTATATGTACTGTGAGACCGATGTACTTAGAAGTCACACTCTTCTCTACAGGAAGGAATCATTTTGGTCTTGAGCCTAATGAAATAATAATCACTGGAACAAAAGGCATAATTGTTGCCTGCTATAAATGTGCTACCCCATTGGAGTGTATGATTCTATTTTGATTGTTCTTTTTCCTGCTTGGCAGATGGCGAATTATCTTAATTATCCATTCACACTCTGAAACCTCTTTAACCTCAACCAGTTGTCTTCTTGAAGACCATCAAGCAGAAAACACGTTCATTCAGCTATGCATGAATATAAATGGTGCCTTTCTAATCATGCAGCGCTCAAAGCAATATTTATCTTATTACTATAGAAACAGTAATAGCTGCCTATACATAGGCAATATTCTGAAAACTTGTCCTATTATATGCCATGCTGACTACAAAAGAAAATCAACTTTGCACGTCTAAACTGCTTTCCTCCATTCTACACACTACAAAACTACTTCCTTTACTAAATATGAGCTTTTCTCACTTTTTATTCCCCTACCAACATCTGAACTTCCAACTGTGAACATCTTCCACTTGTCCTTATTATATAAGAAACATAGGAAATTCACCACTGAGAGTTACCATTTCTTTTGCAGAGACTGCATTAACTTTGAAGATTCTGAAATAGAAACTCCACATTTCACTACTAAGATTAATGAGTTAAATGTTTTCTGTGAAAGTATTTCCTAATACAAAGGATATTTTAATAAACCACTCCCTAACTGTTTTTTTCTCCCACCTTTTTTGACTTGTAAGATTTTGCAAAATCAAATTTAATTGACACAGCCTTGTGAGACTCTTAAGCCTATAATGGCCACACATGGAAATTCACTCAAGCAAAAAATGATGTGATTGGCACTGGTCCAAAAATTCTATAATTTCATAAGCATAGGAACTTTTCTGACAGCTGAGGGGACATCATGACTTACATTCACACACAAAATCAAGCAGACAAACAAAATCTCAACTACAGACAATTGTCCCTACTTAGTATTGAGTGATTTATGGCTCAGAGCACTGCAGGTGACTTTCTTTGACACTAATGTAACTTGAACTTTAAGACTATTATTAATCAGAAAATGTGCAGTGAAAATTCATTTCACAGATGCTCAAAAGTTTTTCAGAGATGCAACATTGTTTTGCTCCAATTAAAACTTCTTCAAATTAAGAGGACAGACTGCTTGGTCATTTCCAGTGTGGGATGAAAACAAATTCTGAAATCTCACAGATGCTGTGAAACAACATTGTTGCCTTTTATACAGTTCTATTTAAAATGTACACACACACACACATATATGCTATATCTAAAAAGGTTCACAGAAATGTTACATCAATGTTATATGGAGCTTCTGAGCACATAGCGTAATAATTACACATAAACTATAGAAACTTGCTTGAGTGTTAAAAAAGACTAAATATTAGAGTGTTAAATACACTCTAAAATATAGTAATTATTTTTCAGCAAGACCAAAGATCAGTCATTACTCATGAGAAATGGAAGAGTAGCTTTAAAGTTATTTAAATGTTTGAATAGAACACTGTTCAAAGATTTCTTCTAGAGAGCTAACTAGATGCAGTTCTTTTAAACTGCTGCCAACATATTTTTCTAGTTTTGATTTTGCAGACATAGCTTTTTAACTATGTTGAGCCCACCTTATTGTGAAAACTCCAATGGAGCAATAAATCTTTTGCATTCTCCTTGATAATTTTCACAGTTTAAGGAACTTTTATATTTCATATTGAAATACTTGAAAGATTTTTCAAAGAGAGTTTTGTATGTGACCTAATTTATTAAAACCGGTATCTTTTGGGATTACAGCATTTGCTCAGTTCTAGACCTCCCCAGTTCATATTGAGGTCTCATCACCCAGCTCTGACATCCGATCTGTGTGTCATTGCATAACATGATGATCAGTGTTTTTGAACATTGGTGGGGAAACCTAAGATCCTTTTTTTGCTAATTGCATAATTAATTGCATTTGCAGGGAATGGTTTCAAGAACAACAGACCACTTTTTAGCCCCTCATCTTGGTTTACTTGTTTCCGAAAACCCATCTTGTTGAAGTCGAAACCATCTTCTCAAAAGATAAGAATATTTTTGAAGAACTTCACAGTCACACTGAATATTTCCATGGTGAATTAAATGTAGTGTGATGTCAGTTATATTATCTACTACCAGTAAAGAGGAAAGAGAGAAAGAGAGAGAGACAGAGAGAAAGAGAGAAAGAGAGAAAGAGAAAGAGAGAGAGAGAGAAAGAAAAGAAAAAAGAAAGAAAGAAAGAAAGAAAGGAAGAAAGAAAGAAAGAAAGAAATGAAAGAGAAAGAAAGAAAGAAGGAAAGAAAGAAAAGAAAGAAAGAAAGAAAGAGAAAAGAAAGAGAAAGAGAGAAAGAAAGAAAGAAGAAAGAAAGAAAGAAAAGAAAGAAAGAGAAAGAAAGAAAGAAAGAAAGAAAGAAAGAAAGAAAGAAAGAAAGAAAGAAAGAAAGAAAAAGAAAGAAAGAGAAAGAAAGAAAGAAAGAAAGAAAGAAAGAAAGAAAGAAAGAAAGAAAGAAAGAAAGAAAGAAAAAGAAAGCGAGCGAGCATAGAAGGGGTAAAATGAAACTTCTGTGTATACAAATCAAATATCTTTAAACATTTTTCTTCTTTTTCATTCTTGTTACTTGGTTGTTGCTGTTAATTAGATAGAATTAGATGTACCATCTAGCTTGCCTAAGATATTTCCAAGTTCATCTGTTGATGTGAAGATGATAATTAATATATAGGTCTTTCCTTATACAAATTGGAGGACAAAACTCACTAATCTTTTAGAATCACATAATCATTTAAAAAAATATTATTCAGCAGACAGAAGTTTCATATGCTGTGTTTTTTATGTGTATGGATAAATATCCATATATATTTTACAGTTCAAGAATGCTGTTGCTGACTTGATTTCTTTTCTATCATTACAGTTAGTTCTTTCTGTCTTCTGAGTAAACTAACCAATGTCCCTGACAATTCATTTTCCAATGCAAGACACCATCAACCCCCATGTACGTACTCTAGGTGGCAGTAACAAAAAGTCCTGTGTATAACCTCCTGAGTGAAATACCACAATCAACTGCTTAGGTACAGCTATCTCCTATGATAAACACGACTCTAAAACTTGGCACTGAAGTCAATATGTTTCTTCTTGAAGTTCCCATTGCATTTACACACACAACTGAAACACAGTGAAATCAAATATGTTATAGAAAGCATGACTACAAGCAATTCCCACAGTGCTTACAGCAAGCCGTTAACAATGGCAGAGGAAATGCAACTAAGTTTTCTTGGTTACAAAAAGAAAGATAACAAACTTTTGTGTTTTCTCCCTCTGTTCTCTGCTACAAACTTTGTCATATGATTTAGCCTTCATAATCTGACCTTGTTCATTTTAAGAATAGCAGTGTACCCAACTCTTCCTACATTCTCCTTCCTCTTTTTCCTCTCTATCACTTGTACTCAGTGAGAGATATCAAATGGCATACAGTCAAGAATATGACAGCTGATTTAGGCCCTCCAGCACAGAAGTGACCTCTAGACTTTATTACCCACACGCAAGTTTTAATGACCAGCAACAGAAGAGAAGTAGGAAAAAAAAATCAGGCATGATGACTGAAATAATTTCTCTGTGGAGTTCACAGGTCCTGATGCAGTCCAGGGTTAATAAAAAGTAGGAGAAGGAGAGGGAGAAAGAAGGAGAAGGAGAAGGAGAAGGAGAAGAAGAAGGAGAAGGAGAAGGAGAAGAAGAAGAAGAAGAAGAAGAAGAAGAAGAAAGTAACACCAGCAACAATAAAATCAAACAAAACAAAACAAAAAACAATCATAGTATACTCCACCTTTTTCTTGGATAGTGAAAAAGAAGTAAAGCAGATGTGTTAAAACAATTTTCAGTATCTAAGTTACTTTCACTCAGTCATGGTGCCTTGCTTCAGGGCACTTTTTCTTGTCCGCATTTCTTAAGAGATCCGGAAACTGAAAACAATCTCACAGCCCACATATACTGCACCCAATGGGAAAAAAACACATGTATTAGTCATTCATAAATAGAAGTATTGCCTCTGCCTCCAGCCCCTTAATGGTGCCAGTGCCGCATCTCAGCACACATCTGCTCGTGTTGGGATCTATCACCTGCTCTGACATAAATGACAGTATGAGTGAGAGGAGCCTACATTTTAAGGATACAATACTGTAAAGCACTAAATGGTGCCTTACAACTATCTCTTATATAATTTAACTCAAAAGCCAGCACACTAGCTGCCAGCTCAATGGTTTGGAAGGTGTTTTGTTTTTATTGTGTCTAACGTATTTCTAGGTTTTCCAACACAGAGATGATATTATATTGAGATATTCAACACTGTAGCTGGAGCTCTGCCAGCAGTTACATATCTTATTACTCTATTTAATATCGAGGAGCTAGATATTAACATTGTGGCAAACCCTACCTCTTTTTCTGATGCTCTAAAATCTCAGTTACTTCTCAAGGTAAGTGATCACAGCTCTTACTCTGATTAAGGTTCAAGAATCCACCATTCAAAAATAGAACAAAATATTGGACTGTGGAGACTGTGTGCCTTCAGTGTCAGGGAAAGTGAATGCAGTGTCTTTCACCTGTAGGTCACCAGAACAATGTAACACAGCTGTGCATGACTGAGAGCTGTACCTACCCTCGCAGATGTTGGATAGTATGTGGGATGATGATCTCAGACTAATTCCTAATGGACAGACATGTATATGATTTGAAAATAAAACCCTCGTAGTTGCTGTTAATTGGCTCCCTTCTCAGCAGCTTCAGAAGTGAGGCTGCTCACCTCAGAGACACTGAGATTAAATCATTTTCTAACCCCTAGATGTGCTCAATCAAGATCTGGGAATAAAGTAAACAGTTCAGTGAAAGAGAATGTGCACTGGTGCTGTCCGTGCTGTCCATTTTCTGGGTATAATTAAGGTCCTCATTTTCTAAGGCTGTCATTCTGACATCTTCCATTGGCATGAACATTCACTTGATCTTTGTATTTTACTTTGTTAAGAGGAAAGATGGAAAATGAGGAAAAAGAGGAAAAAGAAACCTTGCAGAGTGAAATGAAGCACTTCAGTGGAATCATCCTATTTACATCTGAAAAGTCATTGAACCTCCACGCTGTCAGTGACTTGACACAAAATGTAAATTCCTGCTTCTATTACAATTCCTGAGCACATGAAGAAGAAACAGCACAGTAAGACTTTACTTTTGCTTTTAAATACTTGCTCACTGAGTCATTTTCCAAAGCCAGTTTGGATACAATTTCTAACTGAATTACAGGAGACACAGAATAGTCATGGCTATTTCTTTTATTAACTGAAATTATATAATTAAAATAGAAAAGACTCTTCTCTGAATGAAGTAATTCCTCTCCCAGTAATGATATTTCTTCATGTTGCTGAGATGGTAAAAGAGAGGTATAATTAATCTACTGTCCCCTTATCAAGACCAATAAACATTGAGCAATAAAATATAATATGATTGTGCCATTATCTCAAATGAATTTTTTATCATCTCTTAGCAGCTAAATCATAAATTATTTTTCAACATCTTTTTAATGAGGTGAAAGATAATCAAGGCCTGAAATGAAGTGCTATAATAATCAGTCTGTTTTCTCTAATAATAATAATAATAATAATAATAATAAAGAACTAAAAATGAACTGAACTGCTCAAGAATGTACTCAAAAGTGCTCAAACACTAACTACGCCCTAAATTTCACCTACATCTTCACAATGTCAGGAGGAGTAATTCTACCAATTGAAGATCAGGCCTATATTAACGGTAATCTGCAATCAGATATTCATCTCAGTGGTCAGTATTTGTAATAAGCTTCACACAAGCAGTGAAGGTTAATCACAAACCAATGGTCATAAATTAGCATAAACGTGGCTTTGTAGTTAAGCACAAATGCTGCCAGACTTTCTTAGTACAAAAAAAAAATAAAAATAAATAAAAAAATATATTTACTTGATCTCTTATTGTCAGTTCATTTTCTCCAGTACACATTAAGCCTGTGGGTACATATTCTTTACTACAGTATCTGAAACACCATACATACTGAATTTACAGCAAAATAATAATCCCACTGTTAAAACCACTAATATCAACATAGAACTGATGTATCTAATTTTCCAATCTGTGTAGGATTTTTCAATTAGCTTACTTTTTTTTTTTTTTTTTAAGCAAAGGAGTTTAAAAAATGTTTCTTAATCTAATTTTCTTGATATAAATAAATGGTTGGTTAATTACCCCATAACAAGTACTATAAATATGAGATGACATTCAATGACAATCAGAAATGCAACATTTTCTGAATAAAGCAATGCATATTCGAAGTGTTTTAAACACTTACATTCATCTGGGATAAACCATTTTCATTTTATTTATTTCATTAACGCCAGTTCTTTTCTGCCATAGTAGATAAATGTTGTTCTAGTTATCTGGAAAAATTCACATCAGGTTTTCAGCCCACTTTTTTCCTTTCACATGTCTGACTGATTATTGACACACATCTGAGCTCTTTTGAATGTGTTGTCCTTTCAGTAAGACATTTGTTTATAAATACTGGACTTAGAAATCACATTTACAAACTCTGAACTTATGAACATCTATATTAGATTAATAATGTATAGAATAATACCAGGTTAGATATAAATGGCTTTTGCAAAGGATTAAGTTCCAAAATATTTGATAATTATAACAACCCTTTATTGCAAGTATACCTTCAAACACCACAAGCATTATTCTTACCAAGAGACACTTTTTAAAAATAATTCTTCACACTTGCACAGTACTTGTCATGTTTGAAGCACTCCATAATCATAACCAATCCTTACCACTTCTTAAATAGATTGTGAAATCACAGAATTGGAGCTCAGTGACCATAGATATTCCAGCCTTCTCTGAAACTAATAGCAAATGTAATTACCCCAAAGCAATATTAATTCTGAATAAATGCAAGAGAAAAAATAAATAATCAAACAAATAAATAAATAAAAAACAGTTCTGTTAATAAACTTTTGAAAGAGACCCTTACTCATCTCACACGCCATGGTGACATCTAGCATCTAAGGAGAGAGAAATAATTCTAGCTAATACAAGCTTAGTGGCTAGCACTAACAGCTAATGCTTCAAAAATGACTAAATATCACTATTTCCTCAGGACCACTTATCATCTTGCTCATCTCTCCTCACTGTCTTACTAAGCATTTTGTTTAATAGTACTGATATATTAGATTTAATAACAGCTATCAGTCACACACATTTTCTAAAATATCTCTCTAATTGTGAAGTGGGATTCTACTTTAAGGCCTTACAATGTCATGTAACTTCCATTGCTTTAAATACACTGTAAAATATTTTTCCATGCCTGTTGCAACATTTTAGCTGATCCATGATGTCTTGACATGAAAATGACATTAACCAAAACAATGCCTACAATTTGAACTATACGTTTTGTTCATCTTCTGCAGAGCAGAAAATCACCAATCAGTGATTTAAAATATTCTGGGTTGTTTTACTCTCTTCATGTTTGTATAAATTTCCAATTTTTAGCTGCTTAAATATTGGAACACCAAGAAATTACTCAATACGATACTTTTTGCCTCAAATGTTGTAGATTAATCCAATGATTCATTACATTTCTTGATGTTAGACATCAGTGTAGCACTCCACTATTTCTCATATAATCAGGGGTGGCTGGTGTCTGTCCACATAAAAGTGAAGACCACAAATGAGAAAAGAATTTCATTAGCAAGCATTTAGTATTTATTGAAAAGGATTCAGGAAGATAGAACTAGACTCTCTGTGTTCATCTATGTACGTTTACCTCTTCCATTTAAATTTACTAATACATATATATAAATACACATATAAAAGTAAACAAATAATTCCTTCACAAGAAATTAAGCAAGACTACTAAATAATACAAGATTCTTTACCTTCCTTTTGTTACACTCATTGCATATGTGTTCATAACTATAACATTACACACATCCATGAAGGGATGCTTAGTAATCTACTATGCTATAGCAGTTTTTTTCTAGTTGTCATAATTTGATTGTTCCCTTTTAATAAACCAAAATAAAACAAGTAAAATGCATACAATATAAACTACTAATTGTTTCATCTTACATTTCACACTGTGAAACTTTTGACAGGTCATTCAGAGACTGTAGTAATAAACTTTTTGTATAACTAATTTAGAATAAAAAGAAACAAGCTGCCAAATGTACAATCCATATCATTTACATTTATTCCACAGCCACAATCTCATTTTCATTTCTTTTCTGACACTTCAGAGTGTCAGGAATGAATAAAACTATGAGATGTTAGGAGAAATCCATTACTATGTGGCATTTGGACCAGAAATAATTCACTTTTTCTATTAAGAACTTCATATGTTCAGGAACTCTACAAGGTTATATAAAGGCAGATTCCAAACACTGATAAATCATGTGTGTTTCTCATAATAAGCTGCTTGAGGACAGTGAAAGAAAATCCCTGTATAGAATATAAATGCTTTGTGAATCAGCATCGCTGAGGATGTTTTGAAGAAATATTAGTGATATGCTTGTTGGTTGTTCTGTTCTAAAATCTTGTAGCAAGGTGAAAATATACGATTACATATCTCTTCAAAATTCTTCACGACAAGCTTTTTTTGCCCCTTCTCTTAGAACTAATCAATTTCAACTATATATTGAAAATGTACCTTTGAAGGTACATGGGTAAGATTATAACTGTGTGGTTTCACCACGCCTATATTTTCACCATTGCTGAGCTGTTAATTTTCTCCCGAACATATAGAGGTAGTTTTCCCTTGTTTGGTTTGTAAACAAGCCAAACATTGGTTTGTAGATAGTATTGGTTTGTAGACAGTATCGTCCCAGACAGTGAGTTATCTGGAGAGAAGTAAGTTAACATCAACATTATGCCAGCAGCAAGCTTTCAACATGTTTGAATCATTGCTTTAGCAAGTCTGTCTCTACAGAATGAAATAATTGAAAGATACCAAAGAGAGGATAAAAAGAGGGACCAAAGGACACAGAATTTAATTTGGAGTCACTAACAGATTAGTACCATGCACAGAAACCATCAGACTACCTGATTAAATGTTCACTTTATGTGGTTCAGCACAAATACGACTTGCATTCTGTTGGCTCAGAAGGTATTTTCTCAAACATGGATCATTGAACCAGTAGACCATAAAGGCTGCCTTAAACCCTTTTATGATCTATTTATGTAACTTTAGAGCAATTACAGACAAGTTGTGCTAACATGGATACTCTCTGTGCAAATTATATTATAATGCAAGAAAAATGATGCAGTTCACTAAAAGAAATAAACTATGTATACAGTATCATGCTTCCACAACTAAATCATTTGTGGTTTTCATTAGTAAAGTTGCTATCTGAATTCCAAGAACTGACTGTAAACAGAAGGAGAAAAGAAAGGAAAATAACACATCTCTGGATGATCTCAGTTTCACATTCTCCCCCATGAAATGGTTTGGACTGGAAGAGAGTTAATTTTCTTTGTAAAGACTTGTATAATGTTGTGTTTTGGATTTTTGATGAAAATGGTGATAATGCATTGATGTTTTCCATTGTTGCAGGACAGTGTTTATACAGAGCCAAGGCCTTTTCTGCTCCTTGTGCTGCCCTGCCATAGAGGAGGATGGGGATGCACTAGAAGCTGGGAGTGGACCCAGACAGGACAGCAGACCCAGACTGGCCAAAGAGATATCTCACACAATATGGTGTCATGCTCAGCAATAAAAGTTGGGGTAAAGAAGGAAGAAGGAGGGGATGTTCAGAGCGGACACGTGATGAGCTCTGCTTTCCTGGAAGTGACTGAAAATCTGCCAGTAGATGGGAAGTAACAAATTAATTCCTTGTTTTGTTTTGCTTGCACATGTAGCTTTTCTTTACCTAGTAAACTGTCTTTAAACCCACGAGTTCTTGCACTTTTACCTTTCTGATTCTCTCCCCTATCCCACCTGGAGAGAGTGATTGAGAAGCTGAATGGTGTTGAGCTGCCTGCTAGGTTAAGCTACAACGCTTCCTATCTCATTTTTGTCCAATGCCTATCTTAAACAATTCATTTACATTTATTTATGTTGCAGTTTTTCTTAGGAGACTGTGGCTGTTCTAACAAAATTTGAAATAATCACTAAAAAGGGTTCCAGCAGAGGTAATTTTTCTCTCAGTAAGCTAGAAATCTGAGCAGTTCTCAGTCTGACCACAAGACCTCCAGAATTTAAAAATAAAAACATAATAATAATTTTAAAAAGTGATTAAACTTAGGAATATTTTTATCAACACATTATTATTATTATTATTATTATTATTATTATTATTCAGGTTTAAAGAACTTAACCCATGTTTTTTTGTTTGTTTGTTTCTTTGTTTTGTTAGTTTTTTTCTAACACAAACATCAAGACTTTTTAATTCTTCTTTACTTTGTGGATTACTTTCCAGAAATTTTCAGATTTTGTTGAGGAAAATTTCAGTTTAACAAAAAGAAGAATTTCATGAAAATGAAATGTTTTCCTAAACAGTAAAAAGAACTTTCTTGGTTTGGTTTGGCCACTTTTTTATCTCTACAGTTCAAGAAGCCTATTCATCCTAGATACATAATATATATGAATATAATGCTAATACTAATGCTACTAATACTATTAATAAATAATAATAATACCTTGGTTTTAGTTTTAATATCACTTAGAACATTGTGTTTCCACATTCAGTGGAGTTTAATTCAGTATTAAATCTGATTCGTTAGAAATGCACCTACGTTTCAATACTTGTTTTAAAACGAAGACCGTTTACTTTAATATGCAAGTGTAACACAACACCTTAAATTCAATCAAATATATTTTAAAATTTTGGGAAAAGAAACAAACAAAAAACTCAACTCCATCCCTCCTTTCAGACAGAATGATGCCTCAAGTTATGGTAGAGAAAAAAATGAAAAAATTGGAAGTGATTATTGCTCCAGATCAACTTTTGAAAAAATCATATTGTCAGTTCTATGCAACAATAAACCCCCATAAAACTTCAGCAGTACCTGAAGTCATAACTGAATCTTATTTGAAATGATTACTTTAAGTGGAAATTTGTGAAGATGAATCACCCAAAGTACAATGAGTACAGGCCAAACACAAATTAGGTTTACTTACCATTACATGAACAGTGCTTGTAGGGGAACTAAATATAGTAGCATTTTTATAAAGTGTGTACCTTTATTTTTCAATGGATGCTTCCTTCTCAAAAAATGACAAAACCAAAAAAAGTCACACAACTTTGTCCCTGCTAGCCCACTGACAGTGGGTTACTCCAAATTATGACATTTTTAAGAGCGTGTAGTCAAACTTCCAGAAATTACTGCTTTTCTGAGTTCTCAATTTGCTTTGGCCCTTTTACCATCCAAGATTATTGGTTTCTCCTTCCTACCTAACGCCATTGGACACTAAGGATTAATGATACTTGACCTTTTAAAGAGCTGTTATCATGACATACCACTTTATTTGTATATCTTTCTGCATTGCATTTATTCAGATGATAAGTACTGGAATGTTTTCAACACGGATTCTTCATTCAGAACATGAAATATAAACTATGAACTATTTCAGCCACCTTCAGAAGAAAGTGAGCATATCTACTCAGCACCTTGAAAAATTTACCAATATTTTTGAGTTTCTGATCCGTATTTCCATATGCATTTCTCCCTCCCATTTTATCGGTTATTTCTTAATCCTTATTTCCATCAAAGGAGCATAAGTTTTACTGTATAGTGAAGAATTACTAAGCCTCCATATACAGATATTAACCTATGCATTACGCTTTATTCCCCTTACCCAAAAGAGATATGTGACCTTTAGTGGTGTATACAAACCATTAAAAAGACTCACATTGCTTTCTGCTATGTAAACCAACAGTTGTAAAGAAAGTTTTAAACTGAAAGGAAAATCATGACTAATCCATTTCAGAGGGGTGTACTGTCCTGTGGTAGAATCTTTGTATTCTTACACTGATTTTGGAGGAAGGCTAGAAGAACTGATCAAGCATTTCATCCAGCATAAGCCATAGGTCTCAAACTGGGTGGTACAAGTAGTTCCTTGACATTTTAAGAGAAAAGAAGTATCAGATTTTGTACATTCTATGTTTTCACTGCTTATAGCATTCATAATTTAGTATGGAAAGTTTTCGATTTTTTTTTGTTTGTTTCTTGTTTTTTGAGGTTGGTTATACTCTTCCATACAACATTTAAAAAAGTCTAGCAATACAAAGAGTATCATTTGTAAATGTTTTCAAAGATTTTGGCAAAATCAAAATAATATTTTTTAAACAATTTTTTTAAAAAAGTAAATTAGAATTTAGAATATATTTCTGTAAATTCTTTTTTAAGTCAAATATTTTTGTTTACTTTTTAAAACTTTTATGACAGCTCTAACAAATGATTTTATAACAATATATTTTACCAAAAAAAATGTTAATACCTTATAATAAAGTTTTTTAAAAATGTGGAATTCAAATTAACATTTTTATTCAAATAGCTTTCCCCCTTCATTTTAGATTATTATGAAAAAGTAGTTTTATACAGAAATAGTTCTCATATTTTCAATACCTCTGCTGATTAATTTTAAACATAGTAGTATGAAGAGAGACAAAAAGGTTAAAGAAGCAAACTGCTTAGTAAAATGTAAAATTTGATACTTGATATTTGATGTGATATAGACTTCAAATCACTGATTGAGCCACAGAACTAAAAATAAATAAAGGTGATAATATAGGCTGCACTCAAATCATAGTTCATTATCTATTAAAAAGACAGCCAAGAAACAGGTTTGTTAACATATCTGTCACTAGAAGACTGAAGTTAGACTGTTTATTGGAAGATCAATAGTTGAGCTTGTTTTAAAACCATGGATTTTTGCTAGTCAATAGGAATTTTCTTTAGGCAAATGAGAATTAGTTCATTACACACAAGTGGGGAACAGAGAAGAAATGGTCAAACAAAACCCACTAATTTAGATGATGTAATTATAATTTTATTCTAATTTAAAATGTATTGTTTCAGTTGTTTGAAATTCTTGTATGGCTCATTGTTTTTCAGAATTAGCTGTAGTTTATCACTTCTTTCATCTATACAATTTTACATTAGAAGTACTAAGGGCTAGTGTGGTTATAAGGAAATATATGTCACTCTAAACTGATAATAGTTTCTAAGGAATTCTTTTTGTCATAATTCTTAACTTGATGAATTTTCTTCTTTCCATCTTGGCAAGAATTAAGAAAGAAAGTTAACAAATTAAAGGGCTCCACTACATTTTTATAGTTTGTTCTACCTTCAGTTTCATAGCTTATTTGACCCACTTTCTCTGGGATACAAGTTTAAAGGTCAGATTTGGTGAATATTTCTCCATGCTTTTAAGGATGTGTCTTTTATTCAGCCAAAAAAAAAAAAAAAAACAGTGGACAAATTTGCTTCCAAGGCAGAAGACATCGAAAAACTTTGGACTTATTTGGAAAGGGTAAATATGAAAGGCCTAAAACTGAAATATTATAGACAGAGCTATATTGTTTCTTTTATTCATCCATTATACTTATTATTATTTCTAGTTATACTGTTTTAATAAAAAATACTTTTCCCAATGTGGTGCTGCAAACAACTGTTAACTAAACCGAGAGAACCTGCATGAAACACTGAGCCTGACAACACAAGCATCTGAGTTTCCATGCCCCTGGTTGTGGTGGGATGATGTTAGCCGACTGCCAGACAACCACCCAGCCACTCTGTCATTCCCCATCCTAAGAAAGATGGGGAGAAAAAAAAAAAAAAAAAAAAGAAAAAAAAAAAGTTTGTGAGTCAAGATAAAGACAGGGAGATCACTCATCAGTTACCATTATGGGCAAAACAGATTTGACTTGGGGAAAATTAATGTAATTTCTTTCCAATAAAAAACAGAGTAGGATGGTGAGAAACAAGGACAAAAGCTAAAACACCTTTCCCCTATTCCCCTAGCCTTCCCTTCTTCCCCAGTTCATCTCACCTCTTGAAGTGATGTGACTAGGGAGCTATAGTCATTGTATGACTGTATTTTATATATATATATATAATATATATCTTCTTCCTCATACTTTTCCCCTAATCCAACATGGGGTCCCTCCCATTGGCTAGACTTCACAAACTATCCCAGCATGGGTTCTATCTACGCAGTGCAGTCCCTCAGAAATGGTCTGCTGCAGAACAAGTCCCCTTTGGAACCACAGTTCCTGAAAACAAACAAACAAAAACTGCTTCTCTATCATGGGCTCCTCTCCTTGGACTACAGTTCCTGCCAGACCACGTGCACCAGCATGGGCTCTCTCTGGGCTGCAGCTTCCTTCAGGACACATCCACCATCTCCAGCAGGGGTCCTCTTTGGGCTTCAGGGGGAGACTGAAAGACGGTCTACAGAAAAGCTGTACATGATAACACCTTGTCACAAAGACATGAGTGAGTTTAGTACCTTTTTTTTTTTTTCCCCAAACTTCTCAAATCTTTGCTGAAGACACAAAAGTCCTCCAGATAATAGCTTCATCTGCAATGCAAGTCCCACAACAAGTAGTATGCAATGTACAAGATCTAAAATTAACTTTTTATGTTGCAGCTCTCCAAATTTGTCTGTCAAAGATCTGCAAGAGAACTAATTGATGAGCTAGCTGTCATCCTTGGTCTAGAAAAGCAGTAGCAGGACCCAGGCTGCTCAGGTCAGCAGGACATGTCTTAACTGCATCATGACACACCACATACGGGCACCAGTCACCAACCGATTCCACATTTGGGCTTTTCTATATTAAGACGCAAGTAGATTGAAAGAGTCAATTTCCACTTTAGGGGAATTTTCATATGAAACATGAACATGTGCATATATTCGTTCTCATACATGAAAGGCTTATCTAGCATTACTCTGTCCATAAATTTTCAGAATGTAAAATAGAATATTTATTACATGCCTGTGACTGAGTAAGGATGGTATAATAAATGTTCCCTTGCTCTCACACTTAAAAATATGAGATAAATAAAACCATATAATTTTATATAATGTTTGTAGATTGTTATGAAAGCAATAGTTACAGGAGCAGTAATTATTGAAAATAGGTCAAGCTATTCAAAGGACTGATATCAGAAAGGATCAGCAAAATTTTGCTTTTGTGCTGCAGATGCTCAAAGTAAAGAGTTTTTTTGTTTTCCAGCTTAAAAATCTAGTTTACAAAATAATTTAAACACTAGAAATAATATCTACTTAAATAAAAGAAAAATGCCACCCCATACACAGAAGTAGTTAAGTACAGTTAACTAGTGAAATATGGCAATATTGAAGTTGAAAGACATTTGTCTTTAAAACTGTATTTCTCTTCCAAAGAACATGTAGCCTAACCTGACAAAATTAAAGGTTTGTCAGATGTTAGTTCAGTTGCTGTAATACAAGAAAGGTCAGAAAGCAAACTGAAAAAATAGTCCAGACAGCTTTAACCTCAAGGCTTTAGTTTATTCCAAAAGACAGGGTTTTCGGTCATATTATTTCCTATAAAATAAAAAGAACTAATAAACAGAAAAAATCACAAGAGCTGACATTCAAGGATCTGACAAGAGGCTACTATTCCAATTTTGTAAGCAGTTTTTAAATTATCTAAAAGAGAATAACTTCCACCTTACCTGAAGATTCAGATAGTATGTTTAGCTTCTAAATGAGCCTGTGGTCACGTGATTTATGATAAATTTCTGAATTATTTAAACACAGAAAGTTGAGATGGGGCCAAACAACACGCAAACCCTTCAATTTATTATTTTTTTACACATATATATATATATTAAATAAAAAAAAAAAAAAGAGAGAGAGAGAGAAATCCTGAAAACCCACTTCAAATAAATATTTTAACTAGTATAATTTATCCGCATGTGACTTGTTGGATCAAGCCAATAATTAATTTTCCTATATTCAGGATACATTCATAAACAAATGTTTTTCACAATAATGATGAAAGAATACCAGCTACACTTGAAATTCAGCAAGTCCTCTTCATAAACACATGAACAAATAATATTGCTAGTAACACTATTATTAGTAGTACTGAAAATTTAGAAGAACACTTAGATTAACAGAAAATTTGACAAAGAATAAATTTAAAATCTTTGTTGCAGAACAAGCTTGGAAGAAGGGTATTCAGTGTTACAAAATACTGTGATAATAAATTCTTGACCAGTTTCATGCTCAGTGAACCTCGATAATTTCAAACATCCTCAGAAATTAAGGAAAACTCCACTATGGAGGCAAATGTACAGAATATGATATTGCCAACCTTTAAAGTAAAAGAAAAATATATATATATATTCAATCTCACAAAATTATTGAGCTGATTAATAGCTTTCCCACAACACAGACACTACCTTCTTTTTGCTCACTCAGAAGTCACTGGCAAAAAATTCTATTTCACTGAAACTTTGATCATACTGATGAGTAAGAACATTCTGAGTCTAAAAATGACTATGAAACAATTTTGCCTTTGACATCAAAAATTTGAAAACCCTGGAAAGATAAAGCTTAATGCTTTCCAGTAATTTTATTTTTAAGGAAAAAACAAACAGAGAAACAAACAAACCTTGTTATTCCTAACTCTAAGATTCACAAACCTATTATAATGATGTCTAGTATCTTTGCATATTCAAGGGACCCATATCAACTCTCACTGCTCAAAATCTGATAATGACAGAAATAGCATCCCCCAGATTTAGTGTTACTATATGTAAAACAAGCCAACTAAATTAAAACAACAACAACAACAACAAAAACACACTTTCTCAATTTTCACTGTGCATATCTGTGATTCTTTTTAAAATAAGTTTATGATACCATTTAACATTTATGAAACAGGAACGAATATACTTCTGTAAACTTGCTAATGTAGAAACTGAACATGAAAGATATCAGAAACATTCTGTTTTCTTGAGTTCCACTATGATGGTCTCTTTACAATTAAATCCCTACCCTCCTTTTCATCCACTTCTGTATATACAAAATTGAAATATTCAATAGAATTGAAATATTTAGTGCATCTCCTTTTAATATTCATATAACAACAGTTTTACTTTTTACCCCGTTTCCTCAAAAATGTGGCTTTTATTTTTTATGTTAAATATATCAGCAAACTTATATTTTCCTCTGAAAAACTGTTCCAGAATATTTTAACTCAATTCTACTCATTACCATACCATCTCTCTAATGCTATTTAACTTGTCTGTCCTCATATCACTGTACTGTAGCAAAGAAAATAAGGCCAGCAAAGTAATACATTACTTGCTCATGATGCCACAAAAGATGTTAAGCAAAGTAAATTGAATCAAGGTTTTCTCCTACCATCTCCCAATCTCTTAAACATGTTATTTTGCTGAATAATTTAAAGCCAATTTCACATCTTGCAGATACTCTTGAGATAAAGTAACCGCTCTTGTTCTGTGCCATATTACAAGGAAGGAAAAAAATAATAATAATAATAATTGAAGGACAAAAAAAAATCATTTACTTATAAAGCTTCTATGCAATTTGTGTTTCTTACTAATATTTTGAATTAGCAGTTGTGAAACTATCTACAGCAAACACTTCAGGAAAAGGCAAAACATCCATTTACATATCTTTAGCTTTTATTAATTTACCATTTCCTATAAATGTCATCTCTTTCCAGCTCTCTTCTACACAACTGAATATTCGAGGTTTCTGAGCTAGTAACAAAAGATCTGTTTGCATACCACCTGACACTAGCTTTCAGCTAATTAAACAATTTCTTTATGAATGCTTTATAAAAATCATTTATTTAGAGGAAAGAAATACTGAGCTAACTGAATCTTTAGAGACAGAGTATGGCCTACAGAGAGGGGAGTTGCTGCAGTAGAAGTCTTAAAAGCAATATGGGATTAGCCATATATAAATCTTTTTCCAGGTCTGAGGAAACATGTTCTGTAGCAGAAGGCTATCTTTGGATAGATTAATGCAATGTATATTCTTCTATGCAGCTGCTAGTTCCTTTAGGGAAGCCAGTACTATCTGTAACGTTGCCACCTGTCTCTACCTGCATTGTAGCTCCTGCATGAGTTTCCCAAAATTAAAACAAAACCAACCAACCAAACAAACATAGTAAACTTGCAAAATGACCAGTCACAATCCACTCTGAAACATCTACTGGAACCATGAATAGGAGCATCCAAGAAAATAATACATACAGTAGAATATTTTGAATTTTATTCTTCTTGGTCTCTTACAGGATTAATAACCATACTTAAATTTAAAGACCTTGTTTTCTATGGAACTGAGAAACAGGACATGACAACACAAAAAAGCTTACAGTTAATTTGTCTTGTCACGATCAGAGACTAACATACTGATTTCCTACTGGACAAGATCTGCAAAAGTATTTTGTACTGTTCTGTAAAACTTAAAGTTTTATCATAAATTAGTACAGTAGTTACACTAATGTGATCATACCAATTAAAGACAATGCATGAGAAATTCTAAGAGACAAATATAATTTCAAGCTCCTTATCTATGAATATTCACTAAACTCCGTGCTTTTACTGCATGCCTCTCAAGGGGAAAAAAAAAAAAAAAAACTTTTCCTCCCTCTAAAAAAATAAAAAAATAAAATAAAGCTGTCTTTCGTGTATTTAATATGGCTTACTGTTGCTTTGCATATGTTCTTTCTGTTGTTTCAAGATACTGTTGGCAGAGCAGCATACCTCAATACTGTTTTTATCGCAGTGTGAAAAACACCAGATGTACAAAATTAAAGTTCAAGTTAATCAAAATATTGCTTGACAAAGCAAATAATTGAATTGCACTTTCAATGCACTGTGGTAGACAATAATTAACATGCAGCATCTTCAACATTTGAATACAACTTCCAATTTCCGTTTTAACATCATAGAATGCTGTCTACACATTTTTTAATGGCACCCCTGATAATAATATATTCTGTTTTTAATCATATTCCACGTTGCAGGAAATGAAGCTTGCAATTTTCCCAGGTGCTTACCAAATTACTACTGCAAGCTAATTCTCATCCCCCAAGTTAAGAGTTTCAACACTGTGCCCATTAACAGCTTGCTTATGTTCTTCCTGTATAACAGAAGGTAAGTTAATATGTTCTTCAATTATATCCAGTTTGTTCATTTATAGCACCCTGTGGGCAGCACTAAGAAGGCTGTAAATGTACTTATACTGCTTTTTTTAATGCTCTACTGTATTACAGGAGAGAGAGAGAGAGAGAACCTGCATCATTTTGTCAAGTGAATTGATAAGGAACTCAACTTCACTGTATCGATTCAAGAGGGCTGCTAAAGTACAGCACTTTCTTAACTTGCTACAAAAAGAGCTTGTCCAAAGTTGATCTTTATATATGTTTCCTCTTCTTCACATATGCGCACAAATGCATACATTATTAAGTCTGTATTTTTTGGCTTTAATGTGCATCAAATGCATTTTCAAGTGTTGTAGATGCCTGATCCTAAATTAAAATGGTAGACATATTGCAAAATTGCTTCTTCTAACTACATTTATTCACCTAACTGAAGACTGTCCTAAAAGAAGGTACTCTATTTTCTCCTTGTTTATTTTATTGTAGGCCACCCTGAAGATTCATGAAATAAGTGCACACTTGCACTCAGATTTTTTTTTATTATTTGTTATTTACAATGCTATATTCACCTACCAATGGTTCACTAAGTGAATGCATACCAATATTTTGTATTTTATGATTTTATCTTTTTTTTTTTTTTAATGTTAACTACTTTCCTTGTTGTTCTATGGGGAAATTTTCTAGAAGCTTTGGAAAACAAGCAAACAAAAAATCATAAACAAAAACAACAACAAAACCATGTAAAAATAAAATTGATCTTAAAAAAAGCCAGAGCACCTTGGGAAGACATATAAACCTCTCCTGCTTGCATTTCCTATAGTTAGGAAAAATTAAAAAAAAAAAAAATCTTCAAGGGAGTTTATATGCAATTTTTTCAAATAACATACTTTGAAAAATATTTCCTCTCAATTTTCTTTCAAATAGTTTTTATTATATAGAATTTCGAAGTGATGGATTTCATTGTTGGTAATATTTAGACTTCAGAAAATATATATATATATATTCAGGCAATATAATACGTCTCTTTATCCTTGTAATTTTACCAAGTTTACCATTAATAGTTTACCATAAAAATAAAATAAATAAATAAATAAATGAAATGAACAGACAAAAACAAAAACTTTGGCTCAGAAAGAGTGCAATGCTCATGTATGTGTCAGGTTATACCAGGAACAGTATACGCCAGTGTTATTTTTTTTAAGAAAAATAATGTTTTTTAAGCAACAGTCTGCCTTGGGTAAAGATTAGCTCTTTTTCAAGTATATTTTCTTCACTTGTGAAAATTACATATACATAAGGTACTGGGTCTGGCCGGTATGGAGTTAACTTTCCCGATAACAGACCATGTAGTATGCTCTGCACTTGTAGCTAGAACAGCTCTGATATCACACCAATGTTTTGTCTATTGCTGAGCAATGTTGACACAGCATCAAGACTGTCTCCAAACACTGCTAAAGACAGTAGGCTGGGGATGGGTAAGCTGTGCGGAGGAAACATCGCCATTTACTCTTGTTATGAAAACATCTGTACAACAGAACAACCAATGCATACTGAGGCCCAGCCTCCCAAGACGTGGACAAATTTCACTTGTTGATGGGAACTGAAAGATAATTGTTTTCTCTCTCTTTGCTTCCATGGACCCCTTGCTTTTTCTTTTTTTTTTTTTTTTTTTTTTTTGGTTTGGTTTGGTTTGATTTGTTTTTTTATTTTGTTTTGGTTGTTTGTGTTTTTTTTTTCTTTCCCCTCTATTTTTTTTTTTCCTCTTCAATGAAATTATCCTTAACTCAAACTGTGAACCTTTTTTTGGTGTTTTTTTTTTTTCATCAAATTGTCTTGGAGGGTGTGAGAGAGTGGTGTAGTGGAGTTTAGTTAGCCATCAATGTGAAACCACCATGGAATCAATTCAAGATTATTTTCAGTTTTCATGTCCTGGGGAGTCTGTTCTTTACATGAAGTTTTTGTTTGACCAAATGGCTATCAAATTGCTTTTGTGTGCTCACTTCTCCTTCAGAAGTCCTTGAGTTGGAAGTCTAAATGTCTACAAAAAAATAACATGCATTTTCACCACTGAATCAACACATAAACTCATTAAAATTATTTGTAACAAGTTTTCTTTTTAACTTCTTATGTCCCAAGTTTATAATAGTAATTTTATTTAATAGTAATTTTATTTTTTTTCTTGACTACAGACATCCTAAATCACTGAAAATTAAAGCAAATATTAAGTAATTGTGGACTTTCTGATATAACAACCTCTATATGCGTGCCTTCAAGTCAACCAGAGGTAAAACAGCAGCTATTGCCCTTGCCAGGTCAGGACAAAGAAATGGAAAATATCAGGACTGGCCTCCACCATAAATCCAAGTAACTCCATTTCATGAGCTTCTGTGCTATCATCTTGCAATTTCTTAGCCCATCTTTAAAGAAGATACTGTAAATTACTTATAAAAATGTACAGAACAGTAGAAATTAAAAAAATAAATAAAAAATTATTTTTTTTTGTTTTCTCTGATTCATGATGTTAATTACAGGCAGTCACTAAAGATGAATTTCACAACAAATAGTTTTGGTTCTCAAAACAGAAGAAGCTCAAACACACAATGCCACACATGCCAATCCTACATATTCTAATTTAGTCTCATTTTTTCATGTCCTTAGCGAATTAATACAGAATATTTTGTAATAGTTTCAGTTTAATTAAGACCAATCAAATTAAATTAAATCAAAGTAGCC
Source organism: Cygnus atratus (assembly GCF_013377495.2). Lineage (NCBI taxonomy): Eukaryota > Metazoa > Chordata > Aves > Anseriformes > Anatidae > Cygnus > Cygnus atratus. Next base: position 100,041,082 of record NC_066363.1, on the reverse strand, counting down.
GAATATGAAAAGCAGTGTTGGTTTAAATTCCCTTTACTGAAATCAAACTCCAAGCTCAAATGAATGCATGAGGTCTATACTGAACCCCAAAATATTCAGAAGTCCATTATATTAACAGTCAGAGCATAAAAGCAAAATGCATTTGGACACTGTAACAGCTAAAAATAAATTTTATAAAAATAACAAGTATGTCAATTTCTACTTATTTTTATTTGTTAAAAAGTAACTTTTGTAAGTATTAAACGAGCAGTATGAGACATACATCATTTGTTTTTTATTCTTCAATGTTTTTTGTATGTTTCGCTTTCATGAATTCAGGGAAGAAGATTTATCCTATGGGATTTGTTGCCAAAAAAGGAAATTTTTAAAATAAACAATATGGAGGGAAAATGGGGTATTATTCTCACACTCAGTGGTAAGTTATGTCACTTACTGCTTATATTAATTAAATTTAGAAGTTAGTCCCCTCATTTAATTTTGTTGTACTGTCCTTATAGAGACAATGGAAAAAAAAAAACACACACACACAAAAAAAAAAAACTAAACATCATGAATAACTACTCAGAATATGAAAGTTAATTCTACATTTAGACTAGCCCTCTGTAGAGAATCTAACTTCACTATTCTTTTTTCTATTCTATAGAAAGAATGGTGGGTGGGTGGGTGGGTGTGCCTCCCCAAAAGACATTGTGGTTACTGTGCTGCTACCTTCCTTGGGGAAGATTTAATAGTACTGTCCAAAAGTCTGGATGATGCAGCCACAGTCAATGAATCACAGCTAAAAATTGGAAGCTGGCAGCCTTCACTGACTACATTTGCCTCCATAACCTCTTTGGGCATTCTGAACACAAACTGTGCCAAAAGATTCCAAGCTGTGTGGACCAAAGACACCAGATACAGGTCTGAGTAAATCCCATTGGTTCAGGAGAACCCGCAGTTTGAATTACCAGCTGGCAGAGTTCTTACATTCACAATGCTTTGAATTCAGAAGTATGGAAATGGAAGGAAGGAAGGAAGGAAGGAAGGAAGGAAGGAAGGAAGGAAGGAAGGAAGGAAGGAAGGAAAGAAGGAAGGAACGAAGGAACGAAGGAAGGAAAAGAAAAAATTTTGTTGTTTTTTTTTTTTTTAAATATTAAAATGTGTTCAATTTTGTTAACAAATTCTCACCAACAATGGGAGAAAATAAGGTTATGTTCCTGAAATATTCAATAACAGAGAAGGAGAAAGAAAAGAAAATTATATTTCTCCTATGAAGAAAGGCTGAGAGAGCTGGGGCTGTTCAGTCTAAAGAAGAGAAGGCTCTGGGTGACCTCATTGTGACTTATCAGTACTTAAAGGGGGCTAAAAAAAAAGATGGAGAACAACTTTTTGCTCAATCAGATAATGGCACGTCAAGGGGGAATGGTTTTAAACTAAAAGATGAAAGATTTAGATTAGAGGTTAGGAGGAAATTCTTCACTCAGAGGCTGGTTAGGCACTGGATCAGGTTACCAAGAGAGGTTGTGAATGTCCCACCCTTGCTTGGAAGTGTTCAAAACCAGGTTGGATGAGGCTGTGGGCAAACTGGTCTAGTGGGTGGCATCCCTGCCTATGGCAGGGGGTTTGTGACTAAGTGATCTTTAAGGTCCCTTCCAACCCAAGCCATTCTATGATTCTATGATCCTATGATATGTAAAATATGGTTTGACTACCTCCTGTAAGATATTGCGGTTCAATATTCGATAAATATATTAAGAAATTCTCATCACTAATCTGCTGTGCCTGCATGGCAGTTGCTCTTTGAGCAGGTCAGCTGCTGACAATGACAGAAACATTGCACTTAGAAGTGGTATAAAAAACATATATACTGCACAGAAGGAACGTTTCTTGGACATACACATGCAGCTCATTGGTCTTGTGGTCATCCAGAATAAGTCAGCTGAAAATATATGATCTATTTGTCAAATAAATCATCTACAGTAGGTCTTGTGTATATGCTATTCTGAATTCTATTGGAATGTTTTCTCATATGAAAATTGACAGATTAGGTTATGATTATATGCAATTTCTTCTTTGCTCTCATACAGTGGTGACTGGCACAAGAGCTGTTATCTAGGGTATGAAGAAAGAATATATACTTTTTGATTACATGTTCAACCCCCTTAATAAATCTCAGTGTGTGTGTGTGTGTGTGTGTGTGTACACCCACCCAGAAAAATAGGTTAACTCATATAGATAGTCTGAGATATGATTACTGATATATACTGCTACCATAGAATCATAGAATATCTGAGTTGCAAGAGACCCATAAAGATCATCAGGTCCAACTCCTGGGTCCCCAAAAGACCACCCAAACAAATCAGACTATGTGTCTGAGAGCATTGTCTAAACACTTCTTGAAATCTGGCAGGCTCTGTGCCGTGACTACTTCCCTGGGGATATATAATAATTTCTCAGTAAACCCTTCCAAGTAATGTTTTCAAACATTTAATGAAAGGGACAGCTCAGAATTCAGCATTTCAGCTTTGCTCTAAGATGTCCTAGTAAATCTCAATTGGCTCCTGTCAGAAGTGAAGACAGTGATAATAGCCTAGTATGCCTTAGGAGACTGATGATTGCCAACGTCAACCGTATCCTCTGTAGTGGACGAAAGACTGAATGGTCTGGAGCACACAATACTGAATTTCCAATAGGTACTTTCTGTAATCTTTTATTGCCTAGGACAGAGGTTTATCAAATTCATCACAGCCAAGAGCAGCAGTGGTCCTATGATCCTCTGAAAATTACTGGACAAAATGTTTTTTTAACTAGGTGGCTCTTGATTTCATATCTTTTGAAAGATCAAGATCTTTCATATCTCTTTGACTATTACTACTGTCCCTGGTATCATAAGATTTCTAGCCTGGACACATACTTCAGCCTTAACACTGCATCTCATTCTTTTATACCTTGATTGAGTATTAGATGGTAGAAGAGGAAAGAAGAGAAACACTCTTGACAGAATTTATGTTGTCACCATAATTTAACCTATTTCTCCATTAAATAGCTTTTATACTTCATCTAGACAAAGTATATGGAGGAAGCAGTGGCAGAGCTCTTACAATATAAAATAAATAGTTAACTTTTTTTTACAGCTGTATCAATCCAAATCTTCAAAATTGTATTTTCAGATTTTCCATATAATGGTTATGTCATATGATGAGATGACGCATACATAAGATTGTTGATGCTAATGTGGATATAATTTTGATGAATAACTGAAAGACTTGTTCTACACGCGAGTCAGCTCAGCTTGTAAGAACTACTAGAATAATCTTCCTTTCTCTGCCTTTTTCTTTGTACTACAGATATTCAAGATAGACAATGCATTTTGACGCTTTATGAAGTAATTCAAAAGAAAGAGGGAAAGTGAAATAAAGTATAATTTTTAAATGATATGTTAAATTTATACTTCTGGAGTATTTTTTTTTAAATGAAGATCATTAACACTTTTTATAAGTTCATCGTTTTTCCTTTTTACATTAGGGTTATTAAATATAAAGTTTTTTTTTTCACTGGAATGTATAGTACAATGCTAAATCATAAGCCAAGCAAAATGGAACACACAGGGAGAGAGAAGGGGAGACACACAAACAGAGGTATTTCTTAATAACAGAAACCTAGCAAAAGAGGCATCAAATTTGTCAGCAGAACTGCAGATATGACTCTATCAATAATCCGTGGCACTTTTGTATTTCCCAGCTGAGGCTATTATACAGCTTTGGATGACAGCCTACTTCAACTTCATCATACAATCCACTGGGACAGAAACTCATAACTGGCTTTCAACATAGATCCTTCATATAAAGGGTAATAACTGCAGCCAGTCAGTGTAGTAAGATTATCAGAGAGTGTAACATTGAGCTGCAAAATGTGGGAAAGGAAGCCTGACAGAAACCTGACAAAATAACCTCAGCAGGATAACTCCCTTAAACATCAAGGGCAGAGGAGAGAGATCAGAAGGATCCCCACAGAACCCTCCCAGACTCTGTTCTGCCGAAGCTTTTTCATTAAATTTGTCTTGACTGATCTTCAGACATTAGAGGAAATGTATACTTTATAAGAAGCTTAGAATCTTAGAACAGTTTGAGTTGAAAGGGACCTTAAAGCTCACCTAATTCCAAACACCCTGCCATGGGCAGGGACACCTGCTAGGCCAGGTTGTTAAAAGCCCCATCCAACCTGGCCTTGAACACTTCCAGTGATGGGGCATCCACAGCTTCTCTGGGCTACTGGTTTCAGTGCCTCACCACCCTCACTGTAAATAATTTCTTCCAAATATCTCATCTAAATTTATGCTTTTATAGTTTAAAACCATTACTCATTTTCTTGTCACTACAGTCCCTGACACAGTTCCTCCACAGCTTTCCCGTAGGCCCCCTTTAGGTACTGGAAGGAGGCAATGAAGTCTCCCCTGTGCCATCTACATGACAGGATTCACCATCCTGTTTTCATGAGTTCTATGTAAACATCAGTCAGAGACAGAAAAATTCATCTCCATTATCTGTGCTTCTTCAAAATTCACAGAAAACTTCATTCTACATTTGTTTTAATATAGGCTCGGTCTCATATCCACATGGAGACTCAGTCAAGGGCCAAGTTTATGCAATACTACCTTGCACAATCAGAGGTACAATAGTATAATTTACTATTTTATGGTAAAGCTTTGATTGTTGATATAGAGATTTGAAAGAAACACCATGAAACAATTTTAACTTCAGTTTGCTATGAAAATATTTGTGTGTATCTGCAGTTGGATCTAAAGAGATATTTCTGCAGCCTTCTAAGAGCTTCTAAGAGTGAAACTTTGACAAACATGCTAATACCTAGCATGGTTTTCATACATTGAGAATGATATAGAGGTTTGGTTGAGGGAAAAAACAAAACAAGACAAAACAAAACAAAAAAAAAAGGCGTTTTATTTAAGATCATTTTGACACAAATCTGATACATCCATATGCTTTTGTTAAATTGAACAAGCATAATTTGTTTCATATAATTTCAATAAAATATTAAATTTCATCATTTTTATCACTTGTAGATGTTTTATTTAGGCCCTGACATTTTCATATCAGCTGTTTCCCAGAAAGGATCTTATATCTTGTAATGATTTCCCTCACTGACAAGGCTTTTGTTTGACCCAGTGCATCCTGTAAGTTCTAGCTTAATATGAAAGTTTTCATGGAGAGTGGGACATTATTTTTCCATATCTTCAGCTCCCCCAGATTAAAACAGAACAGTGGTCAAAATGCAGTTTATCATTAAAGCGACTTGAACTTAAACGGCCTTGGCCATAGCAAACACATTATTACACAATACATTAAATTCATTTGTATCAAAAAAGTCTTCATTTGCTTTATATTACAAAATTAAAGATAGGATTTATGTCAATAACTTTAGCTGACTACAGTCCATGCTACATCTGAACAAATCATTACAGATCTCTATAGACAACAGATAGGACTTCTAGGAACACTTCTTCACTTCTAGGGAACATTCGAAATCTAATTTTGGACATTTGGTTTAGGACTGCACACTAGAAGTGCCCGATTCCCTCCTTTTACTATAAAAAGTTACTAATAATGAGTGAAGACTTGAGGATAAGCTGAATTCTGTCCTAAATATTTTCATTTTGACAAGCAACAAGTATTACAATATTTTTTTTCCAATGAGGTTTTCACAGTTTCCTGGTTTTGCTCCATCCTGCCACAAAGAATGGAAACTTCAAAACATTCTGCAAACTAGAACACCTTTATTTCACTCATCACTGCTTATTAATAGCAAGTGAATGTCATGCTTATCTATCTAGTGTCTATTGTGTAAGATACTAACTCCTGACTTTAGAGACTGTAGTAATATTTTTAGATGGAAAATCGCTAGAATTGCATGACGGTGACTAAAGGAGTATATATATACCATATTAGACTGCCCTGCATTCTTACTGAAGCCTACTGAAATATATTAACCATTCTTCATGCTTCAAGCAACAGACAATGAACACAAGCTAGGCATAATTCTCGTGAAACCTTCAGAAAATTAAGTAAGATAACTTTTCATCCCACTGCAGCAGAAAATAAATAGTCCCATTTTGCCTAATAAATCCTCCTGGGCCTCTTTTCTTCTTGCTGTGACCTTTTCCTTAACTGTTACCTTAATGTCTTACTTAGAATCAAACACCATATTCACATTTGAGAATGGTGTTTTGTTTCTGAATCAACTCTCCATATAAGAACTGGTGGAGCTACTTTGATGCATTTCTGTGTCAGATCAAAAAAATATTTTTTCATTTTTGTAGAGAAGGTACAAACATAAAATGATTCATTGGTTGCAAATGTAGAAAATAAACATAAAAGTAACATAATATAATAAATAAAAATAAACATAAACATAAAATAAAAGAGAGAGAGAGAGAGCAAATTCATCATCTGCATAGTATCTGAAAATAACTATAGAGTTGTCTATTATTACAGAGGTTTTTGTTACATGTAACACAACTGTGATAGTCCTCAGTCTCCATTGAGGCATTAATTCCATTCCATGGTCACCTGAAAATTCAGTTCTGATCTGAAACAAGGTGAAAATCATGAAAAACAATCTTACAAGCTTTTTTTTTTTTTTTTTTTTTTTTTTTTTTTGAGAGAGAGAGGAAATCTCTGGAACCCTAACACTGGTGCAGACCCATGGTTCCATGGTTTTGCTGAATCCAAAACCTCTAAAACCCTAAGATTTCCTCTCCTGACAAAAGTATGCATGCTATTAGACAGCTTGATTTAGTATAGACAGTACTTTATACATGGCCAAGTGGATAAAGTGGATGTAAACCAAATCTTCCTTGTTTCCAAAGGAACTTGAGTGGAGTACATTTACTTTTATTTTTTTATTTTTTATTTTTTTTAACAAATCAAACAAATTAAATGAAAAATGAACAAACTTCTTCCATCAACATTTTCTCAAGTGAATATCTGTACCATGTATCCTGTCACATACCTGGCATGTTTCATAATCTCTTAAGTAAAACTTTAAAAATCCTAAGAAAAATCTACTTATACAAGAGATAACACATTAAAAACAGCATTAATGCATTCATACAGCAAGGGACCTCTGGACCCTATTTAGTTCAATCTCCCACTGAAAACAGGACTATCATCAAGATTTAATTAATACAAAAAAAGTCATATTTCGTTTAAGTCTTTCTTCCTTTTTAGAACTCTAAATCATATAAATCATAAATCTTTAATGAGACAACTATTATGGACCACAAGATTTGCATGTATCATACATCAGCAGGTGTCTCAAGCTATATTTATCCGACAATATTCTCTCAGGGTCAATATTCAGGGTCCACCATGGATAGCACATGTTAATTCCTTTCTAAAAATTCAGATATTTCAGAGCTGAGCAATAACAAGAAAAATGTGTTAAAGATCATTTAATGTATGTTTATATGGAGTACAAACTCTTTTACTTATTAAAAACAATACACTAAGTTTAAGATTTTGTGCTATATTTATGTTTGTGTTTATGTTTAGGTGTTCTGTATTTCAGAAGGTGCAGTGGTTGCCATGGAAACTAATTTTTAGTCTACTGCAGAGTAAATAATTCTGTAAAACTTACTTTATATCCAGTCCACAGGTATGATTTCTTTTTATCGTTGGAATGGAAGAGAAGAAGGGGATAATTTTTCCTCTCTAGGTATTTTTTCTGTGTAGTAGCTTTTCAGTTTTCTAATAATGTTTTCTATAGAAACAGAAGTAGTTAAGAAGAGAAGAGTAGAATCCAGACCTTATAGCAGTCCTGGCCTGACTTACCAAATGCTTCATGAGCTTATGGAAAATCATTTTTTTCTCGGAACCTCATTTCCTTTATATGTAGAAAACAAATAAAGGACTTGTTAGATGTACTTCTCAATGGGTTAAGAAGCCAAGTTAATTATTTTTGTAAAATGATTTAGAATCCTGCAACTAGAGGTGCTGTGTAAGCTCAAGGAACAGTTGTTGTTCTGAGTATTACTACCATTTATTACTGTGCTGGGACCGGTGAAGTTCATTTCTATAGAAAATCATCAAATGAACTTCACACTTTCTTGAATCAGCATGTCACAAATCACACAACAGTGTTTTAGTAGAAATAAACTTAACCATCCCCCAGTATGAAATTTTATACTTTGTTAAGATGCACGTTGATGTTTATTCTAAACCCCAGCCGCCTGTGTTAAGGATGTGGCTGATGGAATTGTACTAAGTTCATCCTTATTGTGTTGCAGCTTCATACTCCATTATGGTATTATCTTTGCAACATTATATGTATTATCTCTATTAAATAGAGATATCTAATGAGAAAATGTGTTTAGTTTTTTTCAGAGCCCAGACTTTCACATTATTACCCTTCACATATATCAAGGAGTTTATCTGCTTATCTTTTTCAACACCCATGCATAGCTGGAAAGTAGAAATCTCTATTCTACTGACAGGACTGAAGCACAGCAGAGGTAGTTGACTCATCTAAAACTGTGAAGGAGACCCTTTGCAAGGAAAGGAATCACAGCACCAGAATCTCTCTCCGCTGTTTAAGCGGTTAGCAGGGGCTAACCACCATACTAATAAGAGGGAATCTATCAAACAGTGTCAGATCAGACAGTGTCAGATCTGAGTATGGAGAGTAGGCAGGTCTGTAAACATTCTTGCAGAGTTCACCATTGTACCCATTCAAGACCTCTTGCAGTGGAGGCACATTTGAATTGTACTCTAATGATATGGTCTGTTGTTGCTGAAAGGAAGCAAGGAGTAGAAGTGAAGGAGATCCTAAGACCTTGAAGGAAAGGAGGAAGGGAGCTTGATGTGGAAGTCCCTAGAGAGTTTGTCCCACTGCATCCAGCAGGATTATGAGGGATAGGAATGTGAAACACTGTGGTGCTGCTGGGAGTTGACCAGTCCCAGTAGCATCTTTCTGTCTACATCAGGTCTTCTGGCTTTTCCTGCTGCCCTGATACAGCAAAAGCAGACAGCAGGGCCAAGGCCACTTTGCTGTCCCCATGGGTATGCTGCCTTGGAGAGCTGCCTACCTTGATCATGAAGAGAGCTAGGCCAAGTTAAAAAATGGCAAAACTGCAGCCCAAACAATTTTATGCTGTTATATCAACACTGTTGTACACAATATCTTTATATAATGATACATACTTCAGTGTAGAAAAATTCCTTATTGGATCAAATGTAATTTGGTTATAAACTTGATGTAAAGAAGAATTATCAAGTATCTATAAATATCAGGAAATTATCTGTAAGAAACCACATGGAGGCATCACCTACAGCACAAACAAAAATAGCTAGTAGGTATGAAGCTATATTTTGTCTGGTAGATTTCCCTGTCCCAGCTCAAATGAATATAGCAATGCCTTTTAATCTTCTTATTAGTGACACAGATAAATATTTTAAAGTTTGGATTGAGACTTCTTTGTTTTGACTGCTGTTAGAAAGTTAGATCTTTGTCTGTCTTTTGTCTGTTTCCATTTATTTCCTGCTCAGGCAAAATTGCTTTTAATATCAGTCAGAGGCGCAAGTTCTCGGACTTTATGAAGATTGTCCATGCAGTTGAGTATCATAAGACTAATTTAACTACTTCTCTTTCAGCAGCCATGTTTCAAACAAAAGCAGGAGTAAAATGTCATTTTTGTGACATCTCCATGGGCTTCATTGAAACACAGTGCTCATTTCCATTTTTGCAGGCAATGTCATCTGCCTTATACAGAATTTACGGAGTTATGCAGGAATAATAACAGAAAGTAAGATTACCACAGTCATCCTTTCTGATTTATTACGTATTTATCTATACACTAAATCTGGAGAAAATACATTTCATTTTCTGATGCTAGCAAAATATTCCTCCTGTACTTAATCTGAGAACTTGGGCATTCTGGGAACATCTTGTTTGTTTAGCCCTGAGGTTCTGAATGTTTTGGATAAACAGCAAAAGAATCCAAACACAGAATTTGGTTTCAAGGAAAGAAAAGAAAGAAAATGCTTACCCAAGAAGTCTTTATATCTCAGCAAGTTTCTATTCTTACAAGTCTTCAGACTGACATTGACAGTTCACAGTTTGCCAAATATATGCACCCCTTGAGCAAATAAACTGTCACACCACTGCTAAGCTGCTACGGCTCACCTCCATCAATAAACTACACTTTCTTAATGTCCCTCTCATTTCTGGACTCTGTCTGTTTCTCGTCCTACTCCATCTGCTGCTCTTTTCAAGAATTTAAGTCTTTAATATTAATCATGTCATAAAGAATACACATTTGTGAAGAAAGCATTGGACTGAGTCATTTGGCTTACAAAGGTTTATATAACTTGACGTGTAACTTTAACTAACTCACTCAAAAGAATGTGAATGAATAGAAAGGTATATTAAGACCCCCCTCTTTTAAATTTCAAGTCAGACTTAAAGAAGAAAAAATTATGAGATTCAGGGATTATCTTTTTTCATGACAATCATAAGATCATAGACGCCAGTAAAACACTGGACAATTTGACAGACCATCTCAGACATAAATTCAGTAGTCACTCAAAAATTCAAGCCAAAGTCAAAATAAATAAATGAATTTCTTGAAGTACACAAATATATATATATATATATATATAAAATGAAAGGTAGAACTATAACCAGATGCAGCAAACGTTTATTTAACTATTTCTGTAAAATAATGAAATTTTGTTGTGTCATGCAGTCAGACATCCAATATTCTGAAAAATTCTCTATAATGAATGTAAATTTTCACAGATTAGGTTTGGTGAGATGGGGGGGAGACATTAATGCCATTTTTCCTATATTTTCCACTATTTAGTGTACTTTTGCATTCAGTTGGTTAAACTGAAGGGTCCAATATCAATATTGTATCTGTAGTTATTTTTTTTTAATTCAGTACGTTACTGCAAAGCAGAAACAAAGCACTGTGATGACATTCTTCACTCACCTTTCATACAGTTTCTTTAACTTTTTTTTTTTTCACAAAGGAGTTAAATAACAAGAATCCAGCTCATATTAATAACAGAAAACACAGTAGAACTTAATGTCTAGTCTTTACTGCAGGCAACAGTTTTGTGTGGGGGAAAAAAGAAAAAAAAAAAAAAAAAAAGCTAGAAGGCCATATCTGAAGGAAAGGAAGCATTTATTGAGGTAGATACTATTTATGGCAATTAAGAGAGGTTTGTTGCCACCGCACTGGAAATGGCAGGCTTTGTACATGTTTTTTGTGGACTGCCCTGAAGAGTCCCTAAAACAATATAGTTTAAATTATAAGTCATTATTGTTTAATTTTGCACATAGATAACTGAAATGTCTAAAGCATATATGCACTGTTTTTTTCCTCAAGACAATCTGATCAATGACATTGATTCTGAGGACACAATGTGTCAGTGTTAAACTACATTCTCCTTCTTAATGCACACTTGCACTGTGCATTAAATAAATCCAGGACTCAATACCTCGCATAGCGTCATTGCATCAATTAATCAAACAGCCCAACACCTCTAATTAACATTAGTATATTATTTGTTCTTAGGGTAGGGTAATATCATACGTCTTAATTTTGAGCTGACTCAGACACTGCAGACAGGAGACCAGGATTAATACCTATCTCAGTAAAAACTCTTCCTGCTCTCCAACAGGAGGAACATTAAGCTAGTCAGCCACAAGTTCAAATGCACCACCTTGGATACTATTTCAAGTGTACATGCACACACCTTAAAAAGAAAATTGGGAAAAAGGTCGGACAGATCATCCATTAGACACAATATACATTACATCTGTGTCAGTGCTCACACCTAAGATATATGACTGGATTTTGTTGTCGTTTTTTGTTTTGTTGATGTTGTTGTTTTTTGTTTGTTTGTTTGTTTTAGTTACAAAAATCTGTAAAGCATGATTAATTTAATACAAACTTATATTCTTCTACCAAAGTATCAACCATAGAGTTGGTGAATTTGTGTCCAGGCAAAATTATCCCAATTTTGGGGGGCTCTGTAACATATTTCTGTAAAATCCACTGTTCAAATTACAGCTAGTTCTTCAAGAAATCATTAATTACCTTCAGCAAGCTTAGTTTCCTTCTTCTTTGTGACATCCCGTTATTCATTCCCCTTCAAATGTCTGAAGGCAGAGTACTTCTCCATACACTCTTTAAAACTTTGATTATCATCTTACATAGACACCATCTTCCTTGGACATTTACGATGTAGCTTTGTTTGGTTCAAGTGTTTTAATATTCCTAAATTTTAATGAGTCACTGGAAAGAGCCCATGGATTCCTTACATGACTACTTACGTAGTTTAGGTGAGGGGATGAGAGGAGTAATCTGTTGTGCATTTTTTGTTTGTTGTTTTTTCTGTTTGTCTTGGGCTGTTGTTTTAGTTTAGTTTATTTTTTCTTTGCAATTAGGTATTGTCCTTGCTCAACTGAAAAGGTAATTCTTACTCCTGTCCATATTAAGACTTAGACATCTCCTACCAGTGCCTTGTCTATACGACTTTTCAGTCTCGCACCTTACCTTTATACCATGAGTTGATTGTTGTTAGTGGACAACAAACAACTGACATAATTAATGATTTTTGTTTTTCTTTGTTTGTTTGCTTGTTTTTGGTGGATGCAAAAAAAAAAAAACTTGGAATAAAAAGTAGTTTTCTGAAGAAGCAGCAGTAAAACAGTACTTTGTATGGAATTCAGAATAGATCCGTCCTTAAACAGTAGAAACAAAATATTCTTGTCTGAAGACACAGTAGAGAAAGGCTTTTGTAAAACTGTTATATGAAGTCATGGCATTTAAACTATTAAACTACTAGCTTTACTACAAAAAGTAGAAAATGTTTATAATTATTTGAAACTGGCAGTGCAAATTTATTCCTACTTATAACAACTTTTCTTTCATTTTGAGCTCTTGATTACAGACCAGGATGTCTTATTTTGTTAAAAGTTTGCTTTTATCATTTTACTATGAGCTTTTCTTTCCAATTAAAATTATAAATGCATTAGTAAATAGTCTGGTCAACATTCACTGCACAGTGAATCAATCTTCTTTTGAAACACTTACTGTGTTTTTTGTTTATTTTTATTATTTTTAAAACCCTCAGCAAAGTGAAGACCTAGAAGCAGACTTTATGGGAAATATTATGATTTTTGTTTGTGTTCTTCCTGCAATCCATTTCTGAGAAGCATCCAAGACATAGGAAAAGAAACAGCATCTCTGAGATAGATAGAATAAGCAGAACTACAAAGACTTCTCTGTGGATGTCAGTCCTTTGGTCTGCTGGTTTATAGACTTGTGTACAAGACTGTCACTCTCCTAACTGAGTTGATAGATTTACCTTTTACGCTTGAACATTGAGCCTAAAGTGTTCAAGAGCAATAAAGAGTCAAAGCAATACATATCTTTATTTTTTCCTTCAAATATTCTGTTCTCTCTTAACAAACACATATGAGAAGGAGCGTTCGCCAAACCCCCAGTCACAATCATACTAGAGCAGACTCACCTGGGAATTTATTTGTCACAGACTGCTTTAGTCATATTTATTTAAAGTGACAAAATTACACAAAATATGGTACCACTGTGATTTGCATCATCTTTTTTAAATCCACTGCTGATGCACTCTTTGGAGAACTGGCACAAGGGAATTAACAAAAATTAGGAATAGCCTAAATTTTGCTGCATTTCATGTTGTTCCTGCAGAGCTGTAATAGAAGCAATTCTCCATTCTATATATCTTCCTGTTCATCAATAGCTTGTTGCATATTCCTTCCTTTTTCTTCCTGTTGTGGGTTAACCCTAGTAGGCAGCTGAGCACCACACAGCTGATTACTTACTCTTCCTATCCTGCAGTGGGATGGGGGAAGAGAATTGGAAGGGCGAAAGTGAGATAACATGGGCTGAGTTAAAGACAGTTTAATAGGTAAAGCAAAAGCATCCCACGCAAGCAAAGCAAAGCAAAATAAGGAACTGTACTGGGTCTGTCTGGGATAGAATTAACTTTCCCCACAGTGGCCCATATCGTGTTGTGCTCTGCACTTGTAATTAAAACAGCGTTGGTATCACACTAATGTTTTGCCTATTGCTGAGCAATACCGGCACAGCATCAAGACTCCCACCAGCCCCCAACAATAGCCAGCAGGCAAGAAGTGGGGAGGGGAAATTGCCAGGGCAGATGACCTAAACCAACTAAAGGGATATTCCACACTATATAGTGTCACACTCAGCAATATAAAGTGGGGAAGAGGAAGGAGTGGGACAGATATAGACATCTGTCCTCCCAAACAACCACTACATGTATTGAGGCCCTGCTTCCCAGGATATGACCAAACATTGTTCATTGATGGGAAGCAGAGAATATATATATTTTTTCTCTATTTTTCTGCATGGCCTTTGCCTGTTTTTCCCTCTTCCTTTTAAGAAAAAAAAAAAAAAAAAAAAAAGAGAGAGAAAAAAAGAAAACGAAAAAAGAAAAAAAGAAAATGAAAAAAGAAAAAAAAAGAAAAAAGAAACAGAAACAGAAACAGAAGAAAAAGAAAAAGAAAAAGAAAAAGAAAAAGAAAAAGAAAAAGAAAAAGAAAAAGAAAAAGAAAAAGAAAAAGAAAAAGAAAAAGAAAAAGAAAAAGAAGAAAAAGACTGAGTAAACTCTGTTCAACAATAGCTGAAACATTAACTGTTCTCATCACAAATCCAAACCATAGCTCTATACAAGCTATTGTATATGTTGATTGTTTTGTTTTGCTTTCCAATTTTAGTTTTGTATGGATAGATATAGATAGAGATAGATATAAATGTATGTATCTATATAATCATAGAATCATAAAATGGTTTGGATTGGAATGGACCTTAAAGACCATCTAATTCCAACTAATTCCAACCCCTCTGCCATGGGCAGGGACACCTTCCACTAGACCAGGTTGCGCAAAGCTCCATCCAAGCTATATATATGAGGAGGCCACTTCCTCAAATTGTATATTGCATAAATGAGGCCTTCACAGGCTTAGTTTACAGACCACAGGCACAATGCTATCCACCTAAATTAAAAAATCATTTATGAAATAAGTTTGTCAGGAATATTGAGTGTTTGCAGTCCTTACAATTTTCTTAGTCAAAATCCTGTGATTATTCTGGATATATTTCCATAAAGAAATAAACAAAATTGTGTCATAAGGTAACACAGGGCAGATTTTAGATGAGGAAGAAATGTGCACATATGACTGAAAACGAGTTCAGTTCAAAACTATGAAAAGGTATTAAATATGCTACGTGTTCCCTGCCATACCAGATAACCCAGCCCACTCATGAAATGGGAACTGGGAAGGAAGTATTCTAGCAAAATAAGGTATCACTTGTGCCTGTAAAGCAAAGTTACTCTATCGGGCAAACTGCTTTTAGCATTCTTGAAAAATATGTGAAAGTATGAGACTGGAAATAAAAAAGGGACTTGAAATCTATAGTGAAACATTCAGAAGCTACATAAAATTTGTAAGTGGATGCACAATTATTTAGAACCGTTTTAAAGGCCTGTTTATGCAATCATTTAGGTTAAGATAACATTATAATCAGTTCATTTTCTTCTACTTCTCATATTGGGATGGAATCTGTAAACCAAACCACACAACCTTCAGGCCCTCATCCAGAAATGTTCCTCGGGACAACAATCTACAGCTCTGACATCAAAAGGATAGTCCTATATCTATAAAAGTAAATGATGCGTAGCTCCCCCCCCCCCCTTTATGTTATCTGCATCACAACTGTTCACTAGTGAATTCTGATACAGTAATTATCATTATATTATAGTGCCAACAAAAAACATCAGTGGATTCAGTAGATGACACCATGCAATCACACTTCTACCTATAAGAAACTTCTAATTCCAGTGAAATTTTAAGAGAAATAAACAATTTTACAAAAATAAATATATATATTTATGTTTTCTGTCTAACTTTATGACAGTAGTAATGGAAAGTTATTATATTTATAATGTAGCAATGTATAGCAAAATATTTATAATGTAGCAATATAGTTCTGCAGAATTAGAAGGTGAAAAGAGTTTCAAATATAGTATACCCAGTAAAAACTTTGGCTTGAAAATAGCAAGCAACATGAATGAAATAACAGATAACGGTAGAATGATTTGAAAATTGTTTCTGTAAGTCTCTAAACATACTCAAATAGGAATGCCATTTCATTTATCAGAGTACATTATCTAAGATCTTGTTTTCAGTTTTGTTTATATAGTAAGTCATCTGCAAAGGAAATCCATCTCTATGACACACTTGTCTTGTAACATGGTTTCTTCTTATAACAAATGTCTCTCTCCAGTCTGGGGAGCTGACTTGTTGTGTTACTGATGTGTTGCCATGAGATGTGTGGTATTTTTTCCCTATGAGTGGAGTATCAAGGCTCTGCAGGAGGATCTGGATAGGCTGGACCGATGGACTGAGGTCAACTGTATGAAGTTCAACAAGGCCAAGTGCCGGGTCCTGCACCTGGGGCGCAACAACCCCAAGCAGAGCTACAGGCTGGGAGATGAGTGGTTGGAAAGCTGCCTGGCCGAGAAGGACCTGGGAGTATTGGTTGATAGTCGGCTGAATATGAGCCAGCAGTGTGCTCAGGTGGCCAAGAAGGCCAACAGCATCCTGGCCTGTATAAGAAGCAGTGTGGCCAGCAGGGCTAGGGAGGTGATTGTCCCCCTGTACTCAGCTCTGGTGAGGCCGCACCTTGAGTACTGTGTTCACTTTTGGGCCCCTCGCTACAGGAAGGACATGGACGTGCTCGAGCGAGTCCAGAGAAGGGCGACCAAGCTGGTGAGGGGTCTGGAGAACAAGTCTTACGAGGAGCGGCTGAGGGAGCTGGGCTTGTTCAGCCTGGAGAAGAGGAGGCTCAGGGGCGACCTTATCGCTCTCTACAGTTACCTTAAAGGAGGCTGTAGTGAGGTGGGGGTTGGTCTGTTCTCCCACGTGCCTGGTGACAGGACGAGGGGGAATGGGCGAAAGTTGCGCCAGGGGAGTTTTAGGTTGGATGTTAGGAAGTACTTCTTTACTGAAAGGGTTATTAAGCATTGGAACGGGCTGCCCAGGGAGGTGGTGGAGTCACCATCCCTGGAGGTCTTTAAAAGACGTTTAGATGTAGAGTTTAGCGATATGGTTTAGTGGAGTACTTAGTGTTAGGTCGGAGGTTGGACTCAATGATCTTGAGGTCTCTTCCAACCTAGAAATCTGTGTCTGTGTCTGTGTCTATCTTACAAAATAATTAACAGGGAGATAGTACCTACAAAACTTTGCTGGAAATGAGAAATATCAATTCTGTTGTATAACCTTCACCAAGACTTGTACAATATAGCAAGAGGAAGGCATTTTAATGTTTTTAATTTCCTCTCCCTATTCTATGTCAGAATTTTGTTCATTTCAACCTCATGGAAAAACCACTGACCATTTTCAGTTTATAAGAACATCTGTAAAGGATACCAAAAAAGGGTTGGATGAATTTTAATATCCTTAGATGAAAAAGAATACTTCAAAATGATTTTACTTGTAAAGAATTAATAAAACTACATCACATTCAAAGGACAATGCAATTATTTACATTACTTGCTGGCTGAGTTAGAAATCTTGTTGCATGTTTATTTTAATAAAATGTTAGAAGTATAGAAAATAAGTATTCCAAGGGAATTCACTTTTAAGAACCTAAAATTACAGTGGCAAAGAAAAATGAAGCCTATTTGAAACAACTTGAATTAGGAGAGAAAAATGTGATTGATTTTTTACATGAGAAAATATCATGCATAAACCTAGTCAACAAAAGCGTTTATGTATTTATGATGTACACATGAGAAATATTTCTGTTATATAGATTAAGATTTTATTGGAATTCAGAATAGGCTGATGCTCTTTGGCTTGACTTACAGCAATATGAGTGGAATAGGTCCTATGGTGTTTTTAAATTTTAAATTATTTTATTATTCTCTTTAAAGGAAGAAAAACCTTTTAGAAAGGAAAAATTATACATTATTTATGATGTTGGAGTAAGTTGTGGTGAAAACTGCATTTGAAAGAACTATGAAACAGTTTAAACAATGTTCAGAAATGAAAGGAAAATTTATTTTTGGCATCTAATGATACTAATAAAGGTTGTGATATTTCAAAAAAACTTGTATTTGTACCCATGTGGAATACAAGATACATTATTTACTATCTGAACTGCAAGCAGCCTTACAGTAAATAAAAGGTATTTGATTTATCAAGCATTTAATTTTCTGTCATTCACAGAGAGTGACAACATGAGAAACCTTTTTCAGTTTTCTTCCAATTTGCTTCTTTTTCCTGCACATTTAATCATAGAATCATTTAGGTTGGAAAAGACCTCTATGATCATCTGGTCCAACCTTAAACTAGCACTGCCAAGTCCACTATTAAATCATGTCACTAAGCACCACATCTACACATTTTTTGAAGACCTCCAGGGATGGTAATTCAACTACTTCTCTGGGCAGCTTGTTCCTATATTTCACAGCCCTTTCAGTGAAGATTTTTTTTTCCTTAAATCTCCTACATTATTTGATAATCCCTCCTCACCCCATCTATGAATATCACAAAGAGAAGGAAACAATTTCAGATGGGCAGCTGGTACTATTTGATTGCCCAGGACTCTGCTTCTCTGTCAAGGCTCTCTGCACTGACTAATGCAGGTCAGAGTTTACCTGGCACAACTTCTAGGCCTTAGAGAAGACATTTTTAAATGAGGTCTAACATCAAGCAGAGATGTTTTAGGAAGCCTGACCCATTTTCTGGCATTATACCATCCAAGCTTGAGAGCCTCCAAGGCTTCAACGGCCATGGGAATCCATTCCATGAAAAGAGGGAAAGGGCTTTGGAGCTACAAGTCCTCACAGCCCCATTAAGCCAAAGCTCTCACCTCCCCTCGCTGATGGCTTTGTCCACATAACCATGATGATGATTATCTACTCACTCTCCAAAGACATAAGAAAGAGAACATCAAATCTTGATAAACTGATGGATTTAATGTTATTCTAGTGGGTTACTTTTATTGTTCATCCAGTAAGTGTTAACTTGATGTTGCAGTGTGTCTGAGAAACAGACAAAAAAACAACAACAACAAAAACCTACCAATTGATTATGGCAGTCCTTTCCAGAACACTGAAATATTATTCCAATATTTCTTATTTCCTTGGAGAGAGTTATTCTAAAAATAAATTTAAAAAATTAAAAAATAATAAAATAAAATAAAAAAGGAATATCTTTTATTATGTTAACACTGAAAAAAAGGAAGGAACTGTGAAAGAAGGAGCAAATTCCTTACTCTTGAGAAGTCAAAGCTCAAAATAATGATAAACCTAATAATAATAATAACAAGCTTTCAAAATAGCAAAATCACAACACAATCATTCTATACTCCTATTTGTAAATTATCCACAATGCTGCACAACCAATTTTCTTGGAAACCTACACATAATTAATGTTTCCTAGTACTGTGTTTAGCACCTTTTCTGTCTTCAACATATCAGGAATTTATGCAGGGAACATTCAATAATGGTAAGAGTGATTCTTTGCATAATATTTCCATGCTACAAAGAGAGACCTCTGATATGACCCTCCTTTTCTCCCCCTTCTCTACTATTTTGTATTCTCTGTTATCTCTTTATTTCTCTCTGTGATCACCGCTTTATCTGTCAGATTCCAGGCTGCACATTTTTTTCTTTTTTTGCTGAGTAGCAGAGTGAAAATGACCAAGACCTTCCTCAGTGCAGCACACATGTAGATGCTAGAATATTATCCTTATCAGATTTGCTTGTCAGATATTATCCTTGTCAAATGCATACTCTCTCACAGAATTAATCTTCTATAGCTCGCAAAAGTACTTAACCAATATAAATCAAACTGATTTCTCTCTTATTCACAGGAAGAGGGGAAACATGGAAGAGATTCTCTACCTCCAGCTAAGATTGTTTAGCAGTCATTTTTCCCCCAATACTTTTGTCTCCTACTTCATCAGTTTTAGGGAAAAAAAAAATCCTTAGATTACTGATTTCATCCATTTGATAGATAGAAATATTTGTGTTGTGGAGGGCAGGGGAAAGAATATTGTCTGATACCTCGGCCTTAGACCCGAAAGTAAAGAAAAAGAATGTGTTGAAATGTACCATTAAGAGAAACAGGTAGTCACATTTTGAAGTTGAATTTTAACTTATCTTTGTGTGACATCTAGACTTGTTCCCATAACAACCATTTCACTAATCCATCCATGAGTGACAGTTCCCACTTCAGTCCAGTCTGCAAAGGCACTCATATTTGCCTTGTTAAACTGTGACTACCTGACAGAAGTGCATTAAGAAAAGTCATTGATTACATGTAGTTTGTTATTTCATCATTTGTCTAGACAGGAAGCATGACATTTAATGAAATTAATCAACATGTAATACTTTGGTTGTTTACATTTTGTTGTTGTAAGAAGAGCAGAAGCACACAAATTTTGTTGTTTGAAAATAAGATGGTACATGACAGCTACTAATTTAAGCTATATCCTAAGTCGTTTTCATAACCAACAGGTCTTTAAAGAGAACAGAACTCAAAATGGTAAATGCAATTGGTATTTTCATTAATTTAATAAGATAAATTAACAGATGATATGCAATCTTCCTGAGCTGCATTCTCTGAATATGTGAATACAATTTCTGCTCTTCTAAATATTCTCCTTTACACATGCAGAGTTCATTTCTGAAAGCCATTGCCACCATTCACTTGAATTCCATTCTTCTGATCTCTCCCTACTATCAGCTTCATCTCATACATTAATAAAGGAGATGGGAGAGATTTTTCATTTTCCCCCAAAATTCCTCTCTCCTGTACACTATGAGCAATCAAATAAAAACCTCTTCAACTATATTCAGTGTATTCTTTAGATCTGAAAATCTTTATTTATGATGAGGGGTTTATTTTGTTTGTTTGATTGTTTTTAAACAGCTGTACTGTATATATTGGCAGCTCTAAAAGAGGCTGGAAATAGCAGACAAGTTGGATTGTATCTATTTAATATTGCTCAGTTTCTGCTACACAAAAGTTGTTTTCAAGAAGATCTGAAAACACATTCAGTATGAAGTGTTCATTAGTAACAAATCATCTTTTCCTCTTTACATTCGTGTCCCAGTGTATTAATTAATAAATGGATATTAATCTTGATATAAGGATAATGTAGGGATAATGACATGGATATTAATTTGGGTAATATATAGGTATTAATATAAATATAAATGAATATATGGATACTAATATTTCTACAGAAAGCTTTGTGGCAAAATAATACAAATGGACTGCTTCAGTCAGTTGTTTTCAACAGTAGAACAGAAAACAAACAAAGCTGATGAAAACTCAATGCTTTGACACTGTGATCAGCACTTCCAGGATTAATATTCAGTTATGCCAGATAGTTTTGAAAGAGCTCCAATCAAAAAAAAAAAAATAAATAAAAAAATTTTAAAAAAGGCAATCCAAAAAGCCATATTGTTCACTGTTAAGGAACAGCTCATCTCTAGAGACTGTGATGATATGGTCATTTTGTGTGATAAAAGCGCTATGTATGTATTTGGTACAATATAAATAAAAGATCACCTAACAGAGTTGCTGTTGAATTTAATCAACTATTTATATAGTCCACTTTCTCCTACATCTCAGAAATATGCCTAGTAACATGACATCTGACTCAGCCTGGTGGGAAAAGATTTGATAGACGTGTTTTCTAGAGTGTTAACCATGTAAATAAGCATCAGCAAAAACAGTAACATTCCTAGTACTCCCTGTTTTTATTATTTTATCTCAGTTCCCCAGTCAAAAATCAAGATGAGTGAAGATTGCTGCATCTCACACAATTTTATGAGAAAAGCCCTTTGGAGTATCTGCAGGAAATTCTTCAAGTACTGCTATAAGACAGTCAGTCAATAACACCCAGAGATCTTCTGACAGTTTAGTCTTCCTTGTACTCTGCACTTTGCTGTGAAACCAAGAAAATAGTACTATATTTTCTTCTTGAAAAAGGAATAGGATTTGTCTCAACAAATTAAACACAAATGACTAGCCATTTTTTCTTTTCCATGTATCCACTTGACTACTTCTCAGCCGCATCACGTCAACTTCATAGTGGGCCAGTCCTGTTTAACAAGTTCATTAATGATCTGGACGATGGGGTAGAGTGCACCCTCATTAGATGTGCATATGACACAAAACTATAGGGAGTGGCTGACTCGTCAGTAGTCATGCTGTGTCATTCAGAGGGACCTTGACAGACCAGAGGGGTGAGCTGACAAGAATCTCATGAAGGTCAACAAAAAGTACAAAGTCTTGCAGCTGAGGAGGAACTCCAGACACATACCGGTACATGCTACTAAGGGCCACCCAGCTCTGCAGTAAAGGACCTGGGGATCATGGTGGACATCAAACTGAACACAAGCCAGCAACATGACCTTGCCACAAAGAAGGGTAAGAGTATTTTTGACTTCATTAGGCAAAGCATTGCCAGCAAGTGAACAGAGGGGATCCTTCCCCTCTACTCGGCATTGCTGAGGCCACACCTGTGTCCAGTTCTGGCCACCAACATCGACATGGACAAACTGGAAAGAGTCCAACATAGGGCCACAAAGATGATCAAAGGATTGGATCACCTCTCCTCTGAGGAGATGTTGAGAGATTGGGATTATTCAGTCTGGAGAAGAGGAGGCACATGCAGGGTCATATCAATGTTTATCAATACCTGAAGGGAGATTGAAAAAAAGATGGAGCCAGACTCTTGGAAATCAGCTTCAGAAGTTTTATCCTCATATGAACAATAATGAAGATGTACTTACAGATTAAAGGACAATTCATATTTCAGCTCCACTTCAGGGTGAACTGAATAGACCTATGGTTAAAAGAGAGCCTTAAAATGGATTATTAGAAAAAGGTGTCCAGGATTTTATCCTTCCAGTTGTATCAAAGAAATGAGTTCTTTGTCAGGGAAGAAAAGGAAAAACAACAAAAAAGGGATGAAAAGCTGCACTGAATATCTGTGTTATAAGGGGCTAATGAGCTATTTAAAATATTCAGATAGCAAGGAAGAGTTAAATTATGTCTTGTATTCTCTAAGTCTCTACCCTTTAGTAATTTATTCATTTTCCATTGTCTTGCTATTTGGAAAGGTGAGAGAGGAGAAAAGACCGCTGATATGTTAATATTACATGTGTTAGGTGGTTAATTCAACCATTGCCACCATTATTACTCCTATATCTGCGATAAAGAAACAAACACAGGGCCTCATTGTTAATAATGGCTGATAGAAGGGGAGAACCTCAGTTTTACTGTGCTAGTAACAAGGCAGAGGGTAAAATCTCCTGTCTAAAACAAAAACAGAAACAAAACAAAAAAAATCCAGAAAAAATACAAAAAAAAAATTATAATAATGTAAATGTTGTTTATACTATTTATTTATAACTCATATTAGGGAGCTAACATTTAGGGTCATCTTATAAAATTCATGAGAGTTACTCACTGAAATCAAGTTTTGCAAGTAATAAACCATTTGAAGTGTTTGTGTTCCATAGGAGACCGAAGGCTATTTCCTATCCCTTCAATGCTAATTTTGCTTTCTTTTCTACCCCCCTTCCAATTGTACTTCATGCTTTCAGATGTGTCAGGACTTTCTTTTGTTTGAATAACCTAATTCTCAAATTGTTTTATCCTACGAATTCAGACAGAGGGACAGCAATTACTTATATTAGAAATGATCTAGATCTGAAGAGGAATCCTCTCCAAACTAAACTTTAACACTTAGAGTATACAAAGAAAATTCAGTTTATGAAGCTAAAAGCATCCTTTTTTCATTAAAACAGGTGAGATGAGGACTACAAGGGCTCATGCAGTTCTGAAACTCTGAAATTTTAATGGGACATTTTCCCCTCAAGTCCCTAACAAAAAGGATCAATTGCAGTTATATACAGTCACCCCATTGTTTTGTTGCATTTTATGACTATATAAGGACATTTTTGTTCTATATGGTAGATATTTCATTACAAAATTATCTAGAGTCCTCTTTCAGTAAACTCTTTCTGTTGATCTTCCTGAACATTGTTTGCCTTGAGATTCCCATCATAGGAACTGACAGACCCTTGTTTTGAAGGGAAAGTTTACCAAAAGAATTGATATATATATTACTTCTTCTGCTCACCTGAACAGCACAGGGCCATCAGTATGCAAATAGGATTCCCCTCCTAAATAATGGGATTTGAAGACCTGGTCTGGTCACAACTCAAACACTTCAGTTTTATCTGTGACCTCACAGAGAGAGATTTTTTTTTTTTTTTTTTTTGATAAAGATTCTAAAGGAGTTTTGTCCATTTGGTTCAATTTTTAAGAAACCCAAATAACCATATTAGCAGAGGGGTTTTATGCCAACTATTCCTGGCTGGGAAAGCAACAGTGACACAACATGCTGAACATAGCACGACATGCTAAAACATTGCTATGCTACTTCAGCACAAACAGTGAAAGAATCCACGAGTTTGTCTGTCTAATTTGTGTTTCCAAAAAGTGTTTGCCAGACTATTCTTTGAATGTATTACCTCCAATCATGTTTTGCCTTCTCTTATCAAATGCCCTGCTGAGTAGACAATTGCAGATTTTATGCAGAACTTGATGGTGTGTCATGTGCATTTATGGAATAATGGACTAATCATTTACCAATGCCTGGCCTAATTCATGTACATTTGATGTTGAGTTAAAAGCAAATCTTATAGATAAGTGGAAGCTGCAACTGCCAGACCTGAAAATTCTGAAAACATTACACACAATTTTACCACAGCACTCACTGCCAAAAATATTTTTAAAGACCGCAATATTTGTGTTCATTCACATATGTTAGAAGCTAAAGACCAAGTACGGCTAATTCTTATTCTTAAGAGAACACTATCTCATGAATTATTTCTAGGAGACTTTCATTTCAGTTACATTTTTTATCCATCAAGATTCTCAAGTTAAAGAGATCCAAATAATCTGTAGACACAGTCAAATTGAGATGAGCTACTCATGAATATATTACTTAATAGTCATCTCTCTCCAACGACCGCTATTCTTTTGTTATGCAGTCTATGTATCTGTACTATAATCTGTTGGATAGCAACATGCATTCAGTAATACACTAGTGGATCATTAGAGAATATTAAACACAAGAGTAACCAACCTCAGTAAGTGAACTGGCCCAGATTTTTCTTGCATATCTCAATTTAGGTAAGAACTGGAAGTAGTTCAAGGAGAAAGAAACTGTAGTTTGCACAAAACTTCACTAGATTAAATTGCCTCAGATGACATGATATATGAAAAATGTCAAAAAGCAGAAAATTGGGTGCATGAGGCATGAGGGTATGAGGCATGAGGCATACTTTTTAATTCCTAAATCTGGAAAATTTGGTAACACTGAAAACTTGTAGCATGCATTAAGATCACAGGTTAGAATACAGAAGTAAGCCATTAGAAAAGAACTTCACAGATTGCAACTTGCTGTAAGAATTGCAGCAGCAACATTTACATACACTTGCTCAAATAAGCATGATCATTTTCTTCTGTGTACTGAAAGAAATGCGCAAACGAGATGTCATAAGGTCCTACAAATAAAAATGAAAAGTTCTGCATCTAGAATAGAGTAACCCCAAGCCACATTGTGAGTTGTGGGATAGGACTAGTTAGGCACAAGAGGATCTGACGGTCCTGGTCACCATCACACCCTTGATCACAAAAGGACAACTGCATAATGTTTGTATTAAAAAATAAAAATAAATAAAAATAAAATAAAAATAAATAAAAATTAAAATAAAAATAAAAATTAAAAATCATAACCTACAGGTCCAAGAAAGGACTTTTTCCCTCACTATGCACTTGTGAAACCATACCTGATTGCTGTGTTCATATGTGATCTCCACAGCACACAAAATTATAGTGAAATGAGCACAGAAGAGGACTGCAATGAATGTGAGCAGTCTGGACCTCACAGTATATGAGGACAAGCTGAAGGAACTACCTGTTTCCAGGGTGCAGAAGAGAAGGCTGAGGGGTGATCTGATGACAAGCATTGACTATTTAATGGCAGTATAAAAAGCAGAGCCACGATCTTCTCAGAGAAGCACAGCAAAAGGACAAAACCTTGGACCAGAGGACTTTCTAAAAGGAGAGGCACAATGGGTAAATGGCCCAGAATGTAAATAAAAAAAAAAATCAAAATCAAAATAAAATAAAAAAATAAAAAAGAGAGAAGAGAAAGTGACAACAAACCCTCCCTTGGCTCATAGTGGTATTGGGATGCAGTTGAGGCTAGTGAAACTCCTTGGGGAATGTAAACTTGGAGGAAAAAGTTATATAGACTGAAAACCAGCAGCAATGAGAGTGTAAACGGAAACTCTGAACACAGGTGTGGTGGTCATGTAAAGAAAATACAAACCTTCTATCGTCAGAGCTTTCCCACACAAATGCTGCTTGTAACACACTGACGTGGTGGTTTAACACAGGTATGTAGATAAGCTCTACCCCTGCTCAAAAAAACAGGGAGAAAATATGAAAAACCTCATGGGTTGCAATAAAGACAAGGAGTTCACTTGCCAATTGGCAAAGCAGATTTAGTATAAGGGAGATTAATGTAATTTACTTCCTATTGATAACAGACTACAGCAATGAGATCTGAAAGCAACCTGAAAACACCTTCCACCCACCCACCACCTTCTACCTTCTCCCCTGAGCAGCACAGGGGAACGGGGGTTGTGGTCAGTCCATAATGCTTCATCTCTGTTTTTCCTTCTTCCTCCTCACTGTCTTCCCCTGCTCCAGTGTGGGTTCCCTCCTCCCATGGGATGCAGTCCTTCATGAACAGATCCTACGTGGTCTTCCACAGGCAGCAACCCTTCAAGAGCTGCTCCAACATGGGTCCGTATCACGGGGTCCATCCTTCAGGAGCAAACTACTCCAGCATGGGTCCCCCAGGGGCTGCAGCTCCTGTCAGACCTACTGCTCCACCATGGGCTCCTCTCCATGAGCTGCAGTTCCTGCCTAGAGTCTGCTCCTGTGGGGGCTCTCTATGGGCTGAAGACTCCTTCAGGCCACATTCACCTGCTTTAGTGTCAAGTCCTCCACAGGTTGCAACATAGATATCTGCTCTGATGTGGTCCTTCATGGGCTGCAGGGCTGCTCCACAATGGTCCTCTCCAAAGGCTGCAGAGCAACTTCTGCTCCAGCACCTGAAGCACCTCCTCCCTTTTCTTTACTGACCTTAGTGTCTGAGAAGTTGTTTCTCTCTACATTTTCTCACTCCTCTCTCCCAGCTGCTGTTGCTCAGCAGATTTTTCCTTTCTTAAATCTGCTCTCACAGAGGTGTAAACAGCATTGCTCATTTGCCCAGAGAAGCTGTGGATGCCCCATCTTTAGAAGTGTTTAAGGCCAGGTTGAATGGGGCTTTGAGCAATCTGGTCTAGTGACAGGTGTCCCTGCCCATGGCAGGGGGTTTGGAATTACGTGATCTTTAAAGTCCCTTCCAACCCAAAACATTCTATAATTCATTGTCTCAGCTTTGCCCAGCAGCACGTCCCTTTTAGATCTGGCTGGAGATGGCTCTGATCTAACTAGGGGCAGCTTCTGAACTCTTCTCACACAGGTAACCCACGCAACCCCCCCAGCCAATAAAATCTTGCCTCTTAAACCAAATACAGATGATTATGTAAGGTTAGTTGCATATGTGCAGCTTTGCAAGAAGACTTTCACAGGACAATTCTTAAACAGCTTTCTTTCATCCTAAGTTACCCTTTATTTCATTTTCACAGTATTTATCATAGCAAGAAGAGAAGCTAATGGAATGTTCTTCCAGAAGAGGGGTTCTTTCTTCCTTCTGGAGCCTTTCATCCAGCACTTCTCTCTGTGATACAGCATCAGTTCAATCCCAAAACAGCAAAGAATCACACTTGCAATTGCTAAGATGGAAGAGAAGAATGTTTCCCTCTAGAGAGCTGAGAGGGGATTGGTCTTATAGACATGCATTCAGTTTTTGTTTTTTAAAATGCCTGTAATGATTCTCCTCAGTCATCACATAATACAACATCAGGGGACAAAGGAAATTAATTTTCAATGTCAGAAAGATGAATGAATTACACACAGCTGTGAGATTTGCAAGGAGAAAGAGACTGGCTCAAAAGTTATCTATTTATGGAAACTTAGAGGCACTGATCCAACAGACAGACTGAAGTTATCTAGGTGTTACAATAAAAACCTGAACTGAATTGTGTCACAAAATGTCCAGGTAAAAGTGTATGGAGTGGTGCAACAGTGCCGTACTCAGTACCTTCTAGGCTCATACAAGCAGAGACAGTTATGGGATCTGCTTGCAGGCTGTCAAGAGCTAACAGTCCAATGGGAGGAGGGAAAGAGAAAAGGGATAGAAGAAGAAAAGAGTAAGGGAAGGGGAAGGCAAAGAGCCAGTAGACTTTAATATTTGGGGAAGAAATGAAACCTTAAGTCTAGGTTTGTCCACTCTGAAGCCTTTACATTCTAGGTACTGTGCTCCCTTTGTGATTCATACGATCTAAGGATTTCAAAATTGGTTTTCTGTGGTGAGACCTGGATAACTAATATGTGTACGAGAAAGACCATATGTATACAAATACAGAAATTGTTTCCTTCCATTCAGTCCTCTTATATCTGTACTTGTGTTGTTCTTTAGCCCATAACAGTCAGCATATGGTGAATGTAGCATCTGTAGATGCTTAAGCAGCTTCACTAAATGCTCTCACCGAAGCACATAGATAGTCACAGCTCTATTGAAGAAGTAACGTGTCTAAGATGTTCAGTTGTTTTATGCTCACTGAAGTAGCTTTTGTTGTCAGAATAGACTGAATACTTCAGTAAGGGCTTGATCCTTTCCAGGTTTTATTAACATTGTGAAAGAGCTATGTGTCGTAAAGACATAAGGTCACATTAGTTTTTCATTAGGCCCATAGATGTTCTTTTGACATAGCTCAATGGAAAACTAAAAGGAATCTAAAACAAACAAACAAACAAACTGAATTCCAGTAGGCTCAAATTTAAGATTATTCTGTAGTAAATAACATATTTCAATGCACAGAAAAACAGACACGCACACACACAAACAAACAAAAATTCATGGAATTAACAGCACACATTGGGACTAGAGTTCTATCTTTCTGCCATGCTCATATAGCCATTATCACTTTGAATATGTCTGGAAACCAACAGTATGAATGTGTTTGGCAGAAGAGTTTTCAGTTCTTCACAGGTTTTCACACCACCTAGTTCAATGTACAATACAAGCATTTATATAAGACAATAGTCTCCCCTTAGGGCTAAGAGAAAGAAGGTCACAGAAAATTAGATTCTTGAGTTGAAAAATTATCTCTAGGACCCCACTTTCTATCATGACTACATTTCCCTCAGAAATTAGTTATGTTTCCAGACCATGAACCAAAGTCTACATCTGACTTAATTTAAAAAAAAAAAAAAAAAAAAAAAAAAAAAAAGAGTTACTCCCATTTTTTTCCACTGTAACTGAAAATAGCAACTGACTCCATTCAGAATTTCTCACAGGGGTGAGAAATTAATTAATTTGTTGGGTAATTTAGTTGGCTAATCATCAGTAATAAAGACTTGCAATAATCTCATATATACATATTATATAATTATGTTAGGCTCATCAGAAGAACAGTAGTTTTAAAGAAGATCATTTTATGGATAGTACTATGAAAATTGTTATTAAGAACATTAGTAGGATTAACTTGATAGCAACAGATCTGTACTAAGAAAAATCTTCCACAAGACATAGCACTAAGACAGTCAACAAGCTTATGTTATTAGCTGCTGAGGATTTATCATCAATGTACCTCACTAATATCTCAGCCAGCAGAACTGCCACATCTTTGGGCAACTGGGATTGGAAGATTTAATAAAGTATTTTGTATGAGGGAAAGATCTCCAGCCTCACAGTTCCTTCACAGAACTGTACCAAATTTTGAGGTGAGGGAAGTAAGAACTTTCAGATAAACACCTAGGATGATCAGTGTGAAAGGTAACTCCTTTAAAATAAAATAAAATAATAAAATATAATAAAATAAAAAATCTGTTTTTTGAAACAAGAATCAGCAAAAACGATGCAACTACTACATGTATAAATACAACAGATTATGCAAGAACTATCAAGTTCGCAAAGTGAAATCCTTATCTAAACAAGAAAACCCTCCAAAAATACTTTTGTATCAATTTATTTATACTTGATCATTTAGCTACTTAGTCTAGACAACATAAGCAAGGAGTAGACAAAAACAATGGCCAGGTTATGGGCCAACTGATGACAGAGGTGAAATAAGGTACCCCAAAAATAACCGCATCTCTTTTCTTCCTTCAATCACTGTAAGTTTTCACTCAGGCACCAGCAACATCCTAAACAGCTCTGATCCAGTCATGCAAGAGCTGTGTTGAATTGTCTAGATTTAAATGGAATTGTGCTAAACTCATAAATTTAGTTTGGTGTGAGAACCAGCCCTAGGAAAACAAACAAATATAAAATTCCATAGCATATGTATTAAAAATAATAATAATAAAAAAAGATACAAGTTATATATAAACAGTTCAGAGAAAGCTAAATCCCAGTTAATCCACCTCCCACATTTCTTATAACTAATTTGATTTGTTTGGGGACAAGGAGGGGAAAGAATAAACAAAACAAACACACAAACTTGACACAGTCCTGTCAAAAGAAGACACAAACCTGTCCACTACCTAAGATGTGCAGCCACAATCCAGATTTTCTACTGGATGCTGGATCACAACCTGTAAGGATTTGTTCGTTCTCATTCCCACCAAAAACAAAAGCACAGAAATCTACTTTTAACTGAATTATTAAATAATCTTGAAATTCTTCTCTTTTTTTTCTCCTTTTTTTTTGGGGGGGGGGGGGGGGAGGGGAACGACAATAAATACAGAGTTTTTAGATGTAAATATTCTCAAATTTGTTCTGAAATATTCTTTTGTGAGTCTTCTTGTGTTAGTGTCTGAATCCAAGTTTCCACAACAAACATGAAAGTTATGGAAGAAAACATGTCAAAATATACCAGATAAAAAGGAAAATCTCAGTAAGGTTAGGAAAATAATTTGTTAGTATGCATACAAAACCCACCATATGTTCCTTGTCTAGTTTGAATTTCATAGAATCATAGAATCATTTAGTTGTGAAAAGACCTCCAAGTTTACTAAGTCCAAACTTTAACTTAACACTGAGAAGACCACCATTAAACCATGTCACTAAGCTCTACATCTATACATTTTTTGAAGACCTCCAGGGATGGTGACTCAACTACTTCTCTGGGCAGACTGTTCCAATATTCACAACCCTTTCAGCAAATAATTTTTCCCTAATATACAACCTAAACCTCCCCTGGTGCAACTTAAGGCCATTTCCTCTTGCCTTATCATTTGGTGCTTTGAAGAAGAAACCAAACCCCACTTCACTAGAGCCTCCTTTAAGGTAATTGTAGAATGCAACAAGGTCTCCCCTGAGCCTCCTTTTACCCAGACTAAACAACCCCAGTTCCTTCAGCCGCTTCTCTAAGACTTGTTCTCTAGACCCTTCACCAGCTTCATTGCCCTTTTTTGGACACACTCCAGCACCTTGATATCAGCCCTATAGCAGGGGTCCCAAAACTGGACACAGTTTTCAAGGTGCAGTCTCATCAAAGCAGAGTATAGAGTGATCATCACTTCCCTAGTCCTGCTGGTTACACTATTCCTGATACAAGCCAGGATTCAGTTGGCCTTCTTGGCCACCTGAACACACTGCTGACTCACATTCAGCCAGTTATCGATCAGTACCCCCAGTTCCCTTTCCACCAGGCAGCTTTCCAGCCACTCTTCTCCCAGCTTGTAGCATTGCACAGGGTTATTGCACCCCAAGTATAGGACCCAGCCTTTAGCCTTGTTGAACCTCATAAGGCTCAATTTAAAGCAATATTACAAATCTTTTCACTCAGTTACATTTTCATATTTCTCTGTTTTTATTTCCTTGTCACATTCTGTGCAAAGTTTAAAGAAACTATGTATATCAAATGTACGTATAAAGACTGCTTCATCTGTAAATCTTAATTTTAAACCCATCATCTCAAGAAAGACTCCAACTTTGTTCTGTTTGGTTTTAAACTAATTAACAAAACTATCTTTTGGGCTATTTTATAAATCTATCGATCCTGAAGAAACACATAGCCTGCAATATCAGTGATACAGGTAATTAAAGAGAATGTTGTATCCAACTGAAGGGTGGAAAGGAAAAAGTACAACAGGTGATTCTTGAAAATGGTAACGGCAGCCTTGAAAAAGTGTTTTAAGGCTGTACACTTAAAGGTCCTTAAAGTTGAATGACCAAACATTTTATTTATTTATTTATAACTTTTTCACTGCTATGATAGTTATAATATCATGTATCAGTAGACAAACAAGCAACTTAGCTTAAGACATTTATGGATGCTTTACTATAGGGTAATAAACCATTTAGGCATCAACTACGAAATGTTTAAAAGGATGTTGTTTCTTCAGACCAAGTCAGAGGGAAAGGAAACTAAATTAAAGAAAATTTTACCTCTCAGAATAAAAGTATAACTAATTCTTATCACCCACAAGGGTATGCTATTGAAATCTCTAAGGAGAGCTCAAGAGACAGTGACAGCTGCTTAGGTGTAAGGAATGTTAAGGAGACATGGTGAGAATCTAAAAGATTAAATCTAGTATGACTGATGAACCTCATTCTGAATTGAGAATAACAGTCCATGACGCATTGCAAAAGCTCAGAGAAAAAAAATATGTATATATATATATATATATATATATTCTTTGCTATTAACAGTAAACACACCAACAATCTACAAGGCTCATGGCATATGCATAAAGAATACAGGGAGGAAAAAAATACACAAAACTATCTCAAGAATGAATTTGTTTTCTGATGTGTCCCTTTTTGGTCAGAGACTCTTGGTTTCAGTACATAAGTAAGCTCTATAGAAAACAAAACAAAACAAACAAAAAACGTTTTTAATGCCTAATACAGATTCAGCTATTAGCTCAAGTTTTAATTCTACAAACACAGGGAAAAAAAAAAAGAGGGAAAAATAGTCTTCAATAGATGCTTTTATCCATTTGTCTATCTATAACCTCTCGTTTTTTACTCACTCTCATAAGGCAAATTAGTTTAGTTCCAGATCGTGCAATAAGGGATACAGGGATATTCTTTATTTTGGTTGTAAATAGTGGAAGCAAAATGGGAGCAATATCAGACTTAAGAGCCTGTATATGTACTAGTTTCAAGGCTTTCAAAAACACATTCTTTTAACTTACACGTCCTGATTTTATACTGTGTGTTGTACTAGATTTAGAAGAGTTTGCTAAGATCTGGAAATGAAAATTTATACACATTCTTTACCCCCATGACCCCTGTAAGTGAGTGGTAAAGTAGCACAGAAGGGCAGAGAAGACACTGCTGCTATGAAATATTGTAAGAATCACTTGACTGAAAACCATGCGCAGTATTGAAATAACCATTGTCTTCTTACAGAAGAAGGGTTTCAGAAGCTGATTCAGTCCAGCAACCAAAAATACAATGAATTATCCAGGACTTTCAAAGACAGCATGAGATAGTTTTATTTATTGATAAAGATACAGTGTAATAAGGGAAAAGTAATTGTTAATGCTCTTCAGAACATTTCTATTGTCAAGCCCCGCCCCCCCTTTTTTTTTTTTTTTTTTTTTTTTTTTTAATATTTCCAGTAACCTTCCACGAACACCGCCATTGCAAAAGGCTACCCATACAGCCTCAGCAAGGATTATTTGGGGATGGATAATTCTGTTTTGGTGCGAATTTTTTTTTGTTGTTTCATTTTCTTTTGGTAGTTTTTGTTTAAATGCAAGACTGCCCTCTGAAGCTTCAGGCCCTAACAGAAACTCATGAAGACTACTGACCTTTTGCTTCAGTTTCTCATGCACCAATATTATTGAGACACCACCCTGCTGCGAGTTTTAACCAGCCAAAAAGTAGCAGCAACCTCAGGCTTTGATTTTGCAGTTGTCTTATGCAAAGACATTTTGTCTCTGCCTTATCAAAGCTCTATTTTTCACTAATATTTTACTCTACATGATGGACTTATTTCATCTCCTTTTACTTCTGTGTTGATTGTCTATTCTCTATAGAGAAAAAAATGCTTAATTTCTCTAAAGTAATTTTGCAACATGGTAGCAAACCCAATAGCTCTTTTTTTTCCCCATCACCCACAGTCTAATTCCCTCCCCTAACAAAATGAAGTGTGATATATATATATATATATATAACATGTGTATACTGTGACAAAAAATAAAAAATGCCATTTCTTTGCTTTCTTTCAAAAATGAATTATAAGCAAAAGTTATGAATTCTCTTCTGAATGTTCCAGGTTGACAATAATAGCAAGAAATCACAATGCCTCTACCCAAGCTTGGGCTATACCCCACCAGATTGTTTCCAGTGGTGATTTATGCTCACAGTTCCCACAGCTGTCAGTCACTTCCACAGGAAAAGGAGACTAAAGAGATGAAGCTCTATTTTAGCCTGAACTGTGAAAAGACAGTATGGAATCTGTTCTTTCCACATGTTGGTCCACAGACATCAGGACAATACAAAGCATGTAGAAGCAACGTGACAGATTTCTAAACCCTTTACCTCTTGCAAGATCTCTGCACAAGTAATTTCCGTCATTCCATAATTATTAACACTAAAATATTCTTGAGTTGGAAGTGTCGACAAGCATGAACACTCCCTGGAGTTTAGGCTGCTCTTTCTGAAAGTTAACAAGAGATCTGGGGGCTATTATAGGAATGTCAAAGGATCTAGGCTCTCATCAGACAAACTACTACATCTTTTGAAAATGCATAGTCCTATTTTTCAGAACACTACAATATATTGAAATAGCTATAATTCTTTAAGAGTAACAGTTTAACAGTAGGTTGATATCCTTCTGTTACTAGGATTAACCCTATCTAATCTAGAATCACAGAATAGTTGAGGTTGGAAGGGACTTAAAATTTACTACTCCAATCTCTCTGCTCAAAGCAGAGTATAGTATAACTGGCTGTTCAGACCCATGTCTAGTCAGGTTTTGACCATGCCCAAGGATAGAATCTCTGTAACCACTCTGGGAAATTTCTTCCAGTGTTTGGCCATCCTCAAAATAAAGCAGTTTCTTATGTATAAATGTAATTTATTTCAGTCACTGTCCATTGTCTTTTTCTTTGTCCCTAAAACATATAACATTCGTATAAGAGTATAACGTTTGAAACACACTTTGTTTTTTTGAGACTTCCATTAAATAGAAATTTGTAATTAGAAGTGTCACACCTTCTTTCTCTTTTAATAGAAGAGCATACAGAACATTTGCAATAGAGTACAGTGAAATCAGCAACATTACTCAAGGAACTAAGCACTATATGTATGAACCTATTCAGAAGAGCTGAATGGGTTCTCTATTTGCCTTTGATCCACAGCATCCACATGACAAAACAAACTAGTACCCACTCTCTTTGACTTATATCAGTCAAATAGCTAGTTGCAAAAAATAAGACCTAAACTATGTATCTGTGCATCTAAGTCCATCAGGTGGAACAATCTTCCTGCTTCAGTGTTCAAATAGCTGCAAAAACATATGGTGGTTGAACTGATACTGGCTTTGAGCATCTGGCCATTATACTTCCAATACACACAAAAAAATGCAGTTTGCTGTCCTTCCCTCAACTCTGCAGTTCCCTTTTTGAGCTCAATTAATGATCAAGAGTTCACTAAAGTAATCAGAATTTTCATTCAACAATGTACCCCACATGGATAAGACTTGATTGTACAAACTCTACTAGAAGTAATTACAGTTTCATTCAAAAACAATAGCGAGATTGCTGCCAAGCATTCTATTGTCTGAAGTATCATTTGGAAACAATCAAGGGAAAATAAGAGACAACAGCAGAAAAACAGTGGAAGAAGCAGTGACATTTATTAAGCATATACCAGCCACCAACAAACAACTCTTTCTGACAGTATAAACATTTTACTACATGTAATCATACAAGACTATTACAGAAGAACACTTTATGGGCAAATAAAACCTGAACAGGACTCAGTTGTGAAGATCGCTGGTGTGGCAAACAAGGTTGGAGCCAAACCCAAAAGACATTTGGATCCCGCTTCCTACCTGGTGACTGTTCCCCATGTCATACATCTGAAGAACTTCATCACTGCTAAAGGCTGTATCATTTTTTAACATTTAAGAGAGACTCCACTTTCACTGAGCATTCTACATCACCATGGGAAAGTCTTTAGTTACCTTATACAAACAGAAAGATCCCAAACAGAAGGAAGTAGAAAGACCGGTGTTAGATTACCCACTTCAAACTCATAGGATGTAAAATACCTTAGGTAAAAGCCTGGAATCAGAAGTTTACTTAAGTCTTTACTTAAGGGAAGTATTAATAAGCCAGCTCAGAACCCCAAAAGGGCTATTAAAAAAAAAAAAAAGTCTTGTGTGAACAATAAATTTTAATCTGTTCCCTTATATATTCAAGCTTCTGATTGTTCTTTCCGATTACTCAGAAGGAATCCCTTTTATAAATTAAGCCCAAAGTGACCAATATGTCAAAGTGCATTAGTTACTGCAGGCAATAACTGCAAAATTCATCAACCAATAATTGCTGGAGAGCATGTTAAAGAAGTGGCAGGTCATAGCAGACTTCAGCAAACATTGATTATCTTATGGGAAGAGGGTAATATTTGTTTGTTTGCCAAGACGTAAACTAAAGGTACTTCATGGCAACTTTTATTTCTTATGTCCAAGAGGATACCTGAACAGTTTCAAATCA